>NC_136681.1:2924764-3310792 GCF_903797595.1 Erithacus rubecula | reverse complement strand
AATCCAGGGGAAAGGGCAGGAGTTCCTGAGAGACTGCAGCCCCCCAAAATCCTGCCTGGGTGGGAGAGACCCCCAGGTCTGGGAGTGGGTCTGAGTCTGGATCCATTCCCAGCAATCCCAGATCCCAACTCCCTCTGTGCCAAAACCCTGGGAGCAGGTTCTGGGAGGGCTCTGGATCCATTCCCAGGAATCCCAAATCCAAATCCCTCTGTCCCAAGGACAGGGACACCTGGGAGGGCTCTGGATCCATCCCCAGCAATCCCAAACCCCAATTCCCTCAGTCCCAAAACCCTGGGAGCAGGTTCTGGGAGGGTCCCAGAACCATCCCCAGCAATGCCAGATCCCAATTCCTTCTGTTCCAAAACTGGGAGCAGGTTCTGGGAGTGTCTCAGAACCACCCCCAGCAATCCCAGATCCCAAATCCCTCAGTCCCAAAACTATAAGCAGGTTCTGGGAGGGCTCTGCATCCACCCCCAGCAATCCAAATTCCCAATTCCTTCTGTTCCAAAACCCTGGGAGCAGGTTCTGGGAGGGTCCCAGAACCACCCCTAGCAATCCAAATTCCCAATTCCCTCAGTCTCAAAACCCTGGGATCAGGTTGTGGGAGGGTCCCAGAACCATCCCCAGCAATCCCAAACCCCAATTCCCTCAGTCCCAAAACTGGGAGCAGGTTGTGGGAGGGTCTCAGAACCACCCCCAGCAATCCCAAACCCCAATTCCCTCTGTCCCAAAACCCTGGGATCAGGTTGTGGGAGGGCCCCAGAACCACCCCAGCAATCCCAAACCCCACTCCCTGTCCCAGGCTGACCTTCAAGCTGTGCCACCTGTACTGGAACTGGCCGGGCACCATCCGCGTCCCCGCGCCCTGCAAGTACGCGCACAAGCTCGCCTTCCTGGTGGGACAGGTGCTGCACCACGAGCCCAGCGCCCACTTCAGCGAGCTGCTCTTCTTCCTCTGAGCTGCCAGGACCTGCAGAGCCAGGTCTGAGCTGGGATGGAGCCCCCAGAGCCGGGACTGCACCGGGATCACACCGGGATCACACCGGGATCACACCGGGATCGCACCGGGATCACACCGGGATCACACCGGGATTTCTCCCGCTGCTCCCCCTGCCCAGGGGAACCTCCCTCAATTCCCAATTCTCAATTCCCTGTTCTGCCGTTAATTTATTTGTTTGTTGGTTTAAGGGGAACCTCCCTCAATTCCCAATTCTCAATTCCCTGTTCTGCCGTTAATTTATTTGTTTGTTGGTTTAGAGGATGCTGGGCATTGCACTGTGGGGTTTTTTGGGGAATTATTCCTGCTGGTTTTCAGCAAAGGGGGTTGAGTTAATGAGCCCCAAAAGTGCTGCTGATCCCACAGCTCATCCCTCTGCAGGTGCTGGATGAAAATCCCAAAGATTTTGGGTTTGTTTGTTGGGGTTTTTTTTTCCCAGTTTCTTGCATTTCCACGGGTTTATAAATTATTTTTTTCTCCCTGGGGTTTTTCAAGCTGCTGTTAAACAAACCAGCTCCAGTTTGGCTGGTTCTCCTGTCCTTGAGGAGTCACTGGTTTTCCAAGGAGAATTCTTTGTGGATTCAGGTCGTTACCCCAGGGAGAGGTTTGAATTTTCACCTATTTTAGGTGCTGCTTTTTTTTTTTTTTTTTTTTGCCTCAGTCAGGAGATGTTGGAATTCCCTAACTTTTCACTGTAACCAGTTTTTTGGTTCATTGCAATAAAATCGTTGCTGGCAGCTGCTCCCTGGTGAATTTTGGGGTGGGGGTGCTCATTTTTGAGGGGTCCCAGGGGGGGTCACAGCAGCAGTGCCACCACAGCTGTCACCTTGTGCCCTGGGTTAATCATTTATCCCCGTTTATTTGACAATCCTGGTGGACTTTGGCAGCCGTGGCCCAGCCTGGGATGAAATTTAAGAACAAATATTTTAGGGGGTCCCAGATGGGATATTTGAGAGGTCCTGGACGGGGTTTTGGGGGGAATTTTTAGGGGCCCGGGTGGGATTTTTGGGGGTTCCCGGTTGGATTTTGGGGGTTCCCGTTGGGGAGTTTTTAGGGTTCCAGGATGGGATTTTTGAGGGTTCCAGGGTGGGATTTTGGGGGGGTCCCAGGTGCGATTTTTGGGGGGGTTCCGCTCCGCGGAGGGGGCGTGGCCCGGTCTTGGGGGCGTGGCCCGGTCTTGGGGGCGTGGCCTGGCGCCGCTGCCGCCAATGCGCGCGCTCCCCGTGCCGGCGGCCGCGCATGCGCCCTGCGCAGCCCCGAGCGGCGGCGGCGGGAGCGGGAGCGGAGGTAGGACCGGGATAAACCGGGACGAACCGGGATAAACCGGGATAAACCGGGACAGGCACGGCAGCCCTGCCGTGACACGGGGAGCCGCTGCAGGACGGGCCGCAGCGGGAACAGCGGCAGCGGGGCGGGGGGAGCGCGCTGGGGCCGGCCCCGAGCCCCGGATGGGGATGGGGGATGCGGGGAAGGATGGGGGATGCGGGCAGCGGCTGTTTAGGGTTTGGAACTGGACTCAGGGCATGGGGGCAACAATGGGGGGCTCGTTTTGGGACAGCCCGTGAGGTCTGGGGTAGGTACAGGTGGGGTCTGAGGTGCGGGACCCTGTTATGGGGTGCAGGGCTCAGTTTTGGGGTGCAGGGCTCAGTTTTGGGGTGCAGGGCTCGGTTTTGGTGTCTGACAGCACCAGTGGAAGCTCTGGGACCAAGCAGCTGTGGGGAGGATGGGGAGTGGGGCGGGATGGGGCAGGGACTGGGGGGCAGCGGCAGCTCCGGTCTGGGGGGCACTGGGGGGTCCGTGGGGGGTGGGATGCCCGGGGCATCTCCCGAGGCATCTCCCGGGGCATCTCCCGCTATCGCTGCCCGTCTGCCCCCGGAAAAACCTCCGTGCTCCGGTACCCGCAGCACACGTGGAGGAGGCAGCGGCGTTTGCTCCGGAAGGAGCTCGGGATGGGTCCCGGATTTTGGGATTTTGGAATTTTTGGGATTTTGGGCCCCCCCGCTGCCCCCCTCCCCTCCAGCTCTGCCGTCCCTTTGCGGGGGATTTCGGGAAGCGCTGGGCTGACCGTCGCCGGGGTCACACGCTCGCCCTGTGCCAGCGGTTCTTATTCCCGGCGTCACCTTCCCGCTGGGAGCGGGGGGGAGATCGCGGATCGCGGCCGGGATCGATGATCATCCCCGGCCAGCCGAGCCCCGCCAGACGGGAAGGGCTTTTCTGGCCTTGCGAGCTGCCTTGTGCTGTCGTGGCAGCCGGGCATCGCTCCCGGGCACATCCTCCCTCCGTTCCAGCCCCATCCCAGCGCGGATATAACAAAGTGGGTCAGGCTGCGCTGGCTGCGGGCTCCGGGAGCATCCCGGGCAAGGACGCCCTTGAGGGGGGCGCTCACGGAGCCGGGGAGCTCCGCGGGGGTCGCAGGGGATGGGGGGGGGTCGTTGTTCTTTGCTGTTTATCCCGGGATGCTGCGCTGGGTGTGCTCGGTTCCCCCCTGGCTTGCAGCAGCTCGGAGCCCCCCGGGGTGTCTAGATGTCTATTTTTTGGGTCCTTCTCCTCCGCAGGGGCGGCTCCTCCTCCTCGTTTTGCCCTAAAACGGAGCGAGCCTGAGCAGCTCCGGCCCTGCCCGCTCTGCCTTTCCTTTGGCACCGGGGTGAAAATCGAGGTCCGGTTTTCCACCCTGGCTGTATCCGGCTCAGCCCGGCTTTGGAGAAACCCCCGGGAGGGATTTTGGCAGCGGGCAGAGCTGCGTGCCTTGGCAGGATGGGTGTGCAGGGAGCGGGACCGGGGAGATGGGGAGCACCGGGCCGGGAAGGGCAGCCAGAGGGACGTGAGGGCAGCCAGGACAAACCTTTGGCACGGTGGGCTGTGTGCCAGCACCTGTGGGAGTCACAGCCTGGCTGGGTATCCCTTATAGCCCGGGAGAACCCACCTGGAAGGATGGATTGGGATGGGGATGCTGAAGAGGCAGAGATCCCTCGGGACCCCCCACCCAGCAGGGTGTTCCCTGGATGGGCTCCCTCCCTCGTTTTGGGAGGAGAGGGGTTAAATCAAAGCATCCGAGCTAAGCCTGGCAGGAGGAGGCTAAAAGCTCCAGGAGAACAAAGCTCACAAAGTGGTGTAAGCTGTAAAACCTGTGGGAATGTGGGAGCCTTCAGGGGAGAGGGGTCCTGGCTGGGGAGCGATTCCCCAGCAGCCCCTCGGCATGGAAATCCTGGCCCCAGGTTATTTTGGAACAATTGCTTGGCCAGGCTTCAAAACCGTCCTGGTTTTTGGAAGAGACTGGAGCCTGTGATCTGTCAGCACAGGCCAGGCCCTGCAGGGTGTCCAGGGCTGGCTCAGGAGCCCCTGGGAGGGGGAGCCAGGGGGATCAGGAGCTGCTCCTGGAGCCCACACCAGCATCACAATGGCTGCTGCATTGATGGAGGCACCACATTTTTATTTTCTCCAAATTTGCCATCCACTTTTCAGGCAAGCTTTTCCAGGAATCTCCAGGCTCCCAGGGAGGACGTGCAGGTCGTGCCTGGCATCCCCCCTGTCCCTGAGCCCCCTCCTTTGCACCCCAGGGCTGGGCCACCCCCCTTTTATCAATCCTCGGCACATATGAAAGGGACAGAGAGGGCAAGGATTAATTCTGGGCAAACACTATAAAGGCACCTACAGTTGGGGCAGGGAAGCACTGGGTTCATGGTAATTATCCTGGTTAAATTATAACCTCAGGAACAGGCCACCTCTGTCCTCCTGTGCTCCTCTGAGTGCTGCCATTGAGCTCCTGGAGGTGTTTGTGTCCCAGCCCTGGTGACACCCAGGGGACCCACACGAGGCCAAGGGCTGCAGGGTGACTGCTCACCCCCAGACAGCTGGATTTGGGGTTGGCACAGCTGGATTTGGGGTTGAAATAGCTGGATTTGGGGTTGCCACAGCTGGATTTGGGTTTGCCACAGCTGGATTTGGGGTTGGCATAGCTGGATTTGGGGTTGGCACAGCTGGATTTGGGGTTGGCATCGCTGGACTTGGGGTTGGCAGAGCTGAATTTGGCTTTGGCATAGCTGGATTTAGGGCTGGCACAGCTGGATTTGGGGTTGGCACAGCTGGATTTGGGGCTGGCACAGCTGGATTTGGGGTTGGCAGAGCTGGATTTAGGGCTGGCACAGCTGGATTTGGGGTTGGCAGAGCTGGATTTAGGGCTGGCACAGCTGGATTTGGGGATGCCACAGCTGGACTTTGGCCCAGCCCTGCATTCTTCCCAACCATCCTCCTCCTGCCAGGGTCCCTGAGGTGCTGTGGAGCCGTGTGTGCCCCATGGGGAGTGAGGGGCTGGGGGAGGAGGGGAGGATGATTTTGCATGGAAAAATTGTGGGAAAACGCTGAGTCCTCTCAGGATCTGTGTTCCTCCAGCTCTGAGCATAAACCCACGGTTGGGGTGTTTGGGCTGTGTTTGGGCTGTTTGCAGCCCTGTTTGGGGCTGTGTTTGGGCTCTGTTTGGGGCTGTGTTTGGGCTGTGTTTGGGCTGTGTTTGAGCTGTGTTTGGGGCTCTGTTTGGGGCTCTGTTTGGGGCTGTGTTTGGGCTGTGTTTGGGCTGTGTTTGAGCTGTGTTTGGGGCTCTGTTTGGGGCTCTGTTTGGGGCTGTGTTTGGAGCTGTGTTTGGGGCTGTGTTTGGGCTGTGTTTGGGGCTGTGTTTGGGCTCTGTTTGGGCTGTGTTTGGAGCTGTGTTTGGGCACTGTTTAGGCTGTGTTTGGGCTGTGTTTGGGGCTGTGTTTGGGGCTGTGTTTGGGGCTGTGTTTGGAGCTGTGTTTGGGCTGTGTTTGGGGCTGTGTTTGGGCTCTGTTTGGGCTGTGTTTGGGCTCTGTTTGGGGCTGTGTTTGGGGCTGTGTTTGGGGCTGTGTTTGGGCTCTGTTTGGGGCTGTGTTTGGGGCTGTGTTTGGGCTGTGTTTGGGGCTCTGTTTGGAGCTGTGTTTGGGCTCTGTTTGGGGCTGTGTTTGGGGCTGTGTTTGGGGCTGTGTTTGGGCTGTGTTTGGGGCTGTGTTTGGGCTGTGTTTGGGCTGTGTTTGGGCTCTGTTTGGGCTCTGTTTGGGGCTGTGTTTGGGCTGTGTTTGGGGCTGTGTTTGGGGCTGTGTTTGGGCTGTGTTTGGGCTCTGTTTGGGGCTGTGTTTCGGGCTGTGTTTGGGGCTGTGTTTGGGGCTCTGTTTGGGCTGTGTTTGGGGCTGTGTTTGGGGCTGTGTTTGGGGCTGTGTTTGGGGCTCTGTTTGGGCTGTGTTTGGGGCTGTGTTTGGGCTGTGTTTGGGGCTGTGTTTGGGCTCTGTTTGGGCTGTGTTTGGGGCTGTGTTTGGGCTGTGTTTGGAGCTGTGTTTGGGCTCTGTTTGGGGCTGTGTTTGGGCTGTGTTTGGGGCTGTGTTTGGGCTGTGTTTGGGGCTGTGTTTGGGGCTCTGTTTGGGGCTGTGTTTGGGCTGTGTTTGGGGCTGTGTTTGGGGCTGTGTTTGGGCTGTGTTTGGGGCTGTGTTTGGGCTCTGTTTGGGGCTGTGTTGGGCTGTGTTTGGGGCTGTGTTTGGGCTGTGTTTGGGCTGTGTTTGGGGCTGTGTTTGGGGCTCTGGGCTGTGTTTGGAGCTGTGTTTGGGGCTGTGTTTGGGCTGTGTTTGGGGCTGTGTTTGGGCTGTGTTTGGGGCTGTGTTTGGGGCTCTGGGCTGTGTTTGGAGCTGTGTTTGGGCTGTGTTTGGGCTGTGTTTGGGGCTGTGTTTGGGGCTGTGTTTGGAGCTGTGTTTGGGGCTGTGTTTGGGCTGTGTTTGGGGCTGTGTTTGGGGCTGTGTTTGGGGCTGTGTTTGGGCTGTGTTTGGGGCTGTGTTTGGGGCTGTGTTTGGGGCTGTGTTTGGGCTGTGTTTGGGCTGTGTTTGGGGCTGTGTTTGGGCTGTGTTTGGGGCTGTGTTTGGGCTGTGTTTGGGGCTGTGTTTGGGCTGTGTTTGGGGCTCTGTTTGGAGCTGTGTTTGGGGCTCTGTTTGGGCTCTGTTTGGGCTCTGTTTGGGCTGTGTTTGGGGCTGTGTTTGGGGCTGTGTTTGGGCTGTGTTTGGGGCTGTGTTTGGGGCTGTGTTTGGGCTGTGTTTGGGGCTGTGTGTGGGGCTGTGTTTGGGGCTGTGTTTGGGCTGTGTTTGGGGCTGTGTTTGGGGCTCTGTTTGGAGCTGTGTTTGGGCTCTGTTTGGGGCTGTGTTTGGGGCTGTGTTTGGGCTGTGTTTGGGGCTGTGTTTGGGGCTGTGTTTGGGCTGTGTTTGGGGCTGTGTTTGGGGCTGTGTTTGGGGCTGTGTTTGGGGCTGTGTGTGGGGCTGTGTTTGGGGCTGTGTTTGGGGCTGTGTTTGGGGCTCTGTTTGGGGCTCTGTTTGGGGCTCTGTTTGGAGCTGTGTTTGGGGCTCTGTTTGGGCTGTGTTTGGGGCTCTGTTTGGGCTGTGTTTGGGGCTCTGTTTGGGGCTGTGTTTGGGCTCTGTTTGGGGCTGTATTTGGGGCTGTGTTTGGGGCTGTGTTTGGGGCTCTGTTTGGGGCTGTGTTTGGGCTGTGTGTGTGGGGCTGTTGTGTGGGCTGTGTTTGGGGCTGTGTTTGGGGTGTTTGGGGCTGTGTTTGGGGCTGTGTTTGGGGCTCTGTTTGGGGCTGTGTTTGGGCTGTGTTTGGGGCTCTGTTTGGGGCTGTGTGTGTGGGGCTGTGTTTGGGCTGTGTTTGGGCTGTGTTTGGGGCTGTTTGTGGCTGTGTTTGGGGCTGTGTTTGGGCTCTGTTTGGGGCTGTGTTTGGGGCTGTGTGTTTGGGCTGGGTTTGGTGGCTCTGTTTGAGCTGTGTTTGGGCTCTGTTTGGGCTGTGTTTGGGCTGTGTTTGGGGCTGTGTTTGGGGCTGTGTTTGGGGCTGTATTTGGGGTGTGTGGGGCTGTGTTTGGGCTGTGTTTGGGGTGTGTGGGGCTGTGTTTGGGGCTGTGTTTGGGCTGTGTTTGGGGTGTGTGGGGCTGTGTTTGGGCTCTGTTTGGGCTGTGTTTGGGGCTGTGTTTGGGCTGTGTTTGGGCTCTGTTTGGGCTGTGTTTGGGCTGTGTTTGGGGCTGTGTTTGGGCTCTGTTTGGGGCTGTGTTTGGGCTCTGTTTGGGCTGTGTTTGGAGCTGTGTTTGGGCTGTGTTTGGGCTCTGTTTGGGGCTGTGTTTGGGGCTGTGTTTGGGGCTGTGTTTGGGGCTCTGTTTGGAGCTGTGTTTGGGGCTGTTTGTGGCTGTGTTTGGGGCTGTGTTTGGGCTCTGTTTGGGGCTGTGTTTGGGGCTGTGTTTGGGGCTGGGTTTGGGGCTCTGTTTGGAGCTGTGTTTGGGCTCTGTTTGGGCTGTGTTTGGGCTGTGTTTGGGGCTGTGTTTGGGGCTGTGTTTGGGGCTGTATTTGGGGCTGTGTTTGGGCTGTGTTTGGGCTCTGTTTGGGGCTGTGTTTGGGGCTGTGTTTGGGCTGTGTTTGGGCTCTGTTTGGGGCTGTGTTTGGGCTCTGTTTGGGCTGTGTTTGGGGCTGTGTTTGGGCTGTGTTTGGGCTCTGTTTGGGCTGTGTTTGGGCTGTGTTTGGGGCTGTGTTTGGGCTCTGTTTGGGGCTGTGTTTGGGCTCTGTTTGGGCTGTGTTTGGAGCTGTGTTTGGGCTGTGTTTGGGCTCTGTTTGGGGCTGTATTTGGGGCTCTGTTTGGGCTGTGTTTGGGGCTGTGTTTGGGGCTGTGTTTGGGGCTGTGTTTGGGGCTGTGTTTGGGCTGTGTTTGAGCTGTGTTTGGGGCTGTGTTTGGGGCTGTGTTTGGGGCTGTTTGTGGCTGTGTTTGGGCTGTTTGGGGCTGTGTTTGGGGCTGTGTTTGGGCTGTGTTTGGGGCTGTGTTTGGGGCTGTGTTTGGGGTGTTTGGGGCTGTGTTTGGGGCTGTGTTTGGGCTGTGTTTGGGGCTCTGTTTGGGGCTGTGTTTGGGCTGTGTTTGGGGCTGTGTTTGGGGCTGTGTTTGGGCTCTGTTTGGGCTGTGTTTGGGCTCTGTTTGGGCTGTGTTTGGGGCTGTGTTTGGGCTGTGTTTGGGGCTGTGTTTGGGCTGTGTTTGGGGCTGTGTTTGGGCTCTGTTTGGGCTGTGTTTGGGGCTGTGTTTGGGCTCTGTTTGGGCTGTGTTTGGGGCTGTGTTTGGGCTCTGTTTGGGCTGTGTTTGGGGCTGTGTTTGGGCTGTGTTTGGGGCTGTGTTTGGGCTGTGTTTGGGGCTGTGTTTGGGCTGTGTTTGGGGCTGTGTTTGGGCTCTGTTTGGGCTGTGTTTGGGGCTGTGTTTGGGCTCTGTTTGGGCTGTGTTTGGGGCTGTGTTTGGGCTCTGTTTGGGCTGTGTTTGGGCTGTGTTTGGGGCTGTGTTTGGGGCTGTGTTTGGGCTCTGTTTGGGCTGTGTTTGGGGCTGTGTTTGGGCTCTGTTTGGGCTGTGTTTGGGGCTGTATTTGGGGCTCTGTTTGGGCTCTGTTTGGGGCTGTGTTTGGGCTGTGTTTGGGCTCTGTTTGGGCTCTGTTTGGGGCTGTGTTTGGGCTGTGTTTGGGGCTGTTTGTGGCTGTGTTTGGGCTGTGTTTGGGCTGTTTTTGGGCTCTTTTTGGGCTGTGTTGCAGCTCTGCTTGGGGCTGAGCTGGCTGTGTTGCAGCTCTGGCAATGCCCAGCCCAGCAGCCCTGTCCTTTCTCCCGCAGCCCCCCAGAGTCACCATGCCCCCCACTCCGTGCCCCCGGAGCTGCTGCCTGCTGCTGCTGCTGTGCCTGTTCCCCCGCGGGCTGGGGGCAGGCAGGGAGAGCCCCCCCGTGTCCGCAGCCTCCTTCCTGCAGGAGCTGCTGCAGCGCTACGGGCAGAGCCAGAGGCTGAGCCTGGGGCAGCTGCAGGAGCTGCTGAACCGCCTGCACCTGGGGCTGGGGCGCGGAAACGGCAGCGAGCAGAGCGGCCAGAGCAGCGTGGCCCGGGTGAGACACAGCCCCGGGAGCCCCAAAAACCCCCAAACCCCTGGGAACCCCAAACCCCTGGGAACCCCAAACCCACCAGCACCACAGCGTGTCCCGGGTGAGACACTGCCCCGGGAGCCCCAAAAACCCCTGGGAGCCCCAAAAACCCCTGGGAACCCCAAACCCCTGTGAACCCCAAACCCACCAGCACCACAGCGTGTCCCGGGTGAGACACTGCCCCGGGAGCCCCAAAAACCCCCAAACCCCTGTGAACCCCAAACCCACCAGCACCACAGCCTGTCCCGGGTGAGACACTGCCCCGGGAGCCCCAAAAACCCGGGAGCCCCAAAAACCCCCAAACCCCTGGGAACCCCAAACCCCTGTGAACCCCAAACCCACCAGCACCACAGCGTGTCCCGGGTGAGACACTGCCCCGGGAGCCCCAAAAACCCCCAAACCCCTGGGAACCCCAAACCCACCAGCAGCGCCGCAGCCTGTCCCAGGTGAGACACTGCCCTGGGAGCCCCAAAACCCCCGGGAGCCCCAAAAACCCCCGAGGAGCCCCAAACCCCTGGGAGCCCTAAAAACCCCTGGGAGCCCTAAAAACCTCTGGGAGCCCCAAACACCCCCTGAGAACCCCAAACCCCTGGGAACCCCAAAAACCCCTGGGAGCCCTAAAAACCTCTGGGAACCCCAAAAACCCCTGGGAGCCCCAAAACCCCTGGGAGCCCCAAAATCTTCTGGGAGCCCTAAAAACCTCTGGGAGCCCCAAACACCCCTTGTGAACCCCAAACCCCACCAGCAGCGCCACAGCCTGTCCCGGGTGAGACACAGCCCTGGGAGCCACCAACCCTGGGGGTCCCAAAACTTCATGTGAGCCCCAAAACTTCCTGTGAGCTCCAAACCTCCCTTTGGGGTCCCCCAAATCATCCCTGTGGACCCCCAAAACTTCCCTGTGGACCCCCAAAACTTCTCTGTGAATCCCCAGATCCTCCCTGTGGGTTCCCAAACTTTCCCTGTGGACCCCCAAATCCTCCCTGTGCACCCCCAAATCCTCCCTGTGGACCCCCAAAACTTCCCTGTGGACCCCAAAATCCTCCCTGTGCACCCCCAAATCCTCCCTGTGGACCCCCAAAACTTCCCTGTGGGTTCCCAAACTTTCCCTGTGGACCCCCAAATCCTCCCTGTAAGTCCCCAAATCCTCCCTGTGGACCCCCAAAACTTCCCTGTGGGTCCCCAAATCCTCCCTGTGGACCCCCAAAACTTCCCTGTGAGTCCCCAAACTTTCCCTGTGGACCCCCAAATCCTCCCTGCAGACTCCTGGCCTCCCCCTGTGGAGCTGTGGGAATCTCAAGGTGCATTTCTGTGGTTTTTTTCCCCCCTCCAGTGCTTCAGCTCTGTGGAGCTTTTTGCCATCCACAACCTGAGCCAGGGCTCTGCTGTGGGGCACAGGGAGTTCCAGGAGTTCTGCCCCACCATCCTGCAGCAGCTGGAGTCAGGGGCTTGTTCCTCTGAGAACCTGCAGGAGCAGCAGGAGGAGCAGCCAGAGGAGAACAGACCCAGCTCTGCTGAAGGTAATTGGGGTGCAGTTCCCAGTTCTGGGCTGGGGATCCTCCCAGTAAAGGAGTTTTGCTGGTTTGGATGGTGCTGGGATAAGCTCTGTGCCTCCAGAGCAGCTGGATGGGCACTGGGGATGTGCTGGGAGATGTTTGCTGCTGGTTTGTGTCCAGCTTGGAGGGATGTGCTCAGTGGCACAGAGGGGAAAAAGTGTGAAATAGCCATGAAAATGTGATCAAATATCAATATAACTCTGCTGTGAGTTCCTGTGAACCAGGGGAAAAAAATGTGAAATATCTATGAAAATGTGATCACATATCAATATAACTCTGCTGTGAGTTCCTGTGAACCAGGGGAAAAAAATGTGAAATATCTATGAAAATGTGATCACATATCAATATAACTCTGCTGTGAGTTCCTGTGAACCAGAGGAAAAAAATGTGAAATATCCATAAAAATATGATCAAATATCGATAGAAATCTGCTGTGAGTTCCTGTGAACCAGGGGAAAAAAAAGTGAAATATCCATAAAAATATGACCAAATATCGATAGAACTCTGCTGTGAGTTCCCATGAACCAGAGGGGGGAAAAAAAGTGAAATATCTATGAAAATGTGATCACATATCAATATTACTCTGCTGTGAGTTCCTGTGAACCAGAGGAAAAAAAAAGTGAAATACCCATGAAAATATGATCAAATTGCTGTGAGTTCCTGTGAGCCAGAGAGGGAAAAATGTGAAATATCTATGAAAATATGACCAAATATTGATATTACTGTGCTGTGAGTTCCCATGAGCCAGAGGAAAAAAAAGTGAAATATCCATGAAAATATGACCAAATATCGATATTACTGTGCTGTGAGTTCCCATGAGCCAGAGAGAAAAAAAATGGGAAATATCTATGAAAATATGATCAAATATCAATATAACTCTGCTATGAGTTCCTGTGAACCAGAGAGGGGAAAAAAAGGGAAATATCCATGAAAATATGATCAAATATCGATATTACTGTGCTGTGAGTTCCTATGAACCAGAGGACAAAAAAAGTGCAATACCCATGAGAATATGATCAAATTGCTGTGAGTTCCTGTGAGCCAGAGGGGGATAAAAAGTGCAAAACCCATGAGAATATGACCAAATCTCAATATTACCGTTCTGTGAGTTCCCGTGGGTGGGAGTGGGTGACCCCACCCCCGAGCCGGGGGATGCTCACCCAAGGACCCCAGTACCTCCCCCTCCCCAAAACCCAGAGTTTTGTTGCAGCTGGAGCCCCGGAGCCCCCCGAGCCTCCCCGCCCGGGTGATGCCAGCCCCTCGTCTCTTCTCGTTCCGCAGCGTGGGGCTTTGGTTTTGTCAGTGTGTCGGTGATTAACGCGGCCTCGCTGCTGGGCGTGCTCCTGGTGCCCTGCCGGCAGAAGGCGTTTTTCGGCCGGCTGCTGCTGTTTTTCGTCGCTCTGTCCATCGGCACGCTGCTCTCTAACGCGCTGCTGCAGCTGCTCCCGGAGGTAGAGCCGCCCCTGCCCCTCCTGCCCCGTCCCCGATCCATCCCGGGGCTCCCTCCGAGCGCCAGGAAACCTCCGGAGCCGCGGGGATTGCGGGGAGGGGGTGCTGCGAGTGCGGGGTGGGCTCAGCTGCGGGGTTAGTGCTGGAAATGGGGTCAGCTGGGACTCTGCTCTGAGTTCTGCTGAGCCAAAGGGGAAAAAAAAAGGGAAATATCCATGAAAATGTGATCAGATATCGATAGAACTGCTCTGAGTTCTGCTGAGCCAAAAGGGGAAAAAAAAGGGAAATATCCATGAAAATGTGATCAGATATCAATATAACTGCTCTGAGTTCTGCTGAGCCAAAAGGGGAAAAAAGGGAAATATTGATGAAAATGTGATCAGATATCGATAGAACTGCTCTGAGTTCTGCTGAGCCAAAAGGGGAAAAAAAAGGGAAATATTGATGAAAATGTGATCAGATATCAATAGAACTGCTCTGAGTTCATCTGAGCCAAAGGGGCACAAAAAAGGGAAATATCCATGAAAATGTGATCAGATATCGATAGAACTGCTCTGAGTTCATCTGAGCCAAAGGGGCACAAAAAAGGGAAATATCCATGAAAATGTGATCAGGTATCGATAGAACTCTGCTGTGAGTTCTGCTGAGCTAGAGGGGGAATAAAAAGGGAAATATAGATGAAAATGTGATCAGATATCAATATAGTTGCTCTGAGTTCCTCTGAGCCAAAGGGGAGAAATATCGATGAAAATGTGATCAGATATCTATGTAACTCTGCTTTGAGTTCTTCTGAGCCAGAGGGAAAAAAAGTGAAATACCCGTGAAAATGTGATCAGATATCAATATAGTTGCTCTGAGTTCCTCTGAGCCAAAGGGGGAAAAAAGTGGAGTATCCATGAAAATGTGATCAGATATTGATATAACTCTGCTCTGAGTTCCTCTGAGCCAAAGGGGAGAAATATTGATGAAAATGTGATCAGATATCCATTTAACTGCTCTGAGTTCCTCTGAGCCAAAGGGGCACAAAAAAGTGAAATATTGATGAAAATGTGATCAAATATCGATATAACTCTGCTCTGAGTTCTCCTGAGCCAGAGGGAAAAAAAAGTGGAGTGTCCATGAAAATATGTTCAAATGTCCATATGACTCTGCTCTGAGTTCCTCTGAGCCAAAGGGGAGAAATATCGATGAAAATGTGATCAGATATCAATATAATTCTGCTCTGAGTTCTCCTGAGCCAAAGGGGGAAAAAAAAGTGGAGTGTCCATGAAAATGTGATCAAATATCCACATAAAAGAATTACCTGGAGAAACACCAGCTTCCTCTGCAATCAGCCAACTTTTACAAATCCTTTAATTGCTTTTTTTTTCCTCCCCCTACCTGGTTTCCCAGTTCTGGCTTCCATGAGGTTTCCTGGTGCTCTGATGGGACCGACAGAAATATCACTAATTAATTGTGTTGTAATTGAGCAGTTCTGGAGCTGAATAAATAAACCCCCCTGGACTGGGAACCTTTGGAATGTGGTCCAGGTACCTCCTCGGAGGATGAGCTGGATTTGGCACATCCACCTTAAAATTCCAGTGGGTTTTCCCCATGGGTGTTGCTTTGCTGCCAGGCAGCAAACACCTCATCTGAGCTATGAGATATTTAATTTTTTTATTTTGTTTTTCAAGGCTTCTTTTTCAGCTCCAGAACTACAACTTTTATTTGCTGGAGACATAAAAATCGAGCACCTCCAATTCCAGAAGTGTTGGAGGCACGCTCCAGCCCCAGCAGCAGCTGCCCCAGCTGCAGGGCAGGGCTGGAGCGTGGAGGTGCTGGGGGAAGCTGGCTGCTGTTTGGCTTTGGGAATGGCTCACACAGCAGAGCTGGTGGCTAGCTGGAACCCAACCTGGCTACCAAACCGGCTTTTCCCAAATCCGCCCAGCGCCGGCTCCTCCCTTGGGCCGGATGAAGGAGAATCACTAATGAATTTCCTCTTCTCTCCTTCCCTCCCTCTGCCCTGCCGTGGATCCTCCCCTGCCCGTCCCCACGCTGCTCCCATCCCTTCTCCCCTCATCTCCTGGGGTGGGCTTGGCTCTGGCCAGTCTGGGGTTATGGTTTCCTCTGCGTCTCCGTCATCTCCCTGTGCTCGCTGGTGGGAGCCAGCGTGGTGCCCTTCATGAAGAAGACATTTTACAAGAGGCTGCTGCTCTACTTCATAGCTCTGGCGATTGGAACTCTCTACTCCAACGCCCTCTTCCAGCTCATTCCCGAGGTAGGGACAGGATGGGGGCTCTGGGATTGTGCTTTGCTCTCTCTCTGGGGCTGTTTCTGGCTGGAGAAGGGGAGCCCAGAGTTGGAGGTATGGAGGGCTGGGAGGGAATCCTGCTCAGGGAATCATTTTATTGCCTTTGCTGGCTTTTTCTAGCCCTGAGGGCAGAGCAGAGCCTGATTTTGGGATCCCCACCCCAGTGCAGCATCCGATGCCTTGGGTGAGGGAGTGAGGGAGATCCAAAGCGCTCAAAGATTTTTTTTTTTTTTCCCTGAGCTTGTCCTGTCTGCTCCTCAGTGAGAGCTCAGAGCTGTGTCACCCCTGCAGTGTCACCCCGGGGGCAGAGGCAGGTGAAGGACCTGCCAGGACCTGCTCCTCACCCTGCCCCTGTCCCCTGCAGGCGTTTGGCTTCAACCCTCAGGAAGATTATTATGTCTCCAAATCTGCTGTGGTGTTCGGGGGCTTCTACCTCTTCTTCTTCACAGAGAAAATCCTCAAGATGCTCCTGAAGCAGAAGGACCAGGTGAGGCAGGGCAGGGGTGGGGAACAGCAGGGATTTGGGATGGGAGGAGGAAAAAGCAGGGATTTGGGATGGGAGGAGGAAAAAGCAGGAATATTGAATGGTGGGGTGGGAAAGAGCAGGAGTTTCAGGGTGGTGGGATGGGAAAGAGGAGGAATATGAAGATGGCTGGGTGGGAAAGAGCAGGAATTTTGGGATGGTGTGATGGGAAGGTGCAGGAATTTTGGGATGATGGGGTAGGAAAGAGAAGGAATATTGGGATGGTGGGATGAGAAACATCAGAAATTTTGGGATGGTGGGGTGGGAAGCACCAGGAATTTTGGGATGGTGGAGTAGGAAAGAGCAGGAATATTGGGATGGTGTGATGGGGAGCACCAGGAATTTTGGGATGGTGGGGTGGAGAGCACCAGGAATTTTGGGATGGTGGGGTGGGAAGCAGCAGGAATTTTGGGATGGTGGGGTGGGAAACAGCAGGAATTTTGGGATGGTGTGATAGGGAGCACCAGGGATTTTGGGATAGTGGGGTGGGAAGCAGCAGGGATTTTGGGATGGTGGGGTGGGAAGCAGCAGGATTTTTGGGATGGTGTGATGGGAAGCAGCAGGATTTTTGGGATGGTGGGGTGGGGAGCACCAGGAATTTTGGGATGGTGGGGTGGGGAGCAGCAGGGATTTTGGGATGGTGTGATGGGGGGCAGCAGGAATTTTGGGATGGTGGGGTGGGAAGCACCAGGGATTTTGGGATAGTGGGGTGGGAAGCAGCAGGGATTTTGGGATGGTGGGGTGGGAGCAGCAGGAATTTTGGGATGGTGGAGTGGGGGGCAGCAGGGATTTTGGGATGGTGTGATGGGGAGCAGCAGGAATTTTGGGATGGTGGGGTGGGAAGCAGCAGGGATTTTGGGATGGTGGGGTGGGGAGCAGCAGGGATTTTGGGATGGTGGGGTGGGAAGCAGCAGGAATTTTGGGCTAACACCAGCCCCTGCCCCAGCAGCACCACGGGCACAGCCACTACGGCCCCGAGGCCGTGCCCTGCAGGAAGGACCGTGAGGAGGGGGTGACAGAGAAGCTGCAGAACGGGGACATGGACCACATGATCCCCCACATCCCCGGGGAGCTGGAGCACAAAGCACAGAGTGGGGACCCCACGGGGGTGGTGGGGTCCCTGTCAGTGCAGGTGAGATGGGGTGGGACCGTCAGAAAGGAGCTCTGCACCCCAAAATCCTCGGGGTGGGGTGGGAACAAACAGCTCTGCTGGTTTAATCAGTGGGGGGAAGGGGAGCAGAGACCCCATTGAGGGGCTGGGGGCTGTTTTGGGGGGGCTAATGGTTGTTTTGGGGTGCTGATGCCTGTTTTGGGGTGCTGATGGCAGTTTTGGGATGCTGATGGCAGTTCTGGGGTGCTGATGCCTGTTTTGGGGTGCTGATGGCAGTTCTGGGGTGCTGATACCTGTCCTGGGGTGCTGCTGCCTGTCCTGGGGTGCTGATACCTGTCCTGGGGTGCTGATACCTGTCCTGGGGTGCTGATGCCTGTCCTGGGGTGTGTGGCAGGACCTGCAGGCCTCCCAGAGCGCGTGCTACTGGCTGAAGGAGGTCAGGTACTCGGACATTGGCACCCTGGCCTGGATGATCACACTCAGTGACGGGCTGCACAACTTCATCGACGGGCTGGCCATCGGCGCCTCCTTCACCGTCTCCGTCTTCCAGGGCATCAGCACCTCCGTGGCCATTCTCTGTGAGGAGTTCCCACACGAGCTGGGTGTGTCCCTCCCTCTCCCTCCCCAGTCCTTTTTTCACCCCAAAAAGGTGAATTTTGGGGGTGGGATAAACAGTGATGCTGCTGGAAAGGGTGGGGTGTAAACTGCTGTGAGTAATGGTTGCTCTAAAAATAACGGGGTAATGTGATGTCTGAGGTTTAAATTTAGATGGAGGCATCTGAAGGGAAAAAAAACCACACAAAAAAAGCCCTCAACACCTCTGTTTGGGAGGGGGAGGTGGGTTTGGGTGGGTTTGGGGACAGTGCTGTGGTCAGTGAGTGGGAGGCAAGTTTGGGTGGGAATGGCTGAGTTTAGGAATAGTGGTGAATGTCCAAATTTAGGGGTAGTTGAGGGGGAGGCAGGTTTGGGTGTGAATGTTCAAATTTAGGAATAGTAGAATGGTCAGTGAAGGAGGTTTAGGTGTGAATGTCTGAGTTTAGGGGCAGTGTGATGGTCAGTGAAGGAGGTTTGGGTGTGAATGTCTGAGTTTAGGGGCAGTGTGATGGTCAGTGAAGGAGGTTTGGGTGTGAATGTCTGAGTTTAGGGGCAGTGTGATGGTCAGTGAAGGAGGTTTGGGTGTGAATGTCTGAGTTTAGGGGCAGTGTGATGGTCAGTGAAGGAGGTTTGGGTGTGAATGTCTGAGTTTAGGGGGCAGTGTGATGGGGTGAAGGAGGTTTGGGTGTGAATGTCTGAGTTTAGGGGCAGTGTGATGGGGTGAAGGAGGTTTGGGTGTGAATGTCTGAGTTTAGGGGCAGTGTGATGGGGTGAAGGAGGTTTGGGTGTGAATGTCTGAGTTTAGGGGCAGTGTGATGGTCAGTGAAGGAGGTTTGGGTGTGAATGTCTGAGTTTAGGGGCAGTGTGATGGTCAGTGAAGGAGGTTTGGGTGTGAATGTCTGAGTTTAGGGGCAGTGTGATGGTCAGTGAAGGAGGTTTGGGTGTGAATGTCTGAGTTTAGGGGCAGTGTGATGGGGTGAAGGAGGTTTGGGTGTGAATGTCTGAGTTTAGGGGCAGTGTGATGGTCAGTGAAGGAGGTTTGGGTGTGAATGTCTGAGTTTAGGGGCAGTGTGATGGTCAGTGAAGGAGGTTTGGGTGTGAATGTCTGAGTTTAGGGGCAGTGTGATGGTCAGTGAAGGAGGTTTGGGTGTGAATGTCTGAGTTTAGGGGCAGTGTGATGGGGTGAAGGAGGTTTGGGTGTGAATGTCTGAGTTTAGGGGCAGTGTGATGGTCAGTGAAGGAGGTTTGGGTGTGAATGTCTGAGTTTAGGGGCAGTGTGATGGTCAGTGCCAGCAGCCACAGGGAGCCCACACTTGATCTGGCACATGCTGTGACTTTTGGGGTTTCCTGTGCAGTCCAGTTGGATTCTGATCCTTCCAACTCAGGATATTCCAGGATTGTCTGAGTTCAATCCCAATGCTGCTGACAGCCCTTCCCTCCTCCTCCTCCCATCTTCTTTCCCCAGGGGACTTTGTGATCCTGCTCAATGCTGGCATGACCATTCGCCAGGCTCTCTTCTTCAACTTCATCTCTGCCTGCTGCTGCTACGTGGGCCTGGCCTTTGGCATCGTGGCTGGCAGCCACTTCTCTGCCAACTGGATCTTTGCTCTGGCTGGAGGGATGTTCCTGTACATAGCACTGGCTGACATGGTAAATCCTGAGCCCAAATCCTGAGCCCCTGGGATTTCCCTCTTGGAAAAGCTCGGCTTGCCCTCTGTCCCCTTGGCACACGCAGGGGGACAATCCCCGGGATGGGAGGGTGCTGAATGTTTGCTGAGGGGCTGGCACTGAGCCCTGCCATCCCAATTTTTCCTTTTTTCCCCCCAGTTCCCTGAGATGAACGAGGTGAGCCGTGAGGACGAGCAGAAGGGCAGTGCCCTGATCACCTTCGCCATCCAGAACGCGGGGCTGCTCACGGGCTTCACCATCATGGTGCTGCTCACCATGTACTCGGGCCAGATCCAGATAGGGTAGGACCAGCCTGAGCTGCAGCCCTGATCCAACTTTTCCATGGTTTGGGGTTTTTTTTGGGGGGGGGGAAGGTTTTTTTTTTCTTTTTTTGTTTTCTTTCCTGCTGCAAACATAGACGGTACCTGTGCGGGCACTGATTCACACTACAGGAGAGACGTTGCTTTCAAAGCTGTTCCAAGGATTTGATTTTCTGGTTTAAGGCTGAGGGGAGTGGAATTCCCCTTCCCACAGGACTGACCTGACTTTTTCCAGTGTCATATCCCTTGTCACCTCTCCCAGGAAGGATGGAATGGGGAGACAGGAGCTGCTCCAGCCCTGCTGCTCCTCTGGAGCTCCGAGTGCTCCCGTGGGATGTGACACTGTCCTGACCCCTCTGGGTCAGGGGACAGATGGGGACAGACCCTTCCCTGTGCCCTCTGAGGATGAGGAGCTTCAGCCTGGCACCATCATCCGACTGGACGGTGCCCTGGCACCAGCAGGGTGAAGAGGGCAGGGGGTTTAAAGCACATTGTGGGTGTCAGTGCTGGGAGCAGAGGACACTGAGGTGGCTTGGGGTGACACTTGGGGTGCTGGGAGGATCCTGCCAGGATGGCCTGACCCCCTCCAGTCCATGGAATCGGGGGCAAATCCCACCTGCTCTGCCAGGGCCGGTGAGAGGGGTGGGAGCAGAGCCCTGCCCTGCCACAGGCACCTTTCCTCAGGTTGTGTCCAAGCTCATGGTGACACCTGGGAGCAGCCACCGGCTTTTAGACACTGCTGAGGTTCAGGGTGGGGTGTTTTGAAAAGCAGAACTCAGACTGTGAACCTCTTCAGGTTGTGTGCTGCCAGCCTTGGGGAGTAGCCAGAGAAGGGTGTCCAGGCACTTCCCAGCTCTGCCTCCAGGCTGGCTTCCCCAGATTCACTAGGTGAATTTCTTATTATCATATTGATAAGGTTGCCCACCCCACCTGTGTTGCTGGAGGTTCCCCCACACCCCTTTTGCCCCCAGACCCCTCAAGCTGTGCCTGCTGTGACCCTGTGTGGATTCTCCTGGTTTGGTGCTGGGTGGGGATGGAGCAGAGCTGCAGGTGCTCTGGAAGTGTCTTCCTTCCCTGCCCACCTGTGCAGGTGTTGGGGTGTGACAGGGTGGTGGCACCACGAGCTGAGCCTCCCACACCTCCCCTGAGCAAAGCAAACCTGAGGCTGTGCCAGGTGTTTTTCCAGAGGGATCTCAGGATCCTCATGGATCATCACCTGCACTCTCACTCTGGCCATTTCACCCTGGCTCTTGGCTTTGTCTGCACCCCAAACCTAAATAACTTCTAGAGGAGTTTTTTTGGGATCACCCTTCACCTGGGTGATCCCTCAAGGAGAGACAGGCTCTGCTTTGCCCTGTGGTGTCACTTGAGGATTGTCACAGCAGCCGTGTGGCCCTGCTGCCTCTGGCAACCATCCAGCACCTCGCAGGCATTCCCTGTGCTCCTGCTTCCAGGACAAAAGTGGCACTGCAAACATTTTCCTTGCTTGAGAGAGCTGCAGTGCCAGCTGACTGAGTGGATGTGGAAAATCTGAGTCCTTTCACTGGCACAGGTGCCCTCTCCTCTCCTCTCCTCTCCTCTCTCTCAAGGAATCACTTGGGAAACTCCGTGTGGCTGGCAGGGCACTGGAGGACGGGGAGGAATCCAGGGGTTTGTCCCCTCTGGAGGTCCCCAAGAGCTGGGGAGTGGCAGAGAGCCAGCAGGATTCACTGTGGGAATCACAAATCCCCTGTCTTCTCATTTCCTATTTATCCCTGATTCCTGAAAAATCTGCAGCCTGGAGATTTGGGGTGAGATAATTGAGAAATGATGCTGCCCTGCCAGCAAGGAGAGCTGTTCCCAGGCTGGGCAGGCTGGCACTGCCAGAGGGAAAGGGATGGGAAGTCACCCAAATCCAGCTCCTTGTGGATTTTCATCCATCTCTCCAGCTGGGAGCTCAATTTCCATCTCAGTATTTCAATTATAAACTCAGGTGTCGGAGGAGAGGACGCGCCGAAACAAAGAGCGTTAACTTTAAAAAAAAAAAAAAAGAAATAAATTGTCACGTGGCTTGTACAGATATTTGTAAAAATCCATAAATAAAATATATTCTGTAATGCTGGAGGCCCCCAGGCGTGCTCCCTGCTGGTGTGGGATGCAGGGGTGGGCAGCAGGATTTGTCTGGGTGATGCAATCCTGCTTTTCCAGCTGGGTTTCTGTGGCTGTGCAGTGCAGCACGGCTGACAGGAGGTGGCACTGACAGCCCCAGCCTGGCACGGCCTTTGCACCTACAAAAAACATATTTTGTTTATTTTTTTAATTTTTTTTTTTCTTACTAATTTAATTTTTTAATTTATCTGAAATATAAATTTGGCTGGGAGGTGTGGGATGCTGGTTCCTCTGTTTTCCTTGTTTCCTACCCTCCCCTAGGAAAAAAAAAAAAAAGCAAACTTTGCTTTTCTATTTCCCCTTTTCTGCCTTTTTTCTACACCATTCTATCCCTTCACCATCATCAAACAATTTTTAGAAACCCTGTTGCAGCTAAAGATACCAAATCGTGACATGTGTTTTGTAAAAAAATGAATGTTTTATTAAGCAAGGAAGGTCCCAGTGAGCATTGGACTTGCTCGTGCCCATCAGCATTTCTAGAGGGGCTTTGGGTGGGTTTTTATTTGCCACAAAATCTTTGCGTTCTGCTAAAAGCCTGAAATGTGAGTTACCTTAAAAAACGGTGCTGGATCCGCTCATGGAATTCCTGGAATGGTTTGGTTTGATTAAAGCACATCCAGTTCCATCCCAGCCCCTCCTCACCCTCACAGCGAGGAATTCCTTAACATCCCATCCAAAACTACCCTCCATCTTCAAGTGGTAGGAACAGATAGAAGTGTTTTTCCTTTTCCTTAAAACATTTATTTTTTTCTAAGGAATATCAGCTGTGGAGCCAGCCTGGGAGGGGGTCTGAAGGGGCTGCAGGAGAGATGGAGAGGGATTTGGGATTTGGGATGAGGGAATGGCTTCCCATGGAAGGCCATTGACCCGCTCCCCCTCAGCGCCATTCCCGGGCTCCCCCTCAGCGCCATCGCCCCGCTCCCCCTCAGCGCCATCGCCCCGCTCCCCCTCAGCGCCATCGCCCCGCTCCCCCTCAGCGCCATCGCCCCGCTCCCCCTCAGCGCCATCCCCCCGCTCCCCCTCAGCGCCATCGCCCCGCTCCCCCTCAGCGCCATCCCCCCGCTCCCCCTCAGCGCCATCGCCCCGCTCCCCCTCAGCGCCATCCCCCCCGCTCCCCCTCAGCGCCATCGCCCCGCTCCCCCTCAGCGCCATCCCCCCGCTCCCCCTCAGCGCCATCGCCCCGCTCCCCCTCAGCGCCATCCCCCCGCTCCCCCTCAGCGCCATCGCCCCGCTCCCCCTCAGCGCCATCCCCCCGCTCCCCCTCAGCGCCATCCCCCCGCTCCCCCTCAGCGCCATTCCCGGGCTCCCCCTCAGCGCCATCCCCCCGCTCCCCCTCAGCGCCATCCCCCCGCTCCCCCTCAGCGCCATCCCCCCGCTCCCCCCTCAGCGCCGCCGCCATGTTGCCGCCCCCCCGTTGCTTAGCAACGCCCCCTTCCCCTTCCAAGATGGCGGGCGGGGCGGGGCGGGCGCGGCGCAGGCGCGGGCGGGTTGGGGGGGGCAGAGGGCGGAGGGCGGTGTGGCGGCGGCGGCGGGGGCGGGACGGGGGGAGCGCAGCGCCGCGGAGCCGCCGCCGCTGCCGGGGCAGCCCAGCGGGTCCGGCCCCCGCTGCGGGGTGAGGGGAGCGGCGGAGCGGGGCACGGCGGCGGGGGGAGCGGTGCTGCTGCCGCCGCCGCCACCATGTCCGGGCGCGGCCACAACAAGCTGCCGACCACCGAGCGCATCGTCAAGGGTGAGGGGGCGGCGAGGGCGCCCCCTGCCTGCGCGGGGGGCGCCGGGGCGGGGGGCGAGAAATGGGGGGCGAGCGAGGTTTTGGGGAGGGGTCGCCCTGAGAAAGGAAAGGGGAATGGTTTGTGAGAGGGCATTTGGTTTGGGGGAGGCCGGAGAAAAGGAGGGGGGGAAGCGTGGTTTTAGGAAACCCCGAGAAAGGAGGAGGCAGCGTGGTTAAAGGGGGGGGTCTCCAAATTGAAAAGAGGGGAGGCTCATTTTGGGGGGATCCGTATGTTGGAGGAGCTGGGAGAAAGGAGAGGGGATGTGGGAGAAAGGGGAGCCTGGTTTAGGGGGTATTCCCGAGAAATCAGAGGAATATGTCTGGTTTGGGGAGGGGGTCCCCCGGTTAGCGGAGTTCCCCCCTCAGGCTGGGGAAACCCGGAGAGAGGGAGGGGGAAGGTTTGGGTGGGGGGATCCTGTTCTGGAAGGGGGGTCTCGTTTGAGGGGGGGTCCCCAGCTTGGGGGAACCCCGAGAGAGGGCGAGGACTGTGTGGTTTTGGGGGGAAGGGGGATTGTTCTGGCAGGACAGAAAGGAAGGAGCTGGGGGTCTTCTGGTGGGTGACCCCCATTTAAGGAGGATCTGTTTTAAGGGGTTCATCCTCTGATTGAGGGGGACACCCTCAGGCTGGGGGGAGGCTGGAAATCAGGGGGACAGTGTGATTTTTTGGGGAGACAGAGTGAGGAGGAGAGGCCTGGAGCTGCCAGGGATTGGGGGGGTCCAGTGGGACACCCCCTTAGGGACAGGGGTGATCTGGGGGGACACCCAGGTTCTGTCAGAAACCTCTGCAGAGGAGCCCATTGGGGGATCATCTCTTTGATCTGGGGGCGTTTCTAGGGGTCCTAAAGGCTGCAGCCCCCTCCCTCCATTCTGCGGGGTGACAGCAGAGCCACATCCCTGCCGTGACCGATGATCCCCATCCCACCCCAAAACCCACTTTGCTAAAACGGGGGGGCTCCCTTGAAGCTTTGGGGTGAAGGAGCCGTGAGATCCCTCCCTGCCCTTCACCCCTCCAGCCCCCCCAAATTCTCCTTTGATTTTCCCCCTCCCCAAGCCCGCTGCCCCCCTGCGCGGCCCCGGTAGAGCCGCTACTATTTTGGAAAGAGCAGAAGACACCGAAGCAGTTAATGAGGAGAGAACTACGTTAGCGGAGAAACTCCTGCCTGGGGAGGAGGTTGGAGAGAGGAGACAGGAGGGGAGGGGGATGCACATTTTCTGCCCTCATGGATCCGCTGCCATCCTCATCGCCGCGCTCCGGGAACATCCAGCGGGAGCCTCAACTTTGCCCGGGAGGCTCCAAGTTACACAATCACCCCCTTATTAAACCTCCTCCCTCCATGGCTTCCATCATTTCTCCGCTGAAATAAAAGCACCGATTTTTCCAGCAATGATTAAAACCCACAGAGCTGCACCCACCATCTCTCCCTTCCCCTCTGCATGTACCCAAGCGATTTTTATTATTATTTTTTTACCCCCCTTGGATTTTTTTTTTTTTTTTTTCCTTTTTAGCCTTTAGCCTGTCATGTGGCCGATCACATGTTTGATGTTAATAACCTCAAACCCAGGGAAAGGGGATCCGGAGCGTGGAGGCCCCTCAGGCTCCGGGGGGGAAGCTTGATTTGATTTTATTTCATATTTTTTTTTTTTTTTTAGGAATAATCCCCCAGCACTCAGGGATTTTTGGGGATCCCAAGGCTGTGGTGATTTGTAGGTCTCAGAGTGACCAGTGCTGTCTGTAAATCTCCTGTAAATCCCAGGCAGCTGCCTGTGTTTAGGAAAGGTAATGTCAATGCAGCCATTATGATTCAGCTGACTCGGCTCTCTCTCCTTTTTTCCTGGGATTTCCAGATCCCTGGAATCCCTTTCAGACATCCTGCTGCTCCCTCTCAACCCAAAAAAAAACCCCTACTAATTACATTTATTAACCCCTATCAATATCATGTAAAAACTCAAAACCTACTCCTTCAAAATCACCCCCAAAACATCCCAAAAATCGCATTTTATTCCCCCTCAGGAGAGCTGTGGAAATTTGGGTTGAAATATCCTCAGGTCAGGGTTATTGTTGAAAGGTGGTGGCATGGTTATTAATAATTAAAAGCTGAAGATAAAAAGCTCATTTTGTTCCGTGGAAAATGCCTGCAATTAAATAGGATGTGGAATTTTAACTATGTTTAACCTATATATTTACATCTCCAGGGCCTTGCAGGAGGCCTGAACTATAATTACATTTAAGCAGAGGAAATGCAGTTTGGGCCTAAAATTTGTTCATTATTAAAATTGCAAATTTTGGGGTGTGTCAAGAAATGATTTTTATTAAAATCTTGCATTTTTGAGATAGGCCATGAATTGCTTTTTTTTTAGATTGTAGATTTTTTGGTGCTTCAAGAAATTATTTTTATTAAAATCTCAGGTTTTGGGATTTTTCAGGATTTCCTTCTTATTAATATCTCAAATTTTTCAGGCAAGAATTATTCATTTTAGCTTAATTTTAGCAGGAAATTGATGGTGATAAACACCATTAATATCCAAATTTTGGTCTCCACAGATCACTTGGGGAATCTTCTACTGGAAATCTGAGGATTTAGGGAATTTGTTTTTCTTCATTAACCCAAAATTAACCTTAAATTACCTGATGCATCCATGAGATTATAGATCCACATCCTAAAAAAAAAATCCCCATTATTCAGGCAGGTGGGAATGATTCTTTGAGCTGCTGCAGTGGATACATCAACAGATAAATATATATATATTTTTAAATTTTCTGCTCATTTTTTGGGTTGAATTTTGAGTTTCTGCTGGAAGGTGTGAAATCCTCAGGGGAGCTGAGCTGTGTCCAGCTGCATCCATGACAAATCCTTTAAAAATTCAGGATATTGGCACTGTAAGATGTCCTGGAAAATCCAAATTTCCCCAAGTTTTGCTTTGCTGTCCTCCCTTAAAAACTTTCAGGCAGCTTTAGCCATGTCCAGTCTGGATTTTTTATTTTTTTTTAATTATTATTTTTTCCCCCAAATGGAAAACATTTCAAGTTTGTGTGGGAATCTCCTGGGTTTGTTTGGGGTGGAATTAGTTTATTTTGGGGTGGAATTAGTTTATTTATTTTGGGGTATAATTAGTTGATTTTGGGATAGAATGAATTGATTTGGGGTGGAATAATGTGATTTTGGGGTGGAATAATGTGATTTTGGGATAGAATAATGTGATTTTGGGGTGGAATAATGTGATTTTTGGGGTGGAATAATGTGATTTTGGGATAGAATAATGTGATTTGGGGTGTAATAATGTGATTTTGGGATGGAATGTGGTGATATTTGGATGGAATAATGTGATTTTGAGGTGGAATTAGTTGATTTTGGGATGGAATGAGTTGATTTGGGATGGAATAATGTGATTTTGGGATGGAATGAGGTGATTTTGGGATAGAATAATGTGATTTTGGGGTGGAATGAGATGATTTTGGGATAGAATAATGTGATTTTGGGGTGGAATGAGATGATTTTGGGATAGAATAATGTGATTTTGGGGTGGAATAATGTGATTTTGGGATAGAATAATGTGATTTGGGGTGTAATAATGTGATTTTGGGATGGAATGTGGTGATATTTGGATGAAATAATGTGATTTTGAGGTGGAATTAGTTGATTTTGGGATGGAATGAGGTGATTTGGGATGGAATAATGTGATTTTGGGATAGAATAATGTGATTTTTGAGATAGAATAATGTGATTTTAAGATGGAATAATGTGATTTTGGGATGGAATAATGTGATTTTGGGATAGAATAATGTGATTTTGGGATGGAATAATGTGATTTTGGGATAGAATAATGTGATTTGGGGTGTAATAATGTGATTTTGGGATGGAATGTGGTGATATTTGGATGGAATAATGTGATTTTGGGGTGGAATTAGTTGATTTTGGGATGGAATAATGTGATTTTTGAGATAGAATAATATGATTTTAGGATGGAATAATGTGATTTTGGGGTGAAATGAGGTGATATTTTTTAATATCACTACAACTCTGGGAACTGGAGCATTGGATTTTCTCCAGGTTGAGGATTTTCATCACAGAGCAAGCACTGATAAAAAACTCCCAAGTAGGTTTTTAATTGAGTGAAACCTTCAAATACCAAGAAAATTGTGAGGGTTGAAACTGCCAGCTTGGTTTGTTGAATGTTGATGTTTTTGCAGGAATTAAGGAATAGCTGAGGTGGAAAAGGAGCTCTGGAACTGGCTAAAAATGGAATCAAGGCCAAGGTCCATGTGCTCAGAACTTTGGGATGCCAAGGGAAAAGTGTGAATGCCACCAGGGTCAGGACATGCAGGGGGATCCCCAAAAAAGCAAATTGTGTCATAAAACAGCAACTTGGCTGGGCTGAGCTCAAAGAGGAGTGGGGTGAGGCAGTCCCTAAAGCTGGCATCCCATCAGATTTATTGGGAATGTTGGATTTTGGGGGGGATTTCCAGAAAAAAAAAACCTCAATTTGTCCAAATAATTCCAATATTCTTAATACTGTTGCATATAAACAGGGAAGATACTTGGTTATCCATAAATGGGGAAAAAAGGGGCCAGCCCAAAAATGAAGCCAAAGGTAAATATTTTGGGCTAACACAAGCAGAGTGTTGCTGAGGTGCCTGATTTTGGGCTGAATCTCTGGATCCTGGCATGCAGGGATGCTCTGCTGGCTAATGAAGGTGCTAATTAACAGAAATGTTATTAAACCAACATCAGGGCTGATGGTTTGGGCTGGGATTTATTTCTTATTCCCTCTGGGAATAGCAGTGAGTGCTGGAGAGGGGAAGGTGTTTCCCCAGGATCTCACCCTTTAATCTTCTTTTTCTGCCTATCAAACTGAGCAAACTTCATCCCATTTTCCCCACTCAAGGCCATGAAGGGTTTCACAGCAATAAATGAGGCTGGATGAATTGGCTATCAGGACAAAATGTTGTTTTTTATGTGGGGAGGGATGCACTGGAACACTCAGGCTGTTCCTTAGGAAGTAGGGCAGGGTGCTGGCTTAAAATAGCTCCCAGCTCTGGGCTGTGCTGGAGGAGCTATTTAGGTAAATCCTGGGGTCTCAGTGGGGGCAGAGCTGCCTGCTAATCTAAAGATACTCCTTGCAGATCTATATTTGTCCAGGATCCTTCCCACTTGGCTGCTTTTCCAGGTATTCCCTGCCCCATCCTGCCAGGGGATGGCTCAGCTCCTAATGGAATCGAACTTCATTAACAGCAGGGAGGGAATATTGCTTGTTTCAATTATTTATTGAATTGTTAGCCCATCATGCAGGATTTGGCTCTCCTGGGAGTGTGGAATCCTGGGATGGTTTGAGGTGGAAAAGGATTTTCAAGTTTGTCTCATTGCAGCTTTTTGCTCTAAGCTTGGTCTTGGATAATTCCAGAGATGGGGAATCTGCAAATATCCTGGGAAAAGCTCTCAGGGCAGAGGTGAGGTGGAGGATGCAGGGTGGGTGCTCTAAAGAAAAAGGAATCTCAGTGCAGATTGAAAGGATTTTTCCTGGCAGCATGTCCAGCTGTTCTCCTGATTTTCCAGCCTTGCTGCTGGAGCATCAGGCCAGGGGTGGATCCAACCCAAACCATTTTGGGATTGTGTGATCTCCCTGTTCCCACTGGAGCACAGCTGCATGTGGAGCCTCTCTGAGGAGCTCAGGATGGAGTTATTTCTCCAAAATTCCCTCCCAGCCTTCCATCTGAGTGTTCCTTTTGCCATGGTGGGTCTGTAAAATAAAAGTTTAAAAGCATTTTCCCTGCTCTGAGGTGGATCAGGGGAGAATTTCTCACGATGAATTTCCCAGGGTGAATTTCACAACAGGCAAAAGTGGTGTCAACCTAGATTTCTCCACAAGATATTCCCTTTTTATCAGCTGCTGAGCCTAGCAAAACGTGCTAAAATGGCTTCTCAAGCAGAATATTATCCCAAAGGTGATGTCTTGGAAAAATACCACCAGGATTTCCTGGAGGAAGAGTGACCAGGGCACAGAGGCTGGAATTGCTGCTCCTCTCACCCTGGCAGGTCTGGGAATCTGCTCTGGAAGCAGCACTGGGACTGATTCATCCCCATTTTTTTGTGACTACTTTTTTTGTTTGTTTGTTTGCAAATTGCTCTGGCTGCTATCCAGATTTGAATTTGTTTGCAGCTCTTTTTGAACCATCAGTATAGATATTCCCATATGGGTGTATCTATATGTGGGTATAGATATTCCCAAAATTGGGAGTAAGAATCTTACAAGGAATGTTTTATACAGAGTTTATCCCAGTCAGGGTGAGGATTTGGGACCAGAGATGGGAAGAAAAACCAACCACAATTGATCATTTAATGCTGCCATTGCTTTTGCTGGCTCCACTGGCTGCTCAGAGCGTTTCTGGGGGTTGCTTAGCCCAGGATTCCATTGGCCAGAGGGGATTTTGGGGCACGTTCCCGGGCCGGTGCTGCACTAACGAGCCGGGAGTGGCCGAGCCTTGGCAAAGGGGTGGAGAATTTCCCTCTGCTGACATCGAGGAATCCCCTCCCGCCTCCTCTGGGAGCTCACTCTCCTTTAAAGCAGCAGCAGCTGTTTGCTCCAAACTTCCTCCTTTTTCCTCTGTTCCTTTTCCTGCCTTCCTTTTCCTCTCCTCCTTTTTCCTCCCTTCCTTTTCCTGCCTTCCTTTTCCTCTCCTCCTTTTTCCTCCCTTCCTTTTCCTGCCTTCCTTTTCCTCCCCTCCTTTTCTCTCCCTCCTTTTCCTTCCCTCCTTTCCTCCTCCCTCCCTTTTCCTCCCTTCCTTTTCCTCCCCTCCTTTTCCTCTCCTCCTTTTCCTCCCCTCCTTTTCCTCCCCTCCTTTTCCTCTCCTCCTTTTCCTCTCCTCCTTTTCCTCCCCTCCTTTTCTCTCCTTCCTTTTCTCTTCCCTCCCTTTTCCTCCCCCCTCCCTTTACTCCTCCCTTTCCTTCTCCTTTTCCTCCTCTTTTCCCTCTTCCCTTCTGCTCCTTCTCCTGCTCCTTTTCCTGTTCATTTTCCCTCCTTTTCCCTTCTTTATTCCCTCCTCCTTTCCCTCTTCAGCTTTTACAGCAACTCCCTGAAATCCCACATTGAAAGGGAGACACCAGCTTTATTGAGTGATGATTTCCTGGGAATACATTGATTTTTAACCTCTGGAAAGTTTCTAGAGCTGGAGAATCTCCCACAGAGATATTTTTCCAGGCTGGAATTGCAGTTTTGGGCTGTCCTTGCTGAGAGGACTCAGCTCTGGGCTGATTAGCTCAATGACAATCCCAGGAAAATCCTCCTCAGTGGCACTGCTGAGGAGCCAGATGTGAGCTGCAGACTCAGAGCACCTTGTGGGTTTATTTGATCAGAGCAGGGAGCCTGAGGACACCCAGTGCCCATGAGAGTATTTGTGAGATCTGTGACCCACAGGGAGCTTGGGCAGGGTCATTCCAGAGGCAGGACAGATGTGGGCTGGGAGGAATGCCAGGAGAGCTTTGTGAGCAGCTCTGCTGTTCTATTCACCCCTCCAGTTCAACCCTCCAGTTCCAGTTCAATTCAAACCTCCAGTTCCAGTTCAACCCTCCAGTTCCAGTTCAACCCTCCAGTTCCAATTGAACCTTCCAGTTCTAATTCATCCTTCCAGTTCCAATCCAACCCTCCAGTTCCAGTTCAACCCTCCAGTTCCAGTTCAACCCTCCAGTTCCAATCCAACCCTCCAGTTCCAGTTCAACCTTCCAGTTCCAGTCCAACGCTCCAGTTCCAATTCAATTCAAACCTCCAGTTCCAATTGAACCTTCCAGTTCCAGTTCAACCCTCCAGTTCCAATTGAACCTTCCAGTTCCAGTTCAACCCTCCAGTTCAACCCTCCAGTTCCAATCCAACCCTCCAGTTCCAGTTCAACCTTCCAGTTCCAGTTCAACCCTCCAGTTCCAGTCCAACCCTCCAGTTCCAGTTCGTCCCTCCAGTTCCAATCCAACCCTCCAGTTCTAATTCATCCTTCCAGTTCCAGTTCAACCCTCCAGTTCCAATTGAACCTTCCAGTTCTAATTCATCCTTCCAGTTCCAATCCAACCCTGGAATTGGCCAATTTTTGGGTTGAATTCCTGCAATTCTGTGATTTTTGGGTTGAATTCCTGCAATTCTGTGATTTTTGGGTTGAATTCCTGCAATTCTGTGATTTTTGAGGGGGGAATTCCTGCAATTCTGTGATTTTTGGGTTGAATTCCTGCAATTCTGTGATTTTTTTGGGTTGAATTCCTGCAATTCTGTGATTTTTGGGTTGAATTCCTGCAATTCTGGGTGATTTTCCAGCCTCCTGTGCTCTGCTTTTATTTCCATTTTCATTTCCAACAGCTGCTTTTTTTTAACCACAAACCCACCTGGCTCCTGCTCAGCCCCAGACTCTCCCAAATTTTGGGTGTTCCTTCTGGAAATTTGATTTTTCAGGGCCAGAATTTGCTCTGTGGCTTCATCCCAGCTCTTTGCAATAAAAGTATTTTTAGGGTTATTGTGAGGAGATAATTCTGGTTGTCCTACAAAAAGGAATCCAGGTGAGGATCAAACAGGATTCTGGATAAAAATGAGATATTTTTAACTCCATCCCATTAAAAGAGCTGCTGATCTAGAGAAATTCAGGTAAACCCAAATTTCATGGTTTTCCTGCAGCACTTCCAGGCTTCAGGAGCAGAATTTTGATTTTTTTTATTTTTTTATTTTTAATTTTCTTTTCTATTTGTGAGTGTTTGAAGCTTCTGAAATCTGGAAGTTCCTTACCCAGAGGAAAAAAAAAAAAAAGGATTGGAACATGCAAAAATTTAGGAGAAAACAGATGGAAATGACAACAACAATAAATAATAATAATAATAATAATAATAATAATAATGAAAATGATGGTAATAATAATAATAATTCCTGGCTCTTGCTTCATTTATACAAGAAAATGTCTTCTTTATTTGGTGATTTTTCTTTGATATTAATTTTTATTTAACAAGGGAGACATTACTGATTTCCTCAGGTGGGAGGTGATGAAGTTCCACTTTTTTTTAATTCTTTTTTTTTATTTTTTATTTTTATTTTTTTCCCCTGCAGCTGGAACAAGCAGCTCTGTGCCAAAACAGGGTCAAGCTGCCCCTGCCAACCCTGGAAAATGACACAGATGATTTATCAGAGTTTGATCCAAGGGAAAAAAAAAAAAAAATCAAAATATCAAACACAAACACACCTGATTTTACAAGGAAAAAAAAAACAAACCTCCCAGAAATCAGGATTAAGATTATTAAAGCAAAGACATTTTGTGTTTAATCACCAAAAATTCATGTGGTTTAATCATTTGGGGGAGAATAAAGATTATTCCATGGAAAATGGTGAGAAATAGGGTGGTCAGATGCCAAAAACTGAAAATCCACCTTTTTCCCAGCAAAAAAAAATGTAATTTTAGTGCTGGATTTCATCACATTATTCCACTCTGAGCCCCAGAATCAGCTTGAAATGGATCAAAAAACTCCATGTCTAGTGTAAAAATAGTTTTTAAGATATAATTTGCTTTAAAAGTAGCATAAACTAATAAATATCTTTGTGATAAATAAATTATTTAGTTAAATATCACCCAGTAAAAAACACCTACTACTAATGTATCAATTACCAACCACTATAAAAATTGATTTAATTAATATTTTAGTTTCTTTCATTTTAATAAAAATCTAAAACCACAACCCGTATTAAAACTGGTATAAAAATCAATTAAAACCACAAGCAAAAAACCACCCATACTCTAAAATCTAAAAAAACAAACTCAAAAAATAACCATATAAAACAATTCCTAAAATATAAAAAAGTTTGAAAATCTATAAAAGATCCATAAATGTACAACAGGCTAATAAATGTAAAAAGTCTCTTTAAATTAAATACCAAACAACCAAGCATTATGTATTGTTTTATATTAAAAATTTTAAAATCTAAAATAAAACAAAAATTAAAATATAAACCTCATTTTTCACAAGGAATGGATTTTTTTTTTTTTTTATTATTATTCACTCCCAGCTGTGCAGCTGCAGCAAAAACCTCTCTGGGGTTTCTTTTTGAGGATTTTTTTGAATTTTTTGGGATGATTTTTGGGGGATTCAGAGGATTTTTTCCCAGAGCAGTGTTGGGCTGCAACAAAACCTCTCTGGGGTTTCTTTTTGAGGATTTTTTTGAATTTTTTGGGATGATTTTTGGGGGATTCAGAGGATTTTTTTTTCCAGAGCAGTGTTGGGCTGCAGCAAAACCTCTCTGGGGTTTCTTTTTGAGGATTTTTGGAATTTTTTGGGATGATTTTTGGGGGATTCAGAGGATTTTTTTTGCCCAGAGCAGTGTTGGGCTGCAGCAAAACCTCTCTGGGGTTTCTTTTTGAGGATTTTTTGGGATGATTTTTGGGGGATTCAGAGGATTTTTTTTCCAGAGCAGTGTTGGGCTGCAGCAAAACCTCTCTGGGGTTTCTTTTTGAGGATTTTTTGGGATGATTTTTGGGGGATTCAGAAGATTTTTTTCCCAGAGCAGTGTTGGGCTGCAGCAGGGGAGCTGCTGCTCCTTTTTCAGTCATGAATGCTGAAATATATAAACAATCATTTGTGGATCACTCTGCTTCCTCTCTCTGGAGGTAGGGTTGGGGCAGCCCTGCTGAAAATGAATTTTAAGTGGATTTTAAGGACAGAAATAGAGAGAAATGGGATTTTTTTTTTTTTTTCCCCTGTGCTGCTGGTGGTGGAAAAACAAATTCCCCAAATTCTCCCACCCTTAACTCTCCATGTCCTCTCAGAGTGCTGCAAATCCCCCAGGACAACCACATTAAAAATCATTTCCCAACCTCTCAGTATCCCAAAAAAATCCCTTTTTCCACTGGAGCCCCATTTCCACCCTGCTCATTTTGCCTTTTCTCATCCCATCCAATCCTTTTATCAGCCCCACATCTTCCCTCCCTGCCAACCCTGCAGTGACCCAAAAGGGGAAAAAATCCTGCCCAGTGCTTGTTTCATCCATCTCCAGAGGTTTTTTTTGTATTTATTTATTTTTTCCTTTTGAACAGAACAGTACAAACCTGGAATTGGCAGGGAAGGCTCTGGGACACAATTCCAAAATCATCCAAATTTGCAAATTGGAGCCACCTCTTTGCAGCTCCCCCTTCATCAGAGCCACTCCTGCACTCCCTGGGGTTGGAAAATTGGTTTTTTTGGGTTTTCAGGGTGAATTGCTGCAGGATTTGCATTTGAAAAGGAGCAGTGGCACTGCTGTTCTCACTGGGTTGTTTGCCCAGCTCCATCCTGGAAAATTCAATATATTTTGGTGTGTCATGGGGTGTGCAGGTTGGGCAGCTCCAGAATCCCCAGCTTGTCACCAGCCCAGAGCCCTGAGTGCCACATCCAGGGACACCCCTGGACAATCCCTTCCTATATTTAACCATTTCCAGGAAGAAATTCCAGCCTGAGCTCATTCCCTCTCCTCCTGTCCCTGTTCCCTGGGAGAAATCCCAAAATCCCCCCAGTGTCCCCTCCTGCCAGGGATTTCTGCAGAGCCCCAAAGTCCCTCCAGTGAGCTGGAGAATCCTCTGAATTCTTCAGGGAGAAATCAAAGTGCAAAAATACAATAAAAACCTTTAGATAAATTACAGTGTATTAAACCACTCATAAGTTTAAATTTTAAGATAAATAAATCAGTAAGTTTTAGTGTGAGCCCTAGTGCTTTTAGTAAGTGAAAAGTTTTAAATCCCAAAGTAGCAGTGTGAGTTCTAATGAGTTAAAAAAAAGTTTTTCCTTCTAGTAAAAGATGTTTTCTAAGCATAACAGAGCTGCAGAAATCTTAACCTCACACCTGGAGCCTCTCCCCATCCCCTTGATCCCCCCAAAAACTGGGCACAGCCCCAGGTGTGGCCTCAGCAGAGCAGAGTGATGGATGAGGACAGGCATTTATTGTTATTTATTTATCTGACTTGCATCCCAGGTATTCCAAATTTTGGGGGTGCCTGGCAAGGTGGACAGCAGAGCTTGCAGCACTTTTTGGGGGAGGTTTTTGCCAGCTCCCTGTGGGATAAGAGGCTTTTCTTAAGAGGCTTCTGCTTTTGGGGGGTGAAACTTGGAGTTCTTGGAAGAGAGGAGCAAATTCTGCTTTTTGGGGGTGGAACTTTTTGAGGTGAAAAGCAAATCCTGCTTTTGGGGGTGAAGCTTTTTGAGAGATTGGGAAAGAAAGCAAATTCTTTGTGGGTGAAAATGAGTTCTTGGAAGAGAGAAACAAATTCTGCTTTTTGGGGGTGAAGCTTTTTGAAGTATTGGGATGAAAAGAGGAGCAAATTCTCTGTTGGGGGCGAAACTTTTGAGACATTGGGAAGAGAGGGACAAATTCTGCTTTTTGGGGTGAAATTGAGTTCTTGGAAGAGAGAAACAAATTCTGCTTTTTGGGGGTGAAACTTTCTGAATTCTTGGGGTTAAGAGGAACAAATTCTGCTTTTTTGGGGCTGTGTGGTTTCCTGATAAGTCAAAGTTTTCCATGTTGATCCTCCTACCTGGTTCTCTGGCTCCTGCTTTTCCTGGTTTTGCTGATATTCCCATGGAATCTTTGGTGGCTTCAAACCCCATCCCCTCAGGGTTGGGAGGCAGCTCTGGGACAGGCACAGGTGACATTTAGTGGGATTTTAAGCAAGCTGAGAGGTGAATCAGCAGCTCTGGCTGTTTCACATCATCATTGCAGTGAAAATCCCATTTCTGGCTGTCGGCTGGAGGCCGGGAAGCAAATGCTGTCTCCGAGAAGCTCCGTGGTGCTGACTCCTTGCCTTGCCTTTGCAGCTGTCCCATTCCCTCCCACGCAGAGGCTGACTCTGAAGGAGGTGTTTGAGGATGGGAAGCCCAGGCTGGATGTCCTCAAGAGCCACTTGGTGAAGGAGGGAAGGCTGGAGGAGGAGGCGGCGCTGAAAATCATCAACGACGGCGCCGCCATCCTGAGGCACGAGAAAACCATGATTGAGGTGGAGGCTCCAATCACAGGTCAGAGCCAGGAATCCTGGAGAGCAAAATAACAAACCAGCATCACCCCAGCAGGGGGGTTTTGTTTGGTTTTTAACTCTCCTGAGCTGTCAAAAGAGAGGATTTTGCCACGCTGTCCTGGTTTGGAGGACAGGTGTCTGCCAATAAAGGCAAGAGCTTCTCTTGGAAATGGAGAATGTAAACCCCCTAAATCCAAATTATTATAATTGTGAAATTAAGGGGCTCTCAGGCAAAGATATGGGAATAGGAATAACAGTTCTTTATTAGGAAAATGAAAATAGAAATGCAGTATTACACAGAACAATCCCAAACCCTGCCAGAGTCAGAATCCAAGCTGACACAGTCAGTCAGTCAGGGTGGTGGCACAGTCCCATTCCATGGTGCTGCATCCTCCTGCAGGGGCAGATGTGGCTCAGCTGGAGCAGTGCTCCTGGAGAAGGTGCAGTTTCCTCTGAAGGTGCAGGGATGATGTGGAAGGGTCTGGTTTTCCTCTGGAATCCAGTGGGAAAGGCTGCTCTGCTGTTCCAAATCTCAGTTTTTCTCTGGGTAGGAAAGGCTTGGCTCCTGCCCTGGCTGGAGCATCTCCCAGTGGGATGATGGAATTTTATCAGCCATGCACTGGGACTCACTGGCCATGAACAGGAGATATCTCCTGGAGGGAGGATGGGCTGTGGGAAGATAAAGATGATTGTCCCAGCTGGTTTAAAGATGGCCCATTAGCAGATAATGTGTGCCAGGAGATCAGGGTCACTGCCCCACCCAGTTTTTAACAATGGCCCATTAACAGGAGATATCTCCCACAGGGATAGGAATCGCTGCCACACCCAGTTTTTAACAATGGCCCATTAACAGGTGATACCTCCTGGATGAAGGGTGGGTCATGGGAAGATAAAGATGATTGCCCAGCTGGTTTTTAACAATGGCCCATTAGCAGATAATATGTGCCAGGAGATCAGAGGCACTGCCCCACCTTCAGCAGATGGTGACAAAATTCACATTTCTGTCCACATTAACCCAACTCCTCACTGCTGTTGTGGCCTTGCTTTTCTCACCTTGGTAATTCTGTCTCTTTTTTTGTGCTCTTCTTCCTCCCCCAGTGTGTGGTGACATCCATGGGCAGTTCTTTGACCTGATGAAGCTGTTTGAAGTGGGAGGATCACCCAATAACACTCGCTACCTCTTCCTGGGGGACTACGTGGACAGAGGCTACTTCAGTATAGAGGTGACCAAAGAGCTGGAGCTTGGGGGTGCTGGGGGTAAAAGAACCCAAAGTGTTGAACCTCAGCTAAAACCCAGCTCAGAATCAGTTCAAATCCAGCTCAGAATCAGTAAAATTCAACTCAGAATCAGTTCAAATGCAGCTCAGTAAAATATAACTCAGAATCAGCTCAAATGCAGCTCAGTAAAATTCAACTCAGAATCAGTTCAAATGCAGCTCAGTAAAATATAACTCAGAATCAGTTCAAATCCAGCTCAGAATCAGTAAAATTCAACTCAGAATCAGTTCAAATCCAGCTCAGAATCAGTAAAATTCAACTCAGAATCAGTTCAAATGCAGCTCAGAATCAGTAAAATTCAACTCAGAATCAGCTCAAATGCAGCTCAGTAAAATGTAACTCAGAATCAGCTCAAATGCAGCTCAGTAAAATATAACTCAGAATCAGTTCAAATCCAGCTCAGAATCAGTAAAATTCAACTCAGAATCAGTTCAAATCCAGCTCAGAATCAGTAAAATTCAACTCAGAATCAGCTCAAATGCAGCTCAGTAAAATGTAACTCAGAATCAGTTCAAATGCAGCTCAGTAAAATACAACTCAGAATCAGTTCAAATGTAGCTTAGAATCAGAAAAATGCAGCTCAGAATCAGCTCAAATGCAGCTCAGAATCAGTAAAATGCAGCTTAGAATCAGTTCAGATGCAGCTCAGTAAAATTCAGCTCAGAATCAATAAAATTCACCTCAGAATGAATGAAGTGCAACTCAGAAGCAGTTCAGTAAAATACAGCTCAGAATCAGTGAAAACCAGCTCAAAATCAGTTCAAATTCAGCTCAGAATCAATGAAACTCAGTTCAGAATCAATAAAATCCAGTTAGTGCAAATCAAAATCAGTTCAAATGCAGCTCAGTAAAATATAGGTCAGAATCAATTAAATCCAGCTCAGCATCAGTAAATTACAACTCAAAATCATTAAAATCCAGCTCAGAATGAGTCCAAACAGCAATCCCAGATCTGTCCTGCTGGATTTACCCTCCAGTGGAGTTTTGCATGGGATGAAAGCAATGCTGATAACTCACAGAGGGATTTTGGGCAGGAAAATGTTGTCCCAATCTTTGGATCCTCTCTCAGTGCCACTGAGGTGGCAGTGATGGGGTTAATCCAACCTCTGCCTTCTGGAGTGGTTTTAATGTCACTTGGAGCTGTCACTCAGGCACAGGCAACAGGATCCCAGCAGAGAGTGGGAAGAAAATGTTGGAAAAGCTGCAGGATTCAGGATTGAGCAGGAAGAGAAAGAGCCTGAGTCACTGCTTGCCTCTGAAAAACCTGGAATGGGAACAGGAAAAGCAGCAAAAATCACCTGGGCTGGGACAGGGATTTGCAACTCCCTGGGATTCCATCAGCAGGAAATTGGGGAGTTGTGGGTGTGGGGGATAAAGGATTCAGTGGATCCCTGTGGGGCAAAAAAATTGGGATTTCTTGGTGTGGGGGATAAAGGATTCAGCAAATCCCCATGGAGCAAAAAAATTGGGGAGTTTTGGTGTGCAGGATAAAGGATTCAGTGGATCCCTGTGGAAAAGGAAATTTGGGAGTTCTTGGTGTGCAGGATAAAGGATTCAGTGGATCAGGAAATTGGGGAGTTGTTTCTGTGCAGGATAAAGGATTCAGTGGATCAGGAAATTGGGGAGTTGTTTCTGTGCAGGATAAAGGATTCAGTGGATCAGGAAATTGGGGAGTTGTTTCTGTGCAGGATAAAGGATTCAGTGGAAATCTGTGGATCAGGAAATTTGGGATTTCTTGGTGTGGGGGATAAAGGATTCAGTGGATCAGGAAATTTGGGATTTCTTGCAGTGCAGGATAAAGGATTCAGTGGATCAGGAAATTGGGGATTTCTTGGTGTGGGGGATAAAGGATTCAGTGGATCAGGAAATTGGGGAGTTGTTTCTGTGCAGGATAAAGGATTCAGTGGATCAGGAAATTGGGGAGTTGCTGCTGTGCAGGATAAAGGATTCAGTGGATCAGGAAATTTGGGATTTCTGGGTGTGCAGGATAAAGGATTCAGTGGATCAGGAAATTTGGGAGTTGTTGCTGTGCAGGATAAAGGATTCAGTGGATCAGGAAATTGGGGAGTTGCTGCTGTGCAGGATAAAGGATTCAGTGGATCAGGAAATTGGGGAGTTGTGGGTGTGCAGGATAAAGGATTCAGTGGATCAGGAAATTGGGGAGTTGCTGCTGTGCAGGATAAAGGATTCAGCAAATGCCTGTGGCTGCTGCTGGCCCAGTGCAGAGCTGGGATGGGACAGGAAGGGACAGCTCTTAGCAAATGCCACAAATCCCAAGGAGATGCAGCCATCTGATTCACAGAGGCAGGGCCCAAGTGGAAGGGCAGCTCTTATCCAGTTGGAAGCAGAATGAGGAAGGGTTTTTGGGGAGCTAGGGAGCTGAAGTGTGGCAGAAATCAGCTGGATGACACAGGGAGTGATTTCTTCTGGAAAAAAAGGAGCTGCAGGAACAGCTGAGCTCTGCAGAGGAACCTTCAGCCAGTGAGAAATGTTTAGGGAGGAACTGTCAGGAATGAGTGCAAGGGGTTCTTTGAAGGATTCTGCAGAGGATTTAGGGAGAGCAGGGCTGACAGCTTGAGCTCCAGCAGCCCCTGGCTCCCTTCCAGCCCTGAGCTCTGGAATCCTGCCAGGGAGCCAAGGTGTGAGGAGGAGGAGCTGGGGCTGCTGGGGAGGAAGGGGAAGGACACATCCACTGCTGGGTTTGCACTTGTGGGAATGTTTCACCTGCAAAAGGGATTGTATGGCAGAGCAGCAGCTCCTTCTGAGAGAAAAGGAGGATTTTTTTGGTGTTGAGCTCTGTGTGTGTGTGTCTGGCTTGTGTAGAAAAGTGCTGCTCCCACTCTGCTCTTAGCTCAGGATTTCATCTCAGATCTCCAGAAGTTCTGGGGATCAGCAGCCTGGTGTCTCCATGCTGGGATCATCACAGGATCATGGAATGGTTGGGGTTGGAAAGAACATTAAATCCCCTCCTGTTCCACCCCCCTCCCATATCCCAGGTTGCTCCAGGCTCCATCCAGCCTGGCCTTGGACACTGCCAGGGATGGGGAAATCTTCCCCAGCTTCTCTGGGCACCCTGTGCCAGGGTCTCTCCACATCACAGGGCAGAAATTCTTCCCAAACCTTTGGTTCAAATCCATTCCCCCTTGTCCTCTCTGCCTGTGATAATATGGAAGAATTCCAATTTGGTGTCTCTCCTTGGAGAACTGAAGTGGTAGAGCTAAAAAGATGTTTTATCTTTTATTTCCTGCTGCTTTTTCCTTTCATCCTGCCCCAGATTCCTCCTGGAGAATCCCTCTGATCCCACAGCTCAGGGTGGGCACAGGCAGGGGCTACTCCAAACACCAGGATAAGGCAGAATCCCAAATTTTCATTCCCACGTGCCTCTCCCTTCTACCTGGTGCACTGTGCTGGAGGAGATTCCCACCTGGATGCACAAAATCTGCTTCTGTAGTAAACAGCAGGTTTGGAATATCCCAGATGGAAAAAAAAAAAAAATCCAGTTTTTCCTTGTGAGGTGACCCTGGGAATTTAGGGAGCAACAGCCTCATGAGTCACCACACAAAATTTGGATCCATGGGGAGATGAGCAGAACCAGGCACTGGAATATCCCTGTGGATTCCTTCCAGCTCAGGATATTCCACAATTCCACAACTGTGACCTTTTAACAGAATGAAATAGGAGGGGATGCTTTAATTGCATCCTGCTGCAGGAAATGATGCCAGAGTGGGGGCCAAGGAGGTGTAAGGGCCAAATATCCCTGCCAGGTGTTCCCTGTGCCTCCAGGTGTTTGGTTGTCCAGGTGAAAGGAGGAATCTGTGGCTCAGATTCCACAATTCAACCCCCTCCCACCCCCTGGAAACCTCTCAGCTGGATGTTGGCAACAAATCATTCAACAAATTCTTGCTGAGCCTCTGGCTTAGGGGAAATTCTCATTGAAAAAACATGAATTCCCAGTATAATGAGGCCATGGAGAGTAGATTGGTTGCTTTTTTTTTTTTTTTTAAAGAAAAGAATTGTGAGGGGAGGGGAAGAAACATGTGAAAAATGGAATGCTGCTGGAAGGGTTTGCTGTCCCACAACCCACTGTGACAGCCAGACTCATGAATCTGCTCCCAGATCCCAGCTCCAGGCTGACAGGCAGCAGGGAAATCAGGGTGAATTCCTCCTTTGGGACAAGCTGAAGGATCCCCACTGGGGAATAATGATCCTTTCATGGAGCTTTTAATCCCAAATCCCACACTGGGCACAAGAGAGCTCTGTGCTCCTGGTAGGGAAGGACCATCCCAGTCCATGAGGCTGGAAAACAATTCATGGTTTTGTGAAATTAGGAAGCAAAAGAGTTGTTAAGGCCAGGAACAGAATCCATGGAAAGAGGAAATTTATCAGGAAAAGTGCTGTGATAATGGATGCACCTTTCCCAGGCCACTTTTTCCAATCCAATTATGACAGGACACAAGATTGCTGCCTAATTATGGAATTATATGTTAACCTTGATTGGATGCACTTTTTACCCAGAATAATATTAAATATCCAGAGTAATATTAAAGAGTCATCCCTGTAAAGTGGGAGTGAAGGTGGGTTTGGGAATTCTGCCTCTGGCAGGCTCTATGTGTAAAACTTCCTTACAAATTCCAGATTTTGGGAATTTGTGAATTTTGGTGAGGGAGGTCTGGGTAGGGCAGGTTTGGCACTCTTGCATTTTTGGAGTTGCAGATCCAAATTCTTCTTGGAATTCCCTCCCTGTGTCCTGCTGAGCTTTTCCTTTCCAAGTGGATCAAACCCTTGGCTTCAGCCTTCACCCTGAGGTGCAGAATAAGGAGAGAAGGAGATTATTTAACATCATTTAAACCCAAAAAGCTGTGACTGCCTGGATTTGATTATTGCAAACAGGCAGTAATCAATTTTGGGGTGCAGCAGGGGAAGGGATCTGTGCAAAACACCAGGAAACATCTGAAGCATGTGAGAGCAGGAACTCCCTCATTGCTCCTTTCTCATTGCAGCCCCTCTGGAGCCCTGGAGGGCTCTTCAGTGTCCTCCTTGTGCTGGCACCTGGCAGTCCCCAAATCCTTGGGAATGGCCACTCTCCACATCCCAGGAATGATTGTGATGCCAAATTCAACCCCAGTTCACTTCAAACCCCTTCAAATATGATTTAAAATCTCTCTTCTGCAAGCTGCCACCCTCCCATCCATCCCAGCCCTCCCCTGTTGCTGCTGTATCTCTGCTTTGCTTCTTCCTCCAAGTCATTTAGTTCATTTCTAGCAACTTCCAAGCTCTCCTGCCAGCCCAGAAAAGTGACATTTCACTTGCAAACACAGGGAGGTTAAAGCTTTAAATCCCAGAATAATTACAAATGGTTTTGTTGGGAGCATTCCTCCTGGTAACAGATGCAATAAAACATCATTCTGGCTACTGTTCTCTTTTGGAATTCCCAATTAATCAAGTTGTTAATGTGGGGTTGAATTCCAAGTGAGCCACAGGCAGTGCTCTGCTGCTCCTCAGGGTTTTTGGGATCAGCTGGGCTGATTCCTGCAGAGCTTTGAGTGCTGAAACACCACTGGGAACCAGCTGGGACCTGCATCTTTGGGTTCCTGGGGGTCTCTGCCCTGGATCTGGGATGTTGGGGGGTGTAACCAGACCTGGTGCTGCTTCCCATTCCCAGGATAATCCTGTTAGAGGCTTTAACCCAGATCCTGCCCTGCAGGATTGTCCTTGCACAAGGAGGGCAAAGTGCCAACAGCCTGACCCAGGGTGGCTGAGCCCTGGCACCCCCAGCCCTTCCCTCAGCCTTTTTTTGGGGGAAACCAACATGAAATATTTCTGCTGAACCCCCACTTTAGGCCTGACTTTGTTCTGTGCCTCATCAAAGGCTCAGGTTTTGCAGGTGCAAAAAGCCCTTTGCAAAGCTTTGCTAAGCTAAGCTTGTTTATTGGGCTCAGCTTTTCCTGTTTTCAGCTTGAACTTCACATGACTGTAGAGCAAGCAGAAAAACCAGGCAGGGGGGGGAGAAATCAGTGGGGAAGGTGAAATTGAATTTTCCAGGTGTTTTTAGGCAAATGTCTGCCTGCTGCTCTCACTGCTCTGCATCCCACTGGAACATCTGGAGCAAACAGCTGGTTCTGCTTTGCTGCTCTGCTGAAGAGTTTTGGTTTTTATTTCCTTTGGTTTAAGCTGCCCCCACCCAGCCCTTGAGCTGCTTTCTGTTGCCTCTGACCTCATCTGTCACTTCTCCAAGTCAGCCCTAATATAGAGAAATCCCAGTGGCTTTTCCAGCAGAAGATCCACTGCCCATTATGGAGCTGGGTTCCACTTTGGGTGTCTTCCCAGAACCTCTTAGTGCAGTCTCAGCCTGATGAGTGGCCCTGGGAAAGGATTTTTCTGACCTTGCCCTGCTTGCCTCTCTTGCAGTGTGTGCTGTATTTATGGAGTTTAAAGATAAATCATCCCAAAACCTTGTTCCTCCTTCGAGGGAACCACGAGTGCAGGCACCTCACAGAATATTTCACCTTCAAGCAGGAATGTAAGTAGCAGCAGTGGGAGAAGGATTGGAATGCATTTAAATAATTCATTTTAAAATATATAGTTAAAAAAAAAAAGGGTGTTGTGAGAAGATGTGGGCTTCAGTTTTTGTGACATCAGAGCTGTAAAAACCTCGTTGTCTTGTTTTCCTCTTTCAACCCCTGTTATAAAAAACACCCCAAAACCCAAATCTTTAAATTCTGCTGAGCACCAAATGTGGCCTTTTGGTTTCAAAGACTGAGTGTGGATGGAAGAGATGAGCCTGACCAGCAAAAAGACTCCAGATTGTGCAGCTGGGATCAGTGATGCACTTGGGAAAGGAGCTTTGCACTGGGGGGATCATTTACCTTTCAGATTTTTAGGGTTTTTTGTTTATTTTTCAATTAAAAGATGGCTTTGTGCACAGAGTTTGAGCATTTTTAAGGGAAGGGATGGGGTGGTTTCATCAGCATCCCAAATTTATTCCATGATCCCAGTTTTCATTGTGTGGAAATACTTCATCTCCTTTGTGCTCATCTCAGTGCAGGTGTTTAGAAAAAAGCCTGAAAGGTGATGAATATTGTCCAATTCCAGATTAAAAAACTCTTTTCTTTTACACATCCAACAATTCTTTTCCAAGTCAGAATTTTCACAAATACACAGGTGCAAGCTTTGATTCCAAATCAGAATTTTCATGAATATTCAGGTACAGAGTTTGATTCCAAATCAGAATTTTCACAAATACAGAGGTGGAAGGTTTGATTCTAAATCATAATTTTTACAAATACACAGGTACAGAATTTGATTCCCAATCAGAATTGTCACAAACATGCAGGTGCAGAATTTGATTCTAGACCAGAATTTTCACAAATCCACAGGTGCAGAATCTGATTCTAAATCAGAATTTTCACAAATCCACAGGTGCAGAATTTGATTCCCAACCAGAATTTTCATGAATACACAGGTACAGAATCTGATTCTAAATCAGAATTTTCACCAATCCCCAGGTACAGAATTTGATTCCCAACCAGAATTTTCATGAATACACAGGTACAGAATCTGATTCCCAACCAGAATTTTCACGAGCACGCTGTCGCACAGTTTGATTCTAAGGAACACCCTGATGCAAAACTTAATTTTTGGGCCATTTTGATTTTGAGCTGCCATTCCTCCTTTAGAAATAGAGTTCCCTGAGTTTATTGATCAGCACTTTACCCCATCAGAGCCTGTTGAATCCCCCCTGCCAGGTCGAATCAAGTACTCGGAGCGAGTGTACGACGCCTGCATGGACACCTTTGACTGTCTTCCTCTTGCTGCCCTCCTCAACCAGCAGTTCCTGTGTGTGCACGGGGGCCTCTCTCCAGAAATCACATGTCTAGATGACATTAGGAAAGTAAGTCAGCTCCATGGAGTTCTCCTTTCCTTGGCAAAACAATCTCTTCCCAGCCATTTCCCTCAGTTCGTGCTGGTGAGGGTCAGGGGGGCAGGTGGAGAGAGTTTAAACCACTTTTAAATCTTTTTAAACAGAGGGTTTTAAATCTCTGCAGTTTGGGGACATCTCTGTGGGCTTGGTGTGTGCTGGGAGAGCTTCTCTGCCAGCAAGAGGGCAATCAAATCCTAATGCAGGACCTTTAGCAAATCCTTCCATCCCAAACCCTCATTCACACAAGGCAGTGGTGCCTGGGGTTCTGACTTTTATATCTTCAGATTCTGCTGCTTAGTGTGTAACTGAAACTTCACATTGGGTGTTAGTAAGGTGTTAGTTGGGTGTTAGTAAGGTGTTAGTTAGGTGTTAGTAAGTTCACTTCACAGGGTAGTTGGACAAAAGAGCCAGAAAATCAAGGACACACAGTACCCAAAAAGCAGAAACAACAGTAAGGGAAAAGAGAAAGCCCAGGGGGCTGAGACTTCATAGCCTGGGGCTGTGGTTGGATGGTTGACCCCAATGTGTGGATGAACCAAAATTTCTAAAAGAATAAAACTCAGGATCCCTCTTGGGTTTGATTTGTTGTAGCCCCATCCAGGCTCTTGCACTGCCCTTCAATAAATTCTGATTTTATCCCTTGTGCTCTGCCCAGTCTGTGCTCCAGGCAGCAGTGGGGTTCCCCCTGGGTGGGTTTGGGGCTGCAATCCTCCCCAGCTCCTGCTGATGGTGTGTCCCCTCTCCAGTTAGACAGGTTTAAGGAGCCTCCAGCCTTTGGTCCCATGGTGACCTGCTGTGGTCGGACCCCTCGGGAGGATTATGGCAACGAGAAAACCCTGGAGCACTTTGCCCACAACACTGTCAGAGGCTGCTCCTATTTCTACAGGTGAGGGCTGCTGCAGGGGGCATTTCTCTGCCCTCACACTGAAATCACCCTTCAGGCCACTCTCTGCATCAAATTCTCCTCACTTGGCTCTAATGCACAAGTTCTTGTTTGGTTTTTGACTCTCCTGTAATACTGAGCTGTCTTTGGATAAGTTACTTTCTAGAATTGTCTCAAACAGCAGAGATGATGCTTTGGACTGGCCCTGCCAGTGGTTTTCAGCACCTGGATCTCTAGGAAATAATCTCTCCTTGCTAAAAAAGGATTTGTGCTGACAGTCCACTAAAAACCAGAACCCTTTACATTCATTTTTGAATGAAAAACATGTTCTGGGGTGCTGCACAGAAGCTGGATGTTTTCTCCAAGTGGTTTCTCCCTGAAACCAAGACCACCCGAGCTTTCCTTTGCTCCCTGCTGAGTTCTCCTCCCTTTTTGTTTTCCAGTTATCCTGCAGTGTGTGAATTTTTGCAGAACAATAGTTTGTTATCTGTAATCCGAGCTCATGAAGCCCAGGATGCTGGGTGAGTGACCCTGCCCAGGGGCTGGGCTGGGTTTGGGCTGGGCTGGGCTGGGTTTAGGCGGGGTTTGGGCTGGGTTTAGGCTGGGCTGGGCAGGGTTTAGGCTGGGTTTAGGCTGGGTTTAACTCCTGCCCTGTTTTGCAGGTACCGAATGTACAGGAAGAGCCAGACCACGGGCTTTCCCTCATTAATCACAATCTTCTCTGCACCAAATTACTTAGATGTCTATAACAACAAGGGTAAGGGCTCTGCTGCCCTTGGGGGGGTCAGGAAATCCCTCTCCACTCTCAAAATCACAGGATAATTGAAGTTGGGAACCAAGGTCGTTGAGTCCAAGCTGTGCCCAGTCTCCACCTTGTCACTGAGTGTCACCTCCAGGAGTTCCTTGGACACCCCCCTGGGCAATCCCTTCCTATATTTAACAACCATTTCCAGGAAGAAATTCCAGCTGATTTCACCCTGAGGCTGTTCCCTCTCCTCCTGTCCCTGTTCCTGGCAGAAATCCCAAATCCCCCCAGTGTCCCCTCCTGGCAGGGAGTTGTGCAGAGCCAGAAATTCCCCCTGAGCCTCCTTTTCTCCAGGCTGAGCCCCTTCCCAGCCCCTCAGCCCCTTCCCCAGCTCTCTTCCCTCCCCTGGATTCCCTCCAGCCCCTCTGAACTGGGCCCAGCCCTGGAGGAACCTCCCCAGCACAGAGGGACAATCCCTGCCCTGCTCCAGCTGCCACCACACTGGTGTTGCTACAAAAAATACATTATTTTTGATACCAAACCCTCTCCTCCAGTCACATTCTTGTGCCTGGAATGAAAGAGAGCTTTGTGTGCTGAGCTGAAGTGCTTGACTTCATGTGTTAGTGGTAATGAACTGTGGAGTCACAAGGGCTGGAGTGGAGCTTTCATTCCCACTGGATTCTGCCATCCCACAGGAGCTCCTGGTGCAGGAAAACTTTCCACTTCCCTCTGCCCCTAAACCATGGAGGTCATGGTGATATTTTCTGCAGTTGGGGGGTTTTTCACCCCTCACTTTGGATCTTGGCTCTGAGCTTCACTGTCTAAGCTGAGAACCAACTTAAGGAAACCAAAAAATTATGGTTTAAACCTTCTCATTTTGGGGAGTTGGTTGCTTGATTCTGCACAAATGTAAACTGGTGTTGATAAAATGAAGATTTTTTTTTTAATACTGGTAAAACTTCCAGAGGGAGCCAGGCTGGGAGAACTGGGGGTAAAAAAGGAAAAAGCTCCTGCCAGAGCCTGGAGGGGCTCCAGGAGAGCTGGAGAGGGACAAGGGATGGGGATCCTTCAAATCCCTTCAAATCCAGCCCTTTCCTGGATTCTGTAGCTGCAAAGTGCCCATGGACATTTATTCCATTTATTCCCTTTTCTCCCCCAGCTGCTGTACTGAAATATGAAAACAATGTCATGAACATCAGGCAGTTCAACTGCTCCCCTCACCCCTACTGGCTCCCAAACTTCATGGATGTCTTCACATGGTCCTTGCCTTTTGTAGGGGAAAAGGGTAAGAGAGATTTGGGTTTCTGTTCCAAATTCCCTCAAATCCTGAGTGTCACAGTGCTGAGGGTGTTGCAGCTCCAGGCAGCACAGGGGAGCAGTTCAGGCTCAAGGAAATCTCCATTATTGGGTTAAATTCTTGCAAAAAACAGCTGTTGATACCCATTTCATAAAGCTTTTAGCAATAAAACCTCCTTTTTTGCTCTTCCTGCATTGCTGGTGGAGCTGATCTCGGGTGCTGTAGCCCCACCTCAGAATTTGGAATTTTAAATTCCTCTTGGCTCCTGGCCCACCAAAAAGAAGCATTCACTTCAATCCAAGGCTTATTTTGTTCTGAAGAAGGCAAAGCAGCTTAAAATATGACCAAGACTTTGCCTCAGCTTTTCACCAAAAAGATTTTTACCTCTCCAGATGAGCCTGAATTCCACCCCAGTCCCCATTTTGCTGCTTCACCTTCACAACTCCCAAAGGTTTTTTTTTTGACTTTGAGGCACCTAAAGTCGAATCCTCCCCCCTCCCCAAATTTCTCCCTTCTCAGAGGCAGGCTGTGGTGTGGGTGGGGATGGGGAGGGGGTTCTGGAGGCTGCCCAGGCTGTTGTGCAGGATGTTGGCAGCTCCTGTGATGTGCCTTGGCACAGCCGGCGCCGCTCGTCTGCTCCAGCAGCCTGTGCCTGAAAATCTCTTCAGGCTGCCACTTGCAGGGCACAGACAGCCCTGAAATCCTTCCCTCATGCTCCACACCCCCCTGGGCTCTCTGACCCCTCTGCCTGTGATTTGCAGTCACTGAGATGCTGGTGAACATCCTCAACATCTGCTCCGACGACGAGCTGATCTCGGACGGCGACGAGACCTTGGAAGGTAAAATATCCCTGCAGAGCAGGGCAAGGCTGGGCAGCTCCTGGAATCCTCAGCAGCTCTTGATTTATAGCTGCATGCCCAGCCATAGTTCCTTTTTGCCCAACCTTTGCAGTTTTGGGTAGGGAATTTTTTTTTTTTTGGTTTTTTTTTTTCTCCTTTGCTGTTCAGTCACAGAGCAATTAAATGACATTCACTGCCACAGACTCTTCTTGCCAGCTACTCTGGGAATGGTTTCCTGCTCCTTACACAGGCTGCTGGTTGGTTTTTTCCCCCCAATTCAAAATTTTCTGCACCAAAATATCCACCCAATCTTCTCATCTGTTGCAGTGAACTCCTCTCTAAAGTGGCTTCTCGTGTCACCCCTCCCTCCCCAAAAATGCCAATTTTGGCTCTGGTTTTAAGCTGTGAATGAAGGGGACAAAGCAGTGGCTGAGCTGCTGAGCAGTTTGGATTTTGGGGGGACTCAAGAGTGAGGTGGTGACCTGAGGAAGCTGAGGGGGGCAGCAAGAAATGGGGCCTGAGCTGTTTCAGCCCCAGGTGGAGACTCTAACCCTCTTCTCCCATTGCATTTCCTTTTTTTTTTTGGTTTTTTTGTTGTTTTTTTTTTTTTCTTTCCTCCCTCCCATAAAAATTAAATTTGTTTCTTCTATCTCTGTCTTCATCTACTTGTTTCTTGGTGTCTCCTCTCCCTGAAGATCACTACATTTCAAGCTATCCGAAAGGTACCCAGCTAGAATTTGCTACCAGCTTAATTATCACTGCCTGTGCCACCAGATCCTTGAAGTGGATTTCCAGAGCTGACTAGTGGGGCAGTCTCTTCATCCCCTTTCAGTTTTAACATAAGCTCCATGTGTTTTTTAACCCTTCTGTGTTCCTGCAGGAACTCTGAGAAACGGGGCTGACGTTTCTACCTGGTTCTGAATGCAGCCACGTAGTGCATGGCTGAGCCATGGTGCATGTTAGCCCTGCCTTTGGCTTCCCTGTCCCTGATGTCACTGGGCCACGTGAGGATCTCAGCTGAGAGGAGATGGATTTTTTCCTTCTTTTTTGACCCTCAATTTTCCCTTTTGGTTTCAGCTCCTTACGTGCTTTTTTTTTTATTATTTTTTTTAATTATTTCTATTGTTGTTTCTGTCTCCTGTCGGGTGTGCAGAGTGGAAGGGGAGCTCCCCCCATCCTGTTGTGTCCTTGTGGGGTCAGAGCAGAGCTGCCAGGCTCAGGCCAGCCCTTGGCTGTGCTCCTTGGATGTCACAGCTGATGCTTGGGTGCCCATCAGCCATCAGATCCCCCTGTGCTCTGCCTTGCAAACCGTGTCCTCATGGCTGAGTCATTTGTGTCCCATCCTGTGCAGTGTCAGCTGCCAGTGACACCCCCAAACCCCTGTCCTGTGCTGGTTCTACTCTCTTCAGCCCTCTCAAGTTCCCTGTGCCATCTTGGTGTTGCCCTCCTCACCTCCATCCTGGTGCCACCCTGGTGCCACCCTTCCAGCACTGTTCTCTCTCTGGTGTATCAATCTGTACAAACCATGATTTTATTTGGTTTTTTTTTTCCCTGGAGTCAGGCAGGTGCTTCATGCTGAGGTTCCCTGGAGAGCAGGAAACCCCCAACGTGCTGCTCTTTGCTCTTTTCTCTCCCTAAGGTGGGACAACAGTGAGGAAGGAGATCATCAGGAATAAGATCAGAGCCATTGGCAAGATGGCACGGGTGTTCTCAGTTCTTCGGTGAGATGGGCTGGGCTTAACTGGGGCTGGGCCTAATTTGGGCACTGAGTTTAATTGGGCTTCATTCAGGGACTGGGTTTAATTTGGGGACTGGGTTTAATTTGGGCACTGAGTTTAATTGGGCTTCATACAGGGACTGGGTTTAATTTGGGGACTGGGTTTAATTTGGCTTCATTCAGGGACTGGGTTTAATTTGGGACTGGGTTTAATTTGGGCTTAATTCAGGGACTGGGTTTAATTTGGGCACTGAGTTTAATTTGGGCTTCATACAGGGACTGGGTTTAATTCAGGGACTGGGATTAATTCAGGGACTGGGTTTAATTTGGGGACTGGGTTTAATTTGGGCACTGAGTTTAATTTGGGCTTCATACAGGGACTGGGTTTAATTCAGGGACTGGGTTTAATTCAGGGACTGGGTTTAATTCGGAGTCTGAGCTTTATTTGGGCACTGAGTTTAATTTGGGCTTAATTCAGGGGCTGGATTTAATTTGGGGACTGGGTTTAATTTCAGCATTGAGTTGAATTTGGGCTTAGTTCAGGGACTGGATTTAATTTGAGGACTGGGTTTAAATTGGGGACTGGGCTTTATTTGGGGACTGGGCTAAATTTGGGGCTGAGCTTAATGTGGCAACTGGGTTTCCTTCAGGGTCTGGGCTTAATTTGTGGACTGAGTTTAATTCAGGGACTGGGTTTAAATCTGGGAACTGAGCTTAATTCAGGGGCTGGGTTTAAATTGGGGACTGAGTTTAATTTGTGGGCTGGCCTTCATTTGGGGACTGGACTTCATTTGGGAAGCAGGCTTAATTTGGGGACTGGATTTAATTGGGGGACTGGGTGATGGGGAAACACTGGTCAGGGTAAAAAAAAGAGAAAAACTTCCTAAGGCAGGTGGTTTTTCCTGACTCTTTCAGGACACATTTGCCTGAAAGGAAGTTGTAGCCAAGTGGGGCTTGGTGTTTTCTCCCAAATAACAAGTGACAGATGGGAGGAAACAGCCTCAAGCTGCACCAGGGGAGGTTCAGGTTGGACATTTGGGAAAATCCCTGCATGGAAAGGGTTGCCAGGTGCTGGGATGTGGTGGAGTCCCCAGCCCTGAGGGTGTAGCAGGTGTGTGGATGTGGCTGTTGGGGACTGGGGTGATGATGCTGATGGTGGATTTGGTGATTTAGCAGTGTTTTCCATCCTTAATGACCCTGAGTGTCCACACCCCCCCTGGAGCCCTGTCCTGGCCAGGGTGTGACTGGTGCTGCTGTTCCTGCAGGGAGGAGAGCGAGAGCGTGCTGACCCTCAAAGGGCTGACCCCCACAGGTACCCTGCCCCTGGGAGTGCTCTCGGGGGGGGAGGCAGACCCTGCAGACTGGTGAGTACCCCTGAGCCCCCTGCCCTGCCCCAAACCCCCTGCAGAGCCCCCACAGGCCCGTGGGGAGCAAGGATTGCCAAGCAGGAGCAAGCAGAGGTGTAGGTGGGGATGTGCAGAGATGTCCCCGTGTCCCCTGGAGGAGGAAAACCCACAGCACACCCTGCCTTAAAAGCATGTTCAGTGCTTAATTGTTTGTTTCTGCAACCAGTTCTTGATCCTTTCTTCCCCTTCTAATGCTGCATGGTGCACATCCTCTGCCTCAGCTTGCTGTGCTGCTGCTGTGTGACAGCCTCTGTGTGGATGTGACAGTGACACAGCCTCTGTGTGGATGTGACAGTGACACAGCTGCTTGTTTGTTCTTTGTTCCACCAAACCCCTCCCAATCTGGCCCCTGTCAAGTCATGAATCCCAAATATGAGGAAGGTTCAGCCAAAGGAATGAGGTTCCTCCAGGGCTGGATGGTTCAGAAAAGTCTCCTCTCAGGTTTTGAGGTGCTTGTGGAGGTTTGTTCCCAAATTGTTGCCTCCCTCAGCAGCTCTGGGAGCAGGATGGAGTGAAGGATCTGCTCACAGGGCTGGTGCTCAGGGAATGAGCTCTCCCAGGGGGAATCCTGTAATCCAGTGTTTTAATCCTTCCCTGCCATCAGCCTTTGAAGCCTGGCACCTGCCCAGCTTCCCCCTTCCCATGGGCACTGGGGATTTCCTGCAGCTCTCCCTGAGCTGGGGCTGGGGTTTGCCTGGATTAAACAGTCCACGAGTCACAAACGTGGAAACATCACTGCCTGCTTCCAGGGAGGATGCAGCATCACCCCCAAGCTCATGGATTTCTCAGCCCACAGAGCAGGATGGAATTTTTTTCCCCTTTTTTATAGAAACCATCACAGCCCCGTTGCCCCAGTTCTGGGAACAGAGCCTGAGTGGGAAGGTGGCTGTTGCAGCAGCTCTGTCCCTGTATCCCACCAGCACAGGGTCATGCTGTGACATTCTCCAGCACCTTCCCCTCTCAGGGGGTTCTCTGAGGGCTACCAGGGATCTCCCCTTCCCCAAAATGAGCCTTTCCCAGGACAGAACAAACAAGCTGGGCCTTTGCTGCTGCCTCCCCCGCCCTGCCTGCAGGCTCCCCCTGCTCCCCCAGCTTCTCCTGCCCTCCTCACCCCCTTCCCCATCCTTCCCCCTTCTCCCACCCTCCTTTCCCCATCCTGACCCTTTCTCCCATCCCCTTTTCCCCATCCTGACCCTTCTCCCTCCCCCTTTTCCCCATCCTCCCACCTTTCCCTGTTTCACACATCCCTTCCCACTCCCAGTGAATTTATGGGAGCCCCGTCTGCTGGGTGAGGAGGAGGAGGGGGCTGCCCCCCTTTTGGGGTGCATGTGCACCCCAAAAAAAAAAAGGGAAACAGTGCTGCAGTGAGCCTTTCCCAGCCTTTCACAGCAGGGCTTGGCAAAATCAGCTGAATCAAGTCCCAGAATTGGGGCAGAGCTGTGCAGCCACAGCTCCATCCTTCCTCCCTGGCCTCCTGACGAGCACGTGGCCTCTCTATTGTATCCAGAATAAAAAAAGCTGCTGTTTGAGGCTAAAATCCAGGGAAATCTGCTTCCAGGGAAGGGCCTCCTCCCAGATGTTGAGGCAGGGCCTAGCAAGCTTGGACGCTGCTTGCAGCAGATTTAGGAAGGGGACATGCTCAGCTCTGTGGTGCCTTGTTGCTTGGTTACACTTTCAGGAACTGGAGCTGAAGCCAAACTGGATTTGGAGGCTGATTTTGCAACTCAAGGCACCAGGAGCAGAGCAGCAAGCACCTGCTGCTTGTCCTTGCCTGGAAAAGAGGGGAGGAGAAGAGGAGAGGCTGCCTCTCCTTCCTTCCCACTGCCCCAAACACCCCCTGGGGTCCTCCCCCACTCAGCCGTGCTGCTGGAGGGCGAATTCACACAATTCACCTAGCTGGGGGCAGAATCCCTGTCACCCTGCCCCTCTGTTCTTCCATCGATCAATCCAGAGCACAGGAGACTCCCCCTGAGCCCTTGGGGGTCCCCTTCCCCCTTTCCTCTCCACCTCTGTCACCTCTTTTCTCCCCTCTGGCCACTCGTTTGGCACACGGGGCTGGGGGGCCGCGCGCTCCGCGTCGCAGCCATGATGTCGGATCACTCACTGTCACTCTGGTTTTGTTTTTTTTTGTTGTTTTTTTTTCCTGTTCATGTTTTTTTTTATATATAATATTTTTTTTCCCTGTCCTTCATTTCTGCATGCCACTGTTCTTCTGTATTGCAGCCACAGTAGAAGCGTAGAGGCACGGGAAGGTAATGGCTAGACCCGGCGAGAGACATCAATCATCTCCGTGTGTGCGTGCTCATCCTAAGAGCTTCTCCAGCCCTTCACACAAGCTTTTGACTCTTGCATCACCAGAAGTGGGGGAGGAAAAATTAAAAAAAAAAAAATACCCAGGGGGTTGGTTCAAGGCTGTTGCAGCTTGAACAGTTTATTCCTTGCTGGAAATGCTTTGTTTGGAGTTGCCCGAGCGGTTGATGCTCTGACCTTGGGGTTGAGGTCCTGCCATGTGTCAGCACCATCAAAACCCCTTAAAAACCAGAATTTTGTGGTGCTGGTGTAATCCTTGACTTGCCCACAGCTGGGACAGGCAATTCTCTGCCTGTGGAGTGCAGGAATGACAGATCCAGGAGGATTTTTTCCTCCGTGCACAGGCTCTGCTTCCCAAGGGAAGTTGTTTGTGAGCCAGCCAAGCCCTTGTAAAAGATCTGGCACAGCCTCCTCTTCCTTAAATTCTCCACAGCACAAAGGAGTTTGACATTTGCTCTGTGTCACCAGGGCCAGGTGACGTGCTGGGATGGAACAGGGACATGAAATTCCTCAGTGGGATTCATCCCTCCCAAGCCTTGCCCGTGTGTCTCCTGGTCATGCAAGAATTATTTTTTTTTTTTGCCTTTGTGATCCAAGGACTAGCTGTTCCCTCTCCTGGTGTTGCAGTGTGTGGTTTGTGTCAGAGTTCAGAACCTTGTGGTGGTGTCTTTGTTCTGTTGTTCTGGGTTTTGCCTTTTTTTATTTATTTAACTTTTATTTTCTTTTTAATTGTTTGGGTTGTTTTTTTTTAGTGTCGTGTTTTTCAGCTTTGAAATTTTCCTGAGATTTCACTCTCTGGGGACAGCAAGCACTTGTCTGGTTTATCAAGTTCCTCCTGTTCTATTAAAAGAGGGGGAGGTTTGGGATATTGGGAGGAAATTCTTCCCTGGAAGGGTGGTGGGATGGAATTCCCAGAAAAGCTTTGGCTGCTTCATTCCTGGAAATATCCAAGGATGGAGAGGTTGAACCTGGGATAGTGGGACCCTGCCCATGGCAAGGGTTGGAACTGGATGGTTTTAATTTCCCAAACCATTCCATGGTTCCTTGAAAAGCAAATCCTAAACTTCTCTAAAAAAGAAAAAAAAACCTCCCAATCCTCATTTTCAGGAGCAGAGCAAATCCCAAACCTCTCTAAAAAGACCCCAAAACCTCCAAACCCTCATTTTGAGGAGCAGAGCAAATCCTAAAGCTCTCTAAAAAAGGAAAAAAAAAATTCTTAATCATCATTTTGGGGAGCAGAGCAAACCCAAAATTTACCTAAAAAAGTGAACCCAAAACCTCCTAATCCTCATTTTAGGGAACAGAACAAACCCAAAACCTTTCTAAAAAAACCCCAATCCTCATTTTGGGGAACAGAGCAAACCCAAACCCCCCAATCCTCACTTTGGGTCCCAAACTCAGCCGGGTGCTTCCCGTCCCCTCCCCTTTTCCTGCGCGTTCCGGCCCCTCCTTCCCCTTTCTTCCCCCATAACCACCCCCTTTTTTCCCCTATAACCACCCCCTTTCTTCCCCCTATAACCACCCCCTTTTTTCCCCTATAACCACCCCCTATTTTTCCCCTATAACCACACTTTTTTTCCCCTATTTTTCCCCTTTTTCCCCCTATTTCTCCCCTATAACCACCCCCATTTTTCCCCTATTTTTCCCCTATAACCACCCCCATTTTTCCCCTATTTTTCCCCTATAACCCCCCCTATTTTCCCCCATTTTCCTCCATAACCCCCCCTATTTTTCCCCCATAACCCCCCCCTATTTTCCCCCATTTTCCCCCCATAACCACCCCCTTTTCCCCCATTTTCCTCCCATTTCCCCCCCTATTTTTCCCCCATTTTCCCCCCATAACCCCCCCTATTTTCCCCCTATTTTCCCCCCATAACCCTCCCCTTTTCCCCCCTATTTTCCCCCTATAACCCCCCCATTTCCCCCCATAACCCCCCCATTTCCCCCCATAACCCCCCCTATTTTTCCCCCCATAACCCCCCCCTTTCCCCCCCTATTTTCCCCCTGTTTTTTCCCCCTATTTTCCCCCCTCTTTTTCCCCCCATAACCCCCCCCCATTTCCCCCCATTTCCCCCCCATTTTCCCCCCCATTTCCCCCCCTTTTCCCCCTGTTTTTCCCCCTATTTCCCCCCATTTCCCCCCATTCCCCCCCCCATTTCCCCCCCATTTCCCCCATTTCCCCCCCATAACCCCCCCATTTCCCCATTTCCCCCCCTTTTCCCCCTGTTTTTCCCCCTATTTCCCCCCATTTTCCCCCCATTCCCCCCCCATTCCCCCCCATTTCCCCCCATTCCCCCCCATTTCCCCCCCATTTCCCCCCTATTTTTCCCCCCATAACCAACCCATTTTCCCCCTGTTTTTCCCCCTATTTTCCCCACATTTCCCCCTCTTCCCCCCCTATTTCCCCCCTATTTTTCCCCCCATAACCAACCCATTTTCCCCCTATTTTCCCCCCCATTTCCCCCCCATTTCCCCCCCTGTTTTTCCCCCTATTTTCCCCCCCATTTCCCCCCTGTTTTTCCCCCTATTTTCCCCCCCATTCCCCCCTAACCCCTCTCCCTCTCTCCCCAGCCATCCGCGGCTTTTCCCCTCAGCACAAGATCCGCAGTTTCGAGGAGGCGCGGGGGCTGGACCGCATCAACGAGCGGATGCCGCCCCGCCGGGACTCGCTGCACTCGGACGACAAAAAACCCCAGTAACGCCGCCCTGCATTTTATTTATTTATTATTATTATTATTATTAATTATTATTATTATTATCGGGGTGGAGGGTGGGGGCAAAAAAAAAAGGGGGGAGAAATTTCAGTTTTTGCCGAGCTGGAGGCGATGTGTTTGTTCAGTTGGTTGGTTCTTGGAAGGGAGGTTGTTTTGTAATTTTTTTTTTTTTTTTTGGTGTTTAATATGTATGGAAATGGGGGTTTTTTTAAAATTTTATTTAGGGGTCGAGCCAACTGCTAAAAATGTCCCGGTTTTTTTTTTTTAATGGTCAATATATATATATAAAAATGTCTTTTTTTTTAAATTTTGTTTAGAAACCAATCCAACTGCTAAAAATGCCCCTTTTAAATTTTTATTTTATTTTATTTTATTTTAAAACCAGTCAAACTGCTAAAAATGCCCCTTATAAAATTTTTATTTTATTTTATTTTATTTTATTTTGTTTTATTAGAAACCAATCCAACTGCTAAAAATGCCCTTTTTTATTCATTTTATTTCATTTTATTTCATTCAAAAACCAGTCCAACTGCTAAAAATGCCCCTTTTAATTTATTTTATTTTATTTTATTTCATTCAAAAACCAATCCAACTGCTAAAAATCCCCTTCTTTTAAAATTTTTTATTTCTTTTCTTTCATTTTATTTCATTCAAAAACCAATCCAACTGCTAAAAATGCCCTTTTTTATTCATTTGATTTCATTTTCTTCGATTCAAAAACCAATCCAACTGCTAAAAATGCCCTTTTTTATTCATTTTATTTCATTTTCTTTGATTCAAAAACCCATCCCCTGCTCACCCTGCTGTCCTGCCCAGCTGCCCTCCCCGAGAGGCCAAAGCTCTGCAGGGGCAGAGGGTTGAATTCCCAAAAAAAACCCCAAAATTCACTCAAACCAGGCAGCTCCTTCCCTGCCTCCAGTTGGGTTGGTTTCCATTTCACTCCTGCTTTTTTCCCACCTTTTTCCTGCTTTTCTCACCTCTTTGTCCCCAAGGGTCCCCAAGGATTTGGGAGGTTTTTCCTGCAGGAATTGGGGGTGGGGAGGGCAGAGGGGGATGGGTGACCTGCACGTGCACGTGGCACGGTGCCTGTCCCACTTTGGGGACAGGGTGGTTCCAGTGTCACCTTCATGTGTCCCAGTGTCACCCCAGTGTCACCCCCTGTGCCCCAGTGTCACCCCCTGTGCCCCAGTGTCACCCTCTGTGCCCCAGTGTAACCCCAGTGTCACCTCCTGTCCCCCAGTGTCACCCCCTGTGCCCCAGTGTCACCTCCATGTGCCCCAGTGTCACCCCAGTGTCACCTCCTGTCCCCCAGTGTCACCTTCATGTCTCCCAATGTCACCCCCTGTACCCCAGTGTCACCTCCTGTACCCCATTGTCACCTTCATGTCTCCCAGTGTCACCTCCCTGTCCCCCAGTGTCACCTCCCAGTGTCACTCCCCTGTCTCCCAGTGTCACCTCCACTGGTGACACTGTGCCCCAGTGTCACCTCCCTGTCCCCCAGTGTCACCTCCCAGTGTCACTCCCTTGTCCTCCAGTGTCATTCCCCTGTCCCCCCCTGAAGCCCCCATCCCCCCTATCCCCCAGTGCCCCCCCTCTGTGCCCCAGTGTCACCTCCCAGTGTCCCTCCCTGTCCCCCCTGTCCCCCAGTGTCCCCTCCCAGTGTCACCCCGTCCCCCAGTGTCCCCCCTGTTCCCCAGTGTCCCCCCTGTTCCCCTTGTCCTCAGTGTCCCCTCCCTGTGTCCCCCCATCCCCCAGTATCCCCCCCCTGTCCCCAGTGTCCCTCCCCGTCCCCCCTGTCCCTCCGTGTCCCCACCCTGTCCCCAGTGTCCCCTCTGTCCCCCTGTCCCCCTGTCCCTCAGTGTCCCCCCTGTTCCCCAGTGTCCCCCCTGTCCCCCCCGTCCCCAGTGTCCCCCCTGTCCCTCCGTGTCCCCCCCCCTGTCCCTCAGTGTCCCCCCCTGTCCCCAGTGTCCCCCCTGTCCCCCTGTCCCTCCGTGTCCCCCCCCTGTCCCCAGTGTCCCCCCTGTCCCCCTGTCCCCCACCCTCCCGCTGATGTTTGCCCGTTCCAGAGGAGCCCTGGGTGCAGCTGGGGCGGGGGGGGGGTCGCTGATGGAGGTTTGGGGGTGACACTGCTGGGTCTGGCCAGATGTGACTGTGCACCCCCCCAGATTGGGGACCTGGGAAGGCAGGACGGGGTGGGCGTGGCAGGAATTTGGGCAGGAATTTGGGCAGGGTGTCACGGGCAGGGTGCTCCAGGTGTTTGCAGCTTTTGGGTGGCAGTGACACTGTGGCAGTGTGGCACTGTGACACTGTGACACTGTGACACTGTGGCACTGTCCTTCCCTCCCGGGGTTTGCTGAGGATCCATCTCTCACCTTCCCCTCTCCCGGGCCATCTTTGCTTTCCGGGCTTTTGTTTCTTCCCTCTCCAGAGGAAAGCACCAACTCCCAGGAATCGTTCATTTCTCTGAGCATCACCCATCCCCTGATCCCACGGGGCTCTTTAGGATTCCCTGAGCACACCTCTGGCTTTCCACCCTTTCCAGTCACACGCCTCCACTTTCCCCTCTTTGTATTTTTTTTTTCTTCTTTTTTTTTTGGTGTTTTTATTCCCCCTTTGACCCCTCGATTTTTCCAACCACGCCCACCGCTTAGCGAAAAATGCAACATGTTTGGAGCGAGCTTCTCTCCCCCCAGCCCGAGCAGCGGGGCCAAAAACATTTTGCCTTTTGTCTGTGATTATTTCTTTGTCCTTCCAGGGCCTCCTGTGAGCTGGGTGAGCCCGTCTTTGGTCCCCAGGCACACGCACATTGTGCCCGGGGCTGCCCGTGCATGTTCGGGCTTGTTGTGCTGACCCAGGCTGGGATCTCACCCAAGCTCTGCCAGGTTTTAGTCGGGACATTTGGGATGGGAAATGCAGGACCCCGAGCCTGGCACCCCCTGCTCCCGCTTTTGGGGGGGGTCAGCAGTGCCCAGCCCGTTGCAGAGGGGGCTTTTGTCCCCCCCACCCTCTTCTCCTTCTCAAAATCTTTTTGGATCTTGTGCTTTGTGGTTTAGGGGATCAAATCCAACCCCCTAATCCTTGGGGTTGCTGGAATTGCAGCTTCCCAGTGTCCCAGCCCTGGAAAAGGGCTGGATTTTGCTTCTGGCCCTGGACAAAGTGGCCAAGGGCTGGATTTTGCTTCTGGCCCTGGAGGAGGTGGCCAGGGGCTGAATTTTGGTTGCCCCAGCCCCAGAGGTGGTGGCCACGGGCTGGAAGTTGCCCCCATCTCCCCTGTTCCCTTTGCAGCAGTTCCCGAGGGGATGAGGAGCAGCAATGGGGCTCTGGGTGCTAATTACCCCCTCAATTAACATCCCCAAGCCAAGATCCCCCCTCCAACCTCAGAGCAGAACCCCCTGCCCCCATCCCCACCACATCAAACCAAAAAAAACAATGGAGAAATTCCCTTTTTCCTCCTTCTCCCCCCATCCAGCCCCCGGGAGCCGCCTTGGCTCCTGCCCGTCCCTTCCCCTCCCAGCTGCCACCTGCAGCTTGGACCCCCGGGATTGGGGGGACCCCCCAAGCCCAGGGAGCCCCCCAAGCCCAGGGACAGCCCCCACCTCCCCACAGCCTGGGTTTTTTTGCATGTTCTAGCAAGGTGCATGTCCAAGGAGGGGACTCGGCAATGGGGCGGGTGGTGGCTTGTGAGGTCAAGTTTAAATTTTGGGGTTTTTTGGGATTGGGAGAACCCCTGTGGCTGCCTCAGGCACGGATCCCACCTGGCCAGGGGAGCTGGCAGGGATGCAGATCCCACCAAACTCGGCCAGGGAGGAGCTGAAGCCCTCCAGGGGTGCAGGGATGGTGATTTTAGGGTTCTCAATGCTGAAGGATCATACACCCGTTGCCTGGAGACTGCCTCCTTTTTAATTTTTATTTTTATTTCTTGCTTTTTTTTTTCTTTTTTTTTTTTTTTTTTTCTTTTTTAGTTCTGTTGAAAGGAGAAAAAAATGGTGAAAATGTTATTTATTTGCAGAAATTATTTAATACAATTTCCTTTTTTTTTTTTGTGAAACAAGGAATGAATTTGTTAGAACTGTCTCGATGTAAATCGGAGTCATCTTTAAGGAGGAAAAAAAAAAAAGAAAAAAAAGTTAAAAATTGACACAATCACTGAGCTCCACTGTTGTTTTTTTGGGGGGGTTGAAGGGGGTTTCCTTGCTGACAAAAGAGGAATTTTGGGGGGTTTAGAGGCTCCCTGCAGGGCTGGGGCAGTGGCTCCCGGCTGATCCCGCCTTTGGGGAGCTCTGGGCTCCTGCTCCCCGTCCTTGCTAAAGAGCGCCGGGAGGGACGGGATGTGCCAGCGCTTGTTCCAGCCCTGCTCCTTCCGTGTCCCTGGGGGCTGTTCCTGCACAGAGGGACTTCTGGGGTCGGGAAATAGCGGGATGGATCAGCCCAGTGCCGGGCTGGACCCTGCCCGGGGATCCCCGTCCATTCCCGGGGTGTATCCTCATGGTCACAACCCCAATTCTGGGCTGGACCCTGCCCGGGGATCCCCCTCCATTCCCGGGATGGATCCAGATGGTCACAGCCCCAATTCTGGGCTGGACCCTGCCCCGGGATCCCCCTCCATTCCCGGGTGTATCCTCATGGTCACAGCTCCAATTCTGGGCTGGATCCTGCCCGGGGATCCTGCCCGGGGATCCCCCTCCATTCCCGGGATGGATCCAGATGGTCACAGCTCCAATTCTGGGCACGATCCTGCCCAGGGATCCTCCCTCATTCCCAGGAAGCTGCTGTGCCTCCCACCTGCGATCCATCCCCTCTCCCAAGCGCCAGCAGAATGCTCAGGATTTGCTCTGGAGCATTATCCCAACCACAGCAGCTTTTCCTTCAGGAATTCAGCGTCCAGCCTCGAGCTGGACTCACCACGTGCTGCCTCCCGACACCATTCCCACCCAGGGCAGGACACTCTGCCTCTCCCACCCTTTTCCTGGGTGTTCCCACCAAAAACGGGGAGCCCCCAATTCCCAGCACCGCTGCCAGACCCCGCTGTCGGCACGGGGGGGCTCCCGGCGCATCCCGGCCCACGGGAGCATCCCTGCGCGCTCCCGGCTGGCATCGCCGCGCTGAGCAAACAGGAAACACTCGCCCTTTGTTAATCCCGGCCCGGGCTGCGCGTTAAATATTTATCTGTGAGCGGAGGCTGGTGCTGGGAGCCGCGGGGAGGGAGGGAGGGACCGGGGCAGGGCCGGCGCTGGAGGCTCCTGCAGGGCACGGGGACGCTGCGTGGGGACCAGGAGGTGAGTGGGGGGCTTGGGGACCCCCTGTGATAAAGGGGGGCTGCTCCTGGCACGGCCAGCGGGAGCTGCGACCTGGCGAGGTGTCACTTGGTGGGCTGGAGGGGATTTGGAGGGGACCTGGAGGAGATGGTCACCCCTCGGCAGCAGGGATGGCATCGAGGGTCCCCTCGCTGGGTTTAACCCTGCTGCCATCCCTGCCCTTGTCACCCTGTGGTTTTCCAGCAGGATCAGCCCCTGTCCCCAACCCGTGTCCTTGCCACGGTGTGTGTCCAGCTGGCACCAAAGCATTGGGGTGGGAGCTGCGTCCCCCTGGGCCGTGGCAGAGGGAGGGACACCCGGCCCTGCCCCCAGTGTCCCCAGTGTCCCCGGTGTCCCCGGTGTCCCCGGTGTCCCCGGTGTCCCCGGTGTGCCCCGGGAGCAGCATCGCAGCCGGGCAGGGGTCTTGCCATCGCCCCCCCGCCCGCAGCAGCAGGGGGCGGTGGCGTGGTGGGGACCGGGGGGTGGCAGCGGCGCCACCATCGCCCCGGGAGCTCACGTGGGAGCTCACGGGATGAGGAAGGGCTGGGGCTGCCCCGTTTTGGGGGTGTCAGCAGTTTAGGGGAGCGGGAAGTGGCCGGCGGTGAGTGGTGGGTGCGGGCGCTGCCCGAGGGGGTGAGGGGGGACACGGGGCACCCCCCAGCAGGATTCCTTAGGGATGGGCGCATGGAGGGGTGCAGTGGGGATGGGGGCTCTGCTCTGGCTGTGCCCCCACACCAGGGCTTGGCGGGGAGCACACACCCCACTCCCCACTTCGGTCCTCACCTCAGCATTTCTCTCCTCATCCTCTTCCAAAAATTCCCCCTAAATCCCTTTCTCCATCGGGTTGGGAAAGCGGTGACGCTGGAGGTGCACGAGGATCTTACAGGGGGGTCCCCACTCCCCAAATCCCTGGGTATGGAGAAGTTGAAGGGAAGGAGAAATGCAGGAGATGGAGGGGACGGAGGAAATGGAGGGGATAGAGGGTCACCCGTGGGAAAGCGGGCGGCAGCTGGGGATGGGGGCTCTGCTCTCTCCGTGCCCCCATCCCGACGCTCGGAGTTCCACAGGAGCACAGACCCCACTCCCCTCCTCAGTCCCGCACTCCCTTCCCCCATTCTTTCCCGAAAATCCCCCCAAAATCCGCGTCTCCATCGCTCCGGGGGGCCGGCGGCGCCGGGCTCGCCCCGTTTCGTAAGCGGGGGCCGGGTGTGTGCGGGAACGCGTGCGCGGGGCGTGGGATGAGTTCAGCCTCTTGGCTGCGCTCCCTGGATCCCATCCCTGGAAATGTCACTGGAAACTCTGAATGGGCCGGCCCCGCTCCAGAGCTGGGGGGGCAGCGCACCCCGGGGGGGCCGGGGCACACGGGGACCCAACGCCGGGCGGGACGGCGGCTCCCGACCTTCCCGGGGGATGTTTTTGGGGGGTTCTGCCTGCCAGCCCCCCCCACTTTTCGCTGAGCCCCCTCCCTCCGCTGCTTCTCCCGGCAAAGTTCGTGCCGTGAATTTTTTCTTCCCTGCCGCTCGCAGCTCCGTCCCGCTCGCCCCGGGGCTCCCCAAAACCCCGCTGCTTCCCGGGGGTCCCCGTTGGCACCGCCCAGGAGGTAAGAGCTGGCTGGGGGGACCCCCGGGGACAAGTTTTGGGGGACCACTCCAAAGGAAGAAAAGGATGGGGCCGAGCTCTGTGTGGGTGCTGCTCTGGGAATGGCGTGGAGGTTTTGGGGGTGCCGTGGGGGGATGAGAGCCTGCACCCCATTTTCTGTGCCCCGGGGCACATCCTTCCCTGGTCCCCAGTTTCCCCGCGGGGGGTAATTAACATTAATTACAGCCTTGGGGCTGCGGTGTGGGGAATCGGGAGCCGAGGGGTCGCCAGGCGGATTTGGGGGTCCCACACACACAGAGGGCACCGTGCCGGGCTGGCACCCCCCGGGATGCCCCGTTTGAGGCGGGGTCTGCCCGTGGTGGGCACCTGGGCACGGAGCCAGGTGGGGACGGCACAGGTGTCCCCCAAAGCCGCGTTGCTGCTCTCCCGGTGTCGGGAACCGCTCCGGGGGTCCCGTGCCCCCCCAGCCGCCCCCCGGCCGGTGCGGGTGAGTCACAGCATCGCCCTCCCGACGGGCGGTGCCGCGCTCGGCCGCGCGTTCCCGGCTCCTCGTCCCTCCGTCCCCTCTCCCTCCCTGTTTGCGCTGCAGGGCGGGGAAATATTTCTGCCCTGTCGTGTTCCCGGCACTGGCAGCGCTCCCGGGCGGGCGACGCTGCTGCCGCCACGTGCCCGGGCGGGAGGGCACCGCGCCGGGATGCCGGCATCGCCCCGAGCCGCTCCGGGCGTGTTCTTTCTTCCCTGGGCTGGATCCATCCGTGCCAGGCGCGGGTGGTCTGGATCCCGCATGGAGAAGGCGCTGGGGACCCGTGCCAGGGCTGGCTCTGAGCAGGAACAGCTTCGCCTGGCACCGCGAGGCTCCCTGAGCTGGGGACGCTGCCACCCCACCGTGATGGTGTCACCCCACATTCAGATGGTGTCTGAAAAGCGGGCGGTGGGGCTGGGGGTCCTCCGAGCCCCCATCTCTCTGGCAAAGCCTGGGGATGCCCAGAAATCGGCACGGGACGCCCCGTGAGCACGGCTGCTTTTCCCGCAGGGCACGGGCACCATCGCACCCCCCGGCCATGGCGGGCCGGCTCCTGCCCCCCGACACCAGCCCGGCTCTGGGTGTGCAGGGCGTTCCCCACCCTCACCCACCTGTGCAGGTGACACGGGTGAGTGGGGCTGGGGGCTATCACGGGGATTAGGGGGGGCTGCACCCTTCCAATCCTCGGTGCTGCCGCCGTGCCAGCCCCTCCCTGTGCCACAGGTGCCCGTCATTCGCCACCGCGGCTCCAACACGCTCAACTTCCACTTCCATGACCCGGAGAGCCGCGGCACTGCCGAGAACGGGCAGGGAGCTGCCAGGAGCTCAGGTACAGCCCTGAGCATCCTGGGGACACCCCTGGGGGCACCCCGGGGGCTCCCCCGCCCGGTGCTCACCTGAGCCGTGCTCACCTTGTCCCCAGTGAATGACTGGTACCAGACCTGGCCGGCCAAGGAGCCGAAAGCCCCCAGCCCCCCGGTGCCCACCCACCCCACACCGACCCCCAGGGCCACCCCCAGCTGCCCGCGGCCCCCGGGCTGGTCGGCAACCTGGACCAAGGACAGCAAGCGGCGGGAGAGGCGCTGGGTGAAGTACGACGGCATCGGGCCCGTGGACGAGACGGGGATGCCCCTCGCCTCACGCTCGGTGAGTGGGGGCGCAGGGCGGGGGTGTCACCTCGCTGTCACCCCCTCACCACCGCAATGTGTCCCCCCAGAGCGTGGACAGCCCCCGGGACTGGTACCGCAGCATGTTCCGGCAGATCCACCGCAAGCTGCCAGGTGAGCGCGGGGGCGCGGGGGCGGCGCAGAGCGAGCACAGCCCGGCGCCCGCTCAGCTCCTCCATCCTCAGAGCCCGACTGGGACACCCATTCCTGCCCCAGCACCGCGCCCCCATCGCCCCCCAAGCCGCGGAGGAGGGGGTCGGCCCCGGCCGAGCCCCCCGGAATGCCCAACGGGATGGATTGGTGAGCGTGGCACAGGGATGGGGGTGCCAGGGGTGGGGGCTGCGGTGCCTGAACCCCTCCCGCCCTCCACAGGAGCCGCTGGGGTGCCACCGGTGCCACCGCCGAGCCTGGCAGCATTTTTGACTACGAGCCAGGGAATTTGTCACCGCGGGAGCAGGTAGGCAGCTCTTGGCACGCGGGGTGGGCACCGCAGTGGGCACGGACTGACTGACCCCCTGCCCCTTCCAGAGCCCGACAGCAGCACGGCCCAAGCGGGCTCAGTCCATCGAGGTGAGCTGGGGGTGGCAGTGGGGGTCAGGGGGTGGCAGCGGGGTCCTGGTGCCCCTGGGCAGTGCCAGCCTGGCCGCCACAGCCCCGCGCTGCCCGTGCCATGAGCAGGTGCTGCTGGAGCAGGAGCTGGAGCAGCTCAGCGAGGAGCTGGACAAGGACATGAGGGACATGGAGACTCGCAGGACGCCCCTCCAGGTACCGGGGCCCCTCCCACTGCCCCCGCAGGGCATCCAGCTGTGGGAACATCCAGCTGTGGGCACACCCAGCTGCGGGCACACCCAGCTGCGGGCACATCCAGCTGCGGGCACACCCAGCTGCGGGTTCAGCCTTTTTTCAAGGCTGGAACGTGCACATGGTGGGGTGCACAGCTGGATGCATGCGTGGCCGGATGCGTGCACATCTGGGTGCCTGCACAGCTGGCTGTGTGTGTGGCTGTGTGTGTGTGTGGCTGGAACCCTGCACATCTGGATGCCTGCCCGGCTGGGTGAACGCACAGCTAGCTGCCCGCACATCTGGATGCGTGCACAACTCGGTGCCTGCCTGGCTGGCTCCGCGCACATCTGGACCCACGCGCGGCCGCTCGGCGGCCTGGAGCCGTGGCTGCGGGGCTCTAGGACCCAGCCCGTCCGTCCGTCCGTCCGTCCGGCGGTTCATTGGCGCAGCCGAGCTGGACTCCTTCGCTTCCCGCCGAGACTCGGCCTCCTGGATGATTAATTTTTCTCTCCCACCCCCTCCCGCTCCTCCCGGCAGAACCCGGCGGCTGCTCCCACCGCTCGCTCCCCTGCTCCGGCCTCCCCGGCTGCTCGGTGAGTTCAGCGGCTGCTCCCCCTCCCCAGCACCCCAAAATCCCCCTGCCCAGACCCCGCTGAAGGAGAGGGACGGGACCCCGCTCTGGGGGTGGCGGGCGGGTTGTCCCTGCAGGGTTGGGAGTCCTCAGGCATCCCCCAAAGATCCCCACGGACCCCCCTGGTCCCCCCAGCGCCCGGCACGGGTGGGAGCGGCGCCGGGCCGGCTGCCCGCTGGGTGTGACCGGCCCGGAGCGGGACTGACCCTTTCCCCCGTCCCTGCAGCGGGGACACCGTGTCCCGGCGCTTGGCTCCTTCCCAGGGGAGGTGACGGCGCTCGGATTCCCACCGCTGTGTCCCCATGTCCCCACGGGCACAGCGAGGCGACAGCTGTGCCGGAGCACCCCGGGATGGGCTGGGGATCCCGGGATGGGCTGGGGACCCCAGGGTGTCCCCACAGACCCCTCCGTGCCCCGGCAGCGGCAGGAAAACAAACAAACCAGCGCCTCCTTTTGTAGGACCGACCGTAACTCCCCGGGGCGCACAGGGAGGGGTGGCTGCCCCCCTCCCCAACCCCTCCTCCGGCTCGGGGGGCGCATTTGGGCTCTTTAAGCGCCCCCCGGAGCGGGTTATTCATTAGCCAGCCCGCCCGCCCCTGCTCCACGCTTCCTGCTCGGCGGCAGCGGGGACGCGCTGCCGGAAAACTTTGGACCTGTCCCGCTTGGCTGCCTCTGGATGAGACCTGGGGGGTGAAGGGAGCAGACCCGGGGGTCCTGGTGCTGGGGGATCCCAGTATGGAATGGAATTGAGGGATCCTGGTCCTGTAGGACCCCGAAATCCTCGTCCATGGAACTCAGGGATGCTGGTCCATGGGATACAGGAGTCCTGAGGGTCCCTGATATCCTGGTCCATGAGACCCAGGGGTCCTGGTCCATGCAATTCACAGGACCCCGATATCCTGGTCTGTGGGACCCAGAGGTCTTGACACCCCCTAGAGCAGCAGGGTCAGAGCAGGGCTGGACATGAGGCTCAGCCCTGCCCTGAGCCACTGTCACCCCACAGGAGCCCCCTCTCACCCCACCGGCTGTGGAGCCCCCCTGTCACCCCCAGCATGGAGTGGGGTGGGCTGGGGCTGGCCAGTGACCGCAGCCACGCAGCCCCCGGCAGAGGTGAGCCCCCCTTTAGCCCCCCTGAGCCCCCCAAGCCCTGCCATGGGGCACCCGGCTGGTGACACCCCGCTCTTCACAGACACCCTCAGGCCAGGGACCCTCCCCAGCCTGTCGGACCTGGGGGACCCGGTGGAGGCCGTCAAGAAGGAGGAGAAGAAGGTGAGGCTGGAATGGTCCCACCCCATGCGGGATTTGGGATGGCTGGGATTGGGGGTGCCCCACGGCAGGACTTGGGGGGCTCAGGGGGGGTTTACTCTCCCTGTAACCTCTCCTCTGCCTCCCCAGATGAAAGCTGCTCGCCTCAAGTTCAACTTCCAGGCTGAATCTCCCAAGTAAGCACCGGGATCACCCCTGGGGTCCCACTGCACCCCTCGGGTGATGGATGGGGTCCCAGCACGTGGGGTGGCCGGGCTGAGGACAGGTCTGCGTCCCAGGACAGCTGTGACAGTGTCCCTTGCAGGGAGCTGACGCTGCAGAAGGGGGACATCGTCTACATCCACAAGGAGGTGGACAGGAACTGGCTGGAGGGGGAGCACCACGGCCGCGTGGGCATCTTCCCCTCCAACTACGTGGAGGTGAGCCCGGGGCTCGAGGGGACAGCGGGGACAGCGGGGTCCTGGCGCTGCCCCTCACCCGCGTGTCCCCCCCAGATCCTGCCCCCCACGGAGGTGCCCAAGCCCATCAAGGCTCCCACGCTCCAGGTGCTGGAATACGGGGAGGCGCTGGCGCTATACAACTTCAGAGGGGATCTGCACGTGGAGCTCTCCTTTCGCAAGGTACCGCCGCTCCCTGCTGTGCCATTCCGTGCCATTCCCTGCCCGTTCCGTGCCATTCCGTGCCATTCCCTGCCCGTTCCGTGCTGACCCGCGCTCTCCCCCCGCGGCAGGGCGAGAGGATCTGCCTGGTGCGGCGAGTGAACGAGAACTGGTACGAGGGGCGGATTTCGGGCACCAGCCGCCAGGGCATCTTCCCCGCCACCTACGTGCAGGTGTTGAAGGAGCCGCGCGTCAAAGCCACGGCCGAGGACATCCCCTCCTCTCCTGCCCCCGGGAGCCCCCGGCCCGCGGCCGCATCCCCTTCCCCGCAGCGCTCGCCCGCTCCCCGCACCCCCCAGGCTCTCCCCGGCTCCCCCCGGGAAGCCAGGCGGGGTCCCGGGGTGACGGGGGGGCGCCCCTCCTCTCCGCTCCACCTCGGCACCCCCACCCCAAAGCTGCCCCACGCTGGCACCCCCAGCCCCTTGGTGGCCTCTGCCAGCCCCCCACACCCTGCGGCCGCCCACCCCCAGGAGCCCCGGCGTCCCGCCTGGACCCCCGAGCAGGTGAGTGGTCCCCACCCTGGCATGTTGCCCCCACCCTGGCATCGCCCCCCAGCAGTGCTGGAGCTGCGGGTGCTGCCCTGAGCCCCCCCTGTCCCCCCACAGCGCTCGACACAAACCAGCGCCCGCCCCGAGCCCGCCCCGTCCTACAACGGCTCCGAAATCCGGTGGACACCGTAAGCAGCGCCAGGAGTGTCCCCAGGGCGCGGTGTCCCCACGAGGGACACGAGGGGGGTGGTCTCTGCGCAGGGGGTGGGCTCTGCCCATGTTTTTTCTCGCAGGTACCGCGCGCTCTACCAGTACCGGCCCCAAAACGCCGACGAGCTGGAGCTGCTGGAGGGGGACAGGGTGGATGTCATGCAGCAGTGCGACGATGGCTGGTTCGTGGGTGCGTGGCCACCAGCTTGGGGACAGGGATGAGGACAAGGTGCCACCCTCACCCCTCACCGCCTCTCCGCGTCCTTGTCCCCGCAGGAGTGTCCAGGAGGACGCAGAAATTCGGCACTTTCCCCGGCAATTACGTGGCGCCGGTGTGACCGGACCCCGGGGGGAGGAGTGGGGTTGGGGGCTTCTCCCCGTGTCCCCTCCGTGTCCCCCCACGGGGATGAAGCGTCCCCAGCTCCCTCCCGCCCCTATGGGGCTGCGTCTAACAGGGACAAATCCCCCGGTTCGGGGTGTCCCCCTCACTCCAGTGCCTTAACCCGCCCCCTCCTCACCGCTGCCCGCTGCCCCCACCCCGGGGGTCGCCCCGGGGTCTGTCCGGTGCGGGGTCTGACCATGACGGCCTCGACCCGCGCTGTGGGTCCGTGTCCGAGAGTCGCCTTCGCTTCTTTTCCATCATTAAAGCTGAGCTCAAGCCCGACTCTGCGAGCGCCGGGGTTGGGGAGGAGCCGCTCCCGGGACCCGTCCCACCGTGGGGAGGGGAGCGGGGGGAGGCGCTGCGTGGGGCCCGGGGATCCCCCCACGCCCACGGGCGGTGCCGTCGGTGCCGGGGCGGGTTCGGGGGGGGGAGGCTGTGCCCGCAGCTCCTCCCGAGGAGGCGGCGCCGTCCCGGGGCCGCGCTCGGCTCCGCAGCCCCGCGGGGCCGCCGGGTGAGTCCGGGGGGCTCGGGGGGGGGGGGTTTGGGGGGCACCGGCTATGGGGGGTGTCCGTCCGTCGGGGGTCCCGGTGCCCGGGGGTGGAGAGGGATGTGCGGGCATGTCCCGCCACTGTGTCCCCAGGTCCCCGCGAGTGCCAAGTCCCTGTGTCCCCAGGTCCCCGCGCCTCCTGGCATCGCCCGTCCCCCCCCGCTCGCCCCAGGCGGCACCGCCAGTCGCCGCGGGCACAAAGACATCGCTGTGCGGCGGGGACAGAGCCCGCAGGGAGCGGGGACACAGGTGGGGAGGGGGGTGTCCGAGGAGGGAGCAGGGAATGGTGAAGGGGTGCAGGACACCAAGGGGAGGTGCAGGGAGTGGAGAAGGAGCGCAGGGATGGAGGAGGGGTGCAGGGGATGGAGAAGGTGGGGTGCAGTGTCTAAAGAAGGGGTGCAGGCTCTGGAGAAGAGGTGCAGGGCTCTTGGGGGGTCTGGGGTCTGTGCCCAGCTGTGTGTGGGGGTCTCCGGGCTCCCCAGGGATGCTGAGCGGGGCTGAGCATGGGGAGGGGGTTTGGGGTTTCCTCCCGGCGCTGGAAGCCCGGCCCAGGAAATTCTTCCGGGCAGCCTCTCAAGCCCCTCTTTGTGCTCTTGGGATTTTTAACATTCCCGGCGGCTGCGGACGGGGTGCCCGGTGCCGGACGGGGTACCCGGTTCCAGATGGGCTGCGCAGCCCTCCCAGGCTGCGGCGGCATGGATGGGATGGGATCTGGTGTAGATTTAGGGGATGCAGCTGCTGCTCATTCCCACCCATCCCATGGGAGCCAAGGAACTCTGTGCCTCCCCCGGGGGATTCTCAGCGTCCTTTAGCAGTGTGGATTTGCTGTGGGATGAAGGACTGGAGCTGCTGGTCCTTGCTGGGTGTCGGATCCTGCTGTGGCGAGCAGCAGGACCCGTCCCTCGCTGCCACATCCTCCCCTCCAAACCTCACTGGCTCGGCTCTGCCAGGCCACAGCGCTGGCCTTGCTGCCAAGGCGTCACCGATTTCCTGCCTCGCTCCGGCTCCTGGGAACGACCTTGGCACTTCCAGCTGCACCGCCGGGTGCCTGGGACCCCCCGGGCGCCGGGGGAGGAAGCCACCAGCCTTGGGGACAAGAGGAAGCGGCGCTGGCTGGTGACACCCTGCGAGGACCTGGGTCCCCTCCCCGGAAGGAAAAAGCGCTGCCGGCGCTTTGGGGACCCTCAGGGTGCAGCGGGGACAGTGAGGCTCTCATTGGGTGGTCTGTGGGTTTGAGGGAGGGGGGTGCCCTCTGCCTCATCCCCTCGGTGCCCGGGATCGCTGACACCTCGTCCTGCCCCCCCAGAGCCGCCGCTGCCATGCCGGTGACAGTGACACTGCCCGGCCCGGCCCCGTGGGGCTTCCGCATCTCCGGGGGAAGAGATTTCGGGAAGCCCATCACCGTCTCCAAGGTAGGACATGTCCCCCACGTGTCGCCCGGGCCGGGGAAGGGCGCCGGGACGGGCCGGGCTGCTCCGGGGAGCGGATCCTGTTTGCTGTCCTTGAGGGATCCTGCTCCGTGGGAACGGCCCACGGCGGGTGACGGTGGCACAGGGAAGGGGGGCAGGCTCCCGTGGCCCCCGGGCTGGGCTGGGCTGTCCCAAATTTCCGGGTGTTGTTTCCAAAGCCGTGGTCCCCTCCTGGCAGAGGGTCTGATGCTGTTCTGTCAGGTGCATCCCAGCAGGGTGGGGTTCGGGGTTTGAGGCTGCACTGCCCGGGGGGGTCACCGGGGCCATGTCCCCTTCTCCATGGAGGTGACGGAGCACGGGAAGGCGGCCACGGGTGACCTGCGGCCGGGGGATGTCATTGTCACCATCAACGGGGAGAGCACGGCTGAGATGCTCAACGTGGAGGCGCAGAACAAGATCAAGCAGAGCCCGGGGCAGCTGCGGCTGGAGGTGGAGAGGTGGGTCTGGGGTCCCCAACCACGCGCGTGTCACTTGTTCCCCCTCCCCGGTGACTCTTGGGGCGGTGCCACCCCCGCGGGAGCCTGTCCCGGCTCTCTAATTAAGGAATCGGTGCTAATGAGGCCAGGTTGCCGTTACCTGGCCAACTGGTCCCAGTTGGGGACCCAGCGGCTCCCGGGAGTGTCACCCTGCCGTGCTCGGGGGTTTTGTGCTCCTGGGGCAGATCCCAAACCCTCCTTTGGTCCCCAGGTCCCCGGTGCCACCTCCCAGCCACACCAACGGGGACACCTCGCCAGAGAGGTTGGCCACACGTTTCCAGGTGAGCCCTGGGCAGCCCCCACACGCTCGGGTCCCCACCCGGGGCTGGTGGCAGCTGCTGGTGTCACTGTCATCCTCCCCTCGCCAGGACACGCTGCGGATGCGGGGTGAGAGCCAAGGTGTCCTGAGAACCCTGGAGCCCAGCCTGGCATCCCTCCCCCACCCCCCCGGCAGTGCCAGGTAAGGCAGCACCGGGCTGGGGCGGGGCTGGAGGTGGGGAGGGGTCTGGGGAGGGCCAGGGACCCCCCTGATGTCTCCGTCCTCTCCCTCAGCTCACAACCCTTGGAGCAGGAGTTCACCTGTCCTGGCCTCCGCCAGGTGAGCTGGGGGGGCTGCAGGGGGGCACGCAGAGATGCGGGGGGTGGGGGAAAACCTTCTGAACCTGCAAACCATCCCCCTCTGAACCCCCAAACCATCCCTCTCTGAAACCCCAAACCATCCCTATTTTAAACCCCAAACTACCCCCATTTTAAACCCCAAACCATCCCCATTTTAAACCCCAAACCATCCCCATTTTAAACCCCAAACCATCCCCATTTTAAACCCCAAACCACCCCTCTTTGAACCACCAAAACATCCCCCTTTCCAATGCTAAACCTTCCCCGCCTTGAGCCCCCAAACTGCCCCACTTTGAGCCCCCAAACCGCTCCCTCTGCCCCCCACGGCCACGTCGCTGTCCCTCGGGGTCCCCGTTTGCCGCGGGTGCCGTCGCTGTCCCCTCCCCGCCGCGCTGGCAGCGCCCCCGGCCCCGCGGGCACCGCCGCACCTGCCCAGGGATGTTTTGCTCCTCTTGGCAGCGGCGCCAGCCTGGGGAGGCCAAACCAGTTTGGGAAGGCGCAGCCCCGCTGCCGCCAGCCCGGGGCACTGGGGTGTTGGCCGGGCAGGGACCCACAGCACCGGGACACCCCGGAGTGGGACCGGGACACCCGGGAGTGGGACCGGGATAGCCGGGATGGGATCGGGATACCCGGGATGGGATCGGGATACCCGGGAGTGGCACCGGGACACCCGGGAGTGGGACAGGGATGCACCGGGAGTGGGATCGGGACACCCGGGAGTAGGACCGGGATGCACCCGGGAGTGGGACCGGGATAGCCGGAATGGGACCGGGACACCCGGGAGTGGCACCGGGACACCCGGGAGTGGGACCGGGATAGCCGGGATGGGATCGGGACACCCGGGAGTGGCACCGGGACACCCGGGAGTGGGACCGGGATAGCCGGGATGGGATCGGGACACCGGGGATGGGATCGGGATGCACCGGTAGTGGGATCAGGACACCCGGGATGGGATCAGGACACCCGGGATGGAATCAGGATGCCCGGGATGGGACCGGGATGCACCGGGATGGGATCGGGACATCCTGGGAGTGGGATCGCGATGCCCGGGATGGGATCGGGACACCCGGGATGGGATCGCGATGCCGGGGGCCCGGTGCCTCCTCCACCCCGGAGCTCAGTGCCAGGATCCCCGCGGCCGCCCCATCCCTCCCTGCGGGCAGCCGCTGGCTCCGCGCTTGGCGTCTCCCTCCTTCCCTCCCTCCCTGCTTTCTCTTTTTCTTGTTTTTCAAGCCCAAATTGGGAAGCGCCGCGGCCCCGAGCTCGGCCCTTCCCAGCTGCCTTTGGCCGCAGCCCCTTGGCTGCTCCGGCCGCCCGCTCCCTCCTTCCTCCCCAGCTCCTTCTTTGCTTTGCTGCCCGCTCCGAAGGGTCCCTCCCTGTCCCCGAGGGTCCTCGCTGGGTCCCTCCCAGTTCGGACAGCCCCGCCACAGGGTTGGGCACATGAGGATGCCGTGCTGGAAGCCCCCCACCCCAGCTCAGGGGGTCCATCCCACTCCTCCTCGCATCCCCGGGCTGGCGCTGGATGCCGGCGGGGATGAGGCCAAAGCCCGGCTCCTCCCGTGCCTAATTTTAGCTCGTCCCTCGTGACCCCACGGAGCCTCAGCGCTGCCCCTCTCGCTGTCCGTGGGTCCCCGCGCCCACGCCGGGGTCCCGCAGGGATTCATTCCCATCTGCGTGGCAGCTGCTCCCGGGAACATCGGCTTCCACTTAGGCGGGATTCCGCTTCCCGGCCTCGCTAAGCAGGAGCAGATGGAGGGGAGGGGACGGGCGCAGGGCTGGGTTTTGGGGTGGGGGTGCTGCCCCTGACCCCAGCCTGGGTGGGATGGAGAAGCAGCTGCCCCATGGAGCATCCCTGCATCCCTCTGGAGACCCGGGCTTGGGGAAAGGGGTTCCTGGGGGGAGAGGGAGGGTCTGTGGGCACTCTCAGGCCATTCTGGGGGGGCTGCCCCGGCGCCCCACCCCAGCCCGCCCCCCCAGGACATCCGGAATTTCTCCCCTGCCAGGAGCGAGGACGCCTGAGCCGCCAGAACAGCTCCCAGGGCCCCGTCCTGCCCCCACCCCCGGCGGAGCTCGGAGCCCCCCAGAGCCCCTGGGAAACCCTCGGGGAGAGGCGCCTCTCCTCCTCCTCTCCCATCACCTGCCACAGGTACGGAGCGGGCGGGGGGCTAAGGGGGGAGACACCGCCGCAGGGAAGCCCCCAGCCCCACATCCCCACTCCCGTTTGTCACCCGTGGGTGTTGAGGGAGCCCGTGGAAAGGGTTAAGTCACCTGCAGGCAGGTGGGGCCGTGGGAGGGCCGGGCAGGCCGGGGCAGCTCCCGGGGTGGAGGGAGCAGGTGGCGGCCGCGCTTTGGGGTGCAGCCGGGTGGATCCCGGAATCCGGCTGCTGGAGAACCCCCCCAAAAATCTCCCCACAGCCAGGGCTCGGAGGCGGCCATGAGGCGCTTGGAGGAGGACTCGGAGGTCTACAAGATGCTGCAGGAGAACCGGGAGCTGCGGGCGGCCCCGCGGCAATCCAGCACCTTCCGCCTGCTCCAGGAGGCTCTGGAGGATGAGGAAGGAGGTGAGGGGGGCACGGAGGGGGGTGTGGCACGGGGGTGGCGGGTCCCTGATGGCCTCGTGTCCCCGCAGGAGTGTTCCCCAGCCGGCTCTCGGCCGGTGCTCGCCAGCCCGTGGCCGGGGTGCAGAAGCTGCACGTCTGTGAGAAGTGCGGGAGCAGCATCGCGTGAGTGGGGCTGGGGGCTCGGGGAGGGGGTCCCGGGGGTGGGTCCATCCCTGCCATCCCTCCTGGCTAAACTAAAAAGGAGCTGAGCTCATCCCTGAGGCTGTCCCCGGGCAGGATCTGTCCCTCCGGGCTGGGATAAAACGCTGGGTGTGGCTGCAGCAGGATCGATCCGTGCTGTCACTCCCGGCAGGGTTCAAATGGGGCTGATTGTGGGGTGGGAACAGGATTCCGGGGTGCCAGAACAGGATTCTGCCTTGCCATTGCTCCCTCAGGGCGAAAATGGGGGCGGTCCTGGGGTGTGAGTGGGACCGGGGTGGTCCCGGGGTGTGAGTGGGACCAGGGTGGTCCCAGGGCAGGATCCATCGCTCCAGGGTCCCGATGAGGCTGACCCTGGGTGGGAGGGGACCCCGGAGACACGCAGAGTGATGATGGGGCAGACCCTGGGTGGGAGGGGACCCTGGGGACACGCAGAGTGACGATGGGGCTGACCCTGGGTGGGAGGGGACCCTGGGGACACGCAGAGTGACGATGGGGCAGACCCTGGGTGGGAGGGGGCCCCGGGGACACGCAGAGCGCCTCGCTGACCCCCCGGCTGTCCCCGCCCCGCAGGACACAGGCGGTGCGGATCCAGGACGGCCGCTACCGCCACCCGTCCTGTTACACCTGCGCCGACTGCGGCCTCAGCCTGAAGATGCGCGGCCACTTCTGGGTGGGGGACGAGCTGTTCTGCGAGAAACACGCCCGCCTGCGCTACCAGGGACCCCCGGGCGGGCCCGTCCCCCGCTCGGTGTCCCCCCGCTCCTGAGCGCCGTGACCCCAGGGCTGTCCCACCCCGCTGGGCTGGGGCTGAGGGCACTGCCAGGCTGGGGGGGGAGGGGATTTGGGGGGATGCGATGCCCATTTTCACCCCTTTGGGGGTGTGTGTGATGAGCTGGGTGAGTTCTCAGCCTGGGGGACACAGAGGGGACATTTGGGGAATATGAGGGGGGGTCGCTTGAGCACTTGGGTACCGGAGAGGGGGCTGGCACCGCTTGAGCACTGACTGCAGAGCGAGGAATTACACCAGATTCTCTAGAAATATAATATATATTTGCTCCACTGCCTTGTCTGCTCTGTGCCGAGTACTTGGGGCAGGGGAAGGGGGGTTTTACCCCAGACTCAGGGTGCGGACAGGGACCCCCCAAACCCCTCAGCCCGCACCCGGGGTGGGGGTCCAGGGCTTGGCAGGGGTCCGGAGCAGCGGCCCCGCTCTTTGTCTGCTCCCGGGAAGGTCAGGGCTGCCCGCGGGGCTGGTGGCCCCTCCCTGGGAGGGGTCCCTGGGAGGGGTCCGGGTTTATTGGGGGCTGTTGGCCGAGGCCTTTGTCCTGCTCCAGGTGCTCTTATCGCCTCTCCCCGCCCTCCGTGCCCGCCCGCACGGAGATGGCTTCGCTGTTATCTGGGGTTTGTTGTTATCTGGGATTTGCTGTTATCAGCGGTTTGGGAGGGACCTGTCCCTTCCCCTGTCCCCGTGCAGCAGGGACAGACAGGGCGCACCCCCCGCCCTGCCTGGGGTCTCACTGGGGTCTCACAGGGGTCGCCACAACCCCCAGTGAGCCCCGGGCTCTGTCACCATCGAATTCCCCAAGTAATCGGGGCTGGGAGCACCCTGGGACACCGGAAGGTGTCACCTGGCAGGGGTGGCACTGGATTGTCTTTAAGGTCCCTTCCCACCCCAACCGTTCCATGGCTCGATGACATCCAGGGAGGGAGGAGGATGATGATGGTCCTGCCCTCTACACACGGGAAAAAAAATGAATAAAACACTTTGAACCTTCCTGGGGTAACACAGCTGGGGCTGGAAGCAAAGGGGGCGGCCCCCCCCCCCCCCCCCCCTCCCCGGGGCTGTGCCGCCCCCCAGCCCTGCCCCATAAAGCAGCGGGGAGCAGCGCCAGTGCTCCGTGCCCGGTTCTCGGAGCCCCCTGCCCGGCTCCCGGCGCCCCCTGCCCGGTTCCCAGCTCCCCGTTCCCGGTTTTATCGCCGCATCCCGAGGATGCTGCGCCGCAGCGGAGCCTTCACGTTGCAGCCGCTCCGTGCTGATCTCGGTGAGTCGGTGGCCCCCGGGGCTATTGGCGACCCCCTGCATCTGCCCAGGATTGGGGGCTCCCTCGGGGTCTCCAACCTGCGAGGATCGTGCAGGAGGGGACCCTTAGGGATCTGTTCTGAGGTGTCTGTGCGGGAAAGGGAACCTGAGGTCTTTGGAACCCCAATTTGTGTCGTCTGTGCTTGAGAACGAACCTGGGGGTTCCCTGGAACCCCCAATTTGTATTAAAGAGGGTCCCTGGACCCCTGGCTTTCATCCCTGCCCCTCCTGGGAGGGGTCAGGCTGCCGGCGGCGCTGCGAATTCGGATTTCCCTTCCCGTGTTTGGGCTGACCAGCCCAAAAGTGGCGTGGGGGTCCCCAAAACCCAGGGCCCGTGTCCGTGTGTGCAGCAACACCTGGGAGGTACCAGGGGCTGAGCTGGAGCTGCCGATGCGGGGGGACCCCCAGGAGGAGCTGGTGGGGACCCGCACGCCCCTCCTCGCTCTGGTGACACCCCCGTGGTGGCAGGAGGAGTCCTGGAGCCTGTGGAATTGCGGCGTGTGGGGTTTGGGACGCTGGAGCTGCCCCCCGGAATTCCTGGGATTCAATCCTGCTGGGGCGGGCGGGCTGGGATTCAATCCCACTGAAGGGCCGGATTGTCCAGGGCTGGCCCTGAATTCCCTCTCCAGCCCCCGAGCGATGCACGGTGAGTGGCGCGGCTGCAGGAGAGGCAGGAATTTGGGAGAAGTGGGACTCCTCACCGGTGAATTCAGCCCACGCTGGAGCCCTGAGTGAGTTTTCTGGAATTCGGTGGGATGCAGGCGGCACCTGGCTGCCTGCCGGCTCCCAAACCCAGCTGGGCTGGGAAGGGAGTCCTTAACCACCGGCCCAGCCAGTATCGCCGATCCCAAACGCTGCGAGGAACCAGTTGGGAACCGGTCGGGTAATGAGGTGCCTCTGGATCCAGGGCCCGTCGCCGGCTGGGCTATAAAAGGCAGCGCCGGGACGCGCGCCCGGCACTCGGCTCTGGCTCCCGGCGATGTGGGGTGGCTCCCGCGCCGTCTGGAAGAGGAGGTTCAGCTGCTGTGAGTGTGTTTGAGGGGGTTATCAGCCCCCGAGGGGGATTTTGGGGGGTGGGCGCTCCGCTCCCACCTCCCGGAGCCCTTGGCCGCGGCCTGGCCGGGAAGGGAGCGAGTGTCGGGCTGAGATCTTCCCCTGGATGTGCCCTAATCCCACCCGGAGCTGCGGGGGTTGGGGGCGCATCCCGGCTGTTCTATGGGGACAAGTGCGAGGAGCTGGTGATCCCTGGAGCCGTCCCCGGTGCGGGATCCCTCGGCTGGGCTGTGTCCTGGGCCGCCCGCACCGAGCTGGGGTGGGCTACAGGAGGAACCCGGCTCACACCAGGGTGGGAGCCGTGGATGCTCCCTCAGCAGCGCAGCTTGGGAGCAGGAGGAGGATGGGGAGGCCGGGGCCGCGTTTTTGGGGAACAACAACAACGCGCCGGGGTTGTAGGAGCGCGTTCCCGGCTGCAGGAACCCTCTGGAGTGAGGTGTCTGGGCAGCGGGGAGAGCCCAGGGCGCGGCTGGAGCTGCTGTAGGGGGCTCGGGGGGCTTGGAGAGGTGCTGAACACCCACTTTGCTGCCCAGGGAGCCCCCAGCTGACCCCGCACATCCTCCCTCTCCCCGCAGATGGTCCCTGGGAATCGGCCGAGAGCTGCATCGTGCGCACCTCCGCCAGCGTCTACCGCCGGCTGCAGGAGAGCCCGCGGCAGCCCCCGCGGGCAATGAACACCCGAGGACCCCCCCAGCCACCCCCGCAGCCCCCCAGCAGCCCCCCGGCCGGCGGGAGGCTCCCCAAGTCCGAATCCGAGGATTCCGGCGTGGAGATGGCCAGCAACGAGCACTCGCCCTCCACCCCACTGGGCTCCGAGAGCAGCTTCTCCCTGGACGGTCTGGCGGCGGAGAAGCCCCCGGGAGGAGGAGAGGAGCCCCCCCGGGCCCCCCGGAGCCGCTCGGGCAGCAGGAGGCCGCCGCAGGCAGCGCAGAGGAGCAGGAGGCAGCGCTGCCCGCGACAGCTCAGCCGGCGCAGCGCCAGCGCCGCCGAGCTGGCACAGCCCGAGGAGCCCCGGGGGGCTGCGGCTGGGGGGGCTCGGTCGCCTCGTTGCCCTCGGGACCCCCCGGGGCGTGCCCGAGGTGTCGGGGCAGGGGCTGCGCTACCTGGAGCACGTGTGCCAGATGCTGGAGCGCCTGGCGCGGCTGCAGCAGGACAACCGCGCCCTGCGGCTGCAGGCGGGAGCGCGGGGCGCCCGCCCGGCCACGCTGGTGAGGGTGGGAGGACGGGGGGGCGTGGGGAGGGGGCGTGGGGGTCCCAGCTCGCACCCTGAGTGTCCTTGCCTCACCCCGCAGCCCTCCCGGCAGCTGCCAAGGCAGGATTTGGGCACCTGGAGGAATGAGAGGTTCCGGCCGCGCTCCTGCTCGGACAGCCAGGCACCAGGTGAGGGGGGTGGGATTCGGGAATGGCACCCGGGGCCAGGTGAGGGGGGTGGGATTTGGGAATGGCACCAGGTGAAGGGGGTGGGATGGCAGGACCTGGCACCAGGTAAAGGGGGGTGGGATTTGGGAATGGCACCTGGGGCCAGGTGAGCACTGGAGGATTCGGGAATGGCACCTGGCACCAGGTGAGGGGAGTGGGATTCGGGAATGGCACCTGAGGCCAGGTGAGCATCGGGGGATGCGGGAATGGCACAACCAGCGCCAGGTGAGGGGGGTGGCACTTGGCACCAGGTGAGGGGGCAGCAGGACGATGCCCCCAAACTTGACCAGCTCTGTTCCCCCACAGCAGCCGAGCCCGGGCCGTGCCGGATTTGGGGACACTCGCTCAGCTCCCCCAGCCTGCTGGACCCCTGCGAGGGCGGGGCGGGGGTCCCGGCCGCGGACAAGGTGGGCCCGGGGGGTGTCGGGGTGTGCTGGGGGGGGTCCCCGGGGTGCCCCCGCTGACGCCGCTGTCCCGGCAGGACGGGCGCTCGCACTGGGGCCGGGTGAAGGTGCTGCTCACCCGCCTGACCCGCCGCTCGCTGCGCGGCGGCCGCTGCAGGTAGGACGGGCCGGGTCCCGCTCCCAGCGCCGCACCTGGATGGAGGAACTGCGTCACACCTCACCTGATGACGTCACGCCTGCCCGGGGCCGGTCCCCGCATACTCCCTTCACTTATTTTTTTTCTTTTCCCCAATAAAATCTTTTCACGGATAAACACGCGGCTCTTAGCGAGGTGCTTTGCTGCCGCGCCCTGACGTCACACCCCTAAACCCAGCGTGACGTCACGCCAGCGCGCGTCACCGCCGCATCACTTCCCGCGGCTTTTCCGCCCCTTTTGTCCCACCGGGCCCGGTCCCGCGGCCGGTCCGAGCCCCCTGCCCTGGGTCTCCGCCCCGGAGGGGTCCCGCTGCCTCGGGCTGGGGGTGAAGCTTCTCCTTCCCCCAAAAACCTCCCCCTGGAGCCCCCCGGGCTGCTCCGCGGGTGGGTTGGTGGGGAGGGGGCGATGATGCTCTGGGGAGCACCGCGGCTTTCTCGAGGGGGTCTCCCCGCTTTGGGGGGGTACAGGAGGAGGGTGAGGAGGGGGTCGCTGCTGTTTTTGGCGCTGCCGGAGCCGCTCGTGGTGTCGCCAGCTCAGCGCGGGACGGGCCGGTGCCGCAGGTGAGGCAATCCCGTTATCCCTCCCTTTCCTGCCGACACTTGGGGCTTTTTCTTTCCTTCCTTCCCAGCGGTGAATCCTGAATCCCGCTGCGCCTCCCGAGTCCTCCCGGAACCCCGGGGGCATCCTCGGAGCTGCATCCCGCATCCCTCCATCCCATCCCATCCCATCCCATCCCCGGCGTGTCCTGCATCCCTCTCACCGCATCCTCCATCCCTCCCAGCATCCCGCATCCATCCCAACGCTCCTTCCCGGGAAACCTGAGTGCTCATCCCGGCCGTGCCCATCCTCACGGCAGAGCTGGATCCGAGCAGGGGTCCCAGGCAGTGCCCCCCGGCAGATCCCGGGGTGCTGGAGGGTTTTCGGAGCACACCCGGGGTCCGTGTGTTGTCCTCGTCCTCTATTTTCCAGCACTAAACTCCTTTCCATCACCCCCCTCTGCTGTCCTGAGCCCCCCGGGGTGGGGAGCGATGGGGAGGGGCTCGGGGAGGTGGGGAAGGGCAGGGCTGGGTGTTCCCAGGGTGGGGTGGGAGTCCGGGCACCCCCTCGGTGCTGCCCCTCTGCCACCTGCATTCCCTCTCACCTGGGGGACCCCGGCTGAACCCCCTCATCCCAGAGATGCTGAGGCTGCTCCAGGGGATGCTGATTCTCCTTTCAGGGCCCAGGTGAGGAGGAGGAAGAGGAGGAGGAGGGAGGTCTGAGCCTCTTTCCCTGCCCAGCACCCCTGGATCACCTGGAGCATCCGACAAGGAAAGTCAATGTGTGGATCCAGATGTGCGCTGATGTTGGCAGGCCTGGACAGGGTTAATTTATCCTGTTTGTGAGGAAAATCCTTGGGATTGGTGGCAGGCTGCTAAACCTGTCCTGAGGGGGTTGGGGGCTCTGGGGAGGAACAGTTGGGATTGCTGCTGCCACTGGGCTGACCCGAAATTCCTGATGGGGAGGAAAAAGGAGGAAGATTTGCTCACCAGCAGGGGCTGCTCCCCATCCTGGGATGGCCCCAGTGCCACTCCTGGATCTCCCCTCTGCTGCTGAGCTCCTTCCACACCGTAGAGTAACTTTCCCTCCCCTATTAATGACGCTGGCATCTTGTGGGTGGTGCAAACCCAGTAATTATCCACTTTCTATATCAGAGATGGAATCTCCTCCCCAACCTCTGCAGAGAGTGAATCCCTGGAACACCTGGGTGAAGTTTCTGTGGGTGAAATCCCTCTCCTGAGTGCTGGGATTTGTGGGTGCTCTGTGTGCAGGATGCTGGGCAGGACTGGCTGTGCCACACAGGGTGACAGTGACACAGAAAAAGCCACCAGGTGGGTTCAGGTGAGCCCAGGTGGGGTTGAATCCAATGAGGAATCAACACCTGCAGGTCAAGGAGGGGCTACCATGGATTTTTGCCACCCTGGGGTCTGCAGGACTCAGATCCTGGTGGGGGGGGAGTGTCTCCTGCTCAAGCTCATGGGCTCTGTGCATGGCAGTTAAATATATATATATATTTATAAATACCCATATTCTGTATATTTAGCATCCCTGCTCTGGGTAACCGTGGCAACCGGGTTTATTTTGCTTAAACCTGGCCTGGCATGTGATGTGGTGGGGAAGGAACAGCCAAGGGGAGAGGGAGGGATGAAGTTCTGGGAGCTGGGGAGGAGCTTTGGCAGGGGATGCTCTCAGAGGGATTTTGCTGTTCCTGCACTGGGGACGGCACTCCCAGGGCTCTGACCCATCCCCTGTGCCCCAGATGGGGAGAGAAGGTTTGGTTTTAGGGTTCCATCCCCATTTTCAGCCAGGTTTCTCAGGACACCCCTGCTGCTCCCAGCTTTGCCAAATCCAGGTCCTGGCAGCACGAGGTGCTGATGGTTCCCCCGATGTCTGGAGCTGTGTGCCCTCACCTGGACCAGCAGGACCCTCCTGCCACCCCAAAGCCAAGACAGAACCCTCAGAACCCCACCAGGGTGGGCTCCCAACCCCTCACCCCACTCCCATCCCAGCACACAGCCCCCTCCTTATCCTTAAAAGCGCCACCTCACTCCTTAAATTCTCCACATTTCCCTGGAAAACTCCACTCCTGGTGCCCCTCCGGGTTGTTGTCCCCTCCCGAGCCCCCCGGTGTCCCCCTGCAGTGGCGGCCGGGCGGCGGCAGCGGCCCGGCGGTGACAGCGACAGCGACACGGCCCCGGCGGTGGCACCGGCCCCGCTGCCCGAGACTTTATTGGGGACAAGCGAGAGTCCCTGCGGCATCCCAAGTGCGAGGGAAGCCCCCCCGGGTTTTCCCCACTTTGCTCCTGGCTGGGTTGTCTCCCTCAGGGATGTCCCCAGCTGTCACTGGTTTGGGGTTTGGGGTCCCCTGTGCCCACCCTGGGCACCCCCAGTTCCATTGCGGCGTTGCTGGGAAAAGGGGGATGGATGCTCGCCACGGGCAGCGCCGTCCTGTCCTCTGTGCCTCGAAAAATGGGATTTGAGTGATTTTTTTGGAGTGATTTTTACCTTCCCCTGAGGGTGCCTAAGGCACAAAATGAGGGGGAGGAGTGGGGGGTCTCACCCTCTGGGGGTCCCGAGGGAGGCACAAATCCAGCACATCCCCCTCCCCATCTCGATCCCAGCAGGATCCCTCCCTCTCCTGCTCCTCCACACCCCAAAATTTAAGGCGAAACTCATTCGTGGACAGACAGAGACGATCCAAACCCTGGCAGGAGCAGCCCCAGCCCCTCCAATCCATCCCGGGGATGGGAGTTGGGGTGCAGGGGGGGATCCCCATGCCCTGCCCGCCCCCTGCCCGCCCTCCCTCAGTCATCAGCCACGATGGAGAGCGCCCGCAGCTCGCTGAGCTTGGCCTCGTTCTCCCTCTCCCGCTGCTCATCGCTCAGCCCGGGCCGGTCGATCTGAGCCGTCAGATCCCCAAAAATCTTGTGCATCTCCGTGTAGTACACAACCTGGTGGATTAAAAACAAAAAAAGGGGGGATTGTGGAGGGAGGGGTCTCCTTTGCAGCCCACCCACCCCCTCGCTGCCCTCGGCCGCCCCTCGGCGCAGCGTTGGTGTTTAAAATAGCTCCCGCCCCCTCGGATTTATTACAACTCGACACGTTTGAATAACGCGCTGCCCTTCCCCATCTGCCGCCAGCAGCAGCGCCACCGTCCCGCAGCGTCCCTGTCCCCGCGGTGCCACCGCTGTCACCTCCCCGCGCCGGGCAGGGCGAGGGGGGCACGACCGCCAGGGCAGGGGGAGAGGAGGAGGAGGAGGGGGGGTAGAAGGGGGGGGGTGTGTTAATAACGTGCTAATTGGCACCGCCAATTATCTCCAGCAGCGCTCGCCGCGGGTCAGCGCAGGCAGATGGCAGCGGGGCGGCTGCTGGGGAGAGGGATCCAGAGGGGAGAGGGATCCAGAGGGGAGAGGGGGGGTCCCAGCCCTGCCTGGGGCACCCCCGGGGCTGTGGGACCCCCCCTGGCACTGTGGGACCCCCTGGGGGACCCCTGGGTGCTGCAGGACTTTCTGTCCTGCTTGCCAAACCCTGTAGGATCCCTGGCACTGTGGGACCCCCTGGGTGCTGCAGGACCCCCGGTGCTGCCTGTGAGACCCCAGGAACCTCTGGGTACCACACATCTGTAGGACCCCCGAGTGGCACAGCACCCCCAGAGCTGCCTGTGGGACCCCCCAGGATTCCTGATTCCTGTCCTGGACATTCCCCCCCAGGTCCCTCAGGGAGGGATTGGGGTGCCCTGTGCCCCCCAGCCTTGTCCCCATTTCCCAGAGGGGCCCCAGCATCTCCAGCAGCATCGGTGCAGACTCTCACAGTCTCCATGGAGACCAGCTCCCCTCATCCTGCTCCAAACCACGCTGATTTTGGGCAGCCCCAGGGGGATGGTGGAGCCCCAAATTTCTGCCTGAACCCCCCTTTCCCAGGCCTGTCCACCCCGGGGGTCTGGGGGTGCTCCCCACACAGCAATACTCATTTGCACTGTGACTTTTGGGGGCAGGGACCCCCAAAATCCCTGCACACCCCCCAGAGCACAGCCCCACATCCTCTGAAACCCCTGAGATGCCAAAAACACCCCAAATCCCTCTGCAGTGCCACGGGTGGGGAGGGATTTGGGGGGCAGGGAGCCCCCAAATGTCCCTTGTCCCCAAGCTGGAGTCACACATGGCCACGTGGCACTGCCAATTCCAGCGTGGAAAATGTGCCTTGGAATGAATCCTGGAGGGAGATGCTGCCCCCAGGATTGTCCCCAAGGTTGTCCCATAAGATTTGGGGACATTCATCCCTCAGGATTGATCCCAGGATTAATTTCTGGATTGATCCCCAGAATTTGGGGACAATTGTCCCCCAGGATTGGCTCTGGAATTGTGCCCCCATCAGGATTTGGAAATCTCTGAGGATTTCTCCCTGACCAGGATTGTCCCCAGGTTTGTCCCCCAGTGGATTGAACAGGCAGAGCAGTGTGAATTATTTGGTGCTGCTCCCCCTCTGCCCACATCCCACAGCCACTGATCCCTTCCCAAGGGACACCCCCTTGTGTCCCCAGGGCAGGGGGTGTCCCTGGGGATGCTCCTCTCCCCCAGTGCAGACCCAGCTGCCAGCCAAGCCCCCCAAAACTAAATCAAACCCCACTGGCACCAACCCCCCCGATGTCTCCAGTTGAAACAGGGAGGGGGTGCACCCCAAACTGGTGACAGTGACAGTGACAGTGGGGGTTGTGCCCCTGCCATCCCAGTACTTTTCCAGCTCTGGTGCCATATGCTCCATCCCCATCCCATCAAACCCAGCTTGCCTTTGAGCCTGAGCCAAGGGCCCGGGCTCCACCTGTCCTGAACTAATTCTGTTTGGGGACTCTGTGTTCCCTGCATTTTCTATAGACCCAGCCACTTGTTTGGGGTCAAAAAAAACCCCGTGGGCACTGCCAGGGCTGGGCTCCCCCAGCCCCATCCCTGCCTGCCAGCCTCACCTTCCCCCATCCCATCAAAATCCAGAGGAATCTGGTGTTTTCCAGCTGGAAAACAAAGCCCAGAGGGGGAAGGAAACGCTGTTCACGCCTCCCAACTCCAAAATCTCCCCCTTTCATCTCCATGTGGCCACTTCAAAGCCCCCAGCCAGGGAAATATTTGCCTCCCTTGGCTTGGCCTGGGCCCCGTGGGTGGAGAGAAGAATTTGGTGTTGAATGTTGCAGCCCTGTGAGCTGGGGACATGTCCTGGCACAGGAGACACCCCTGGGAACTCATCTGGCTTTGGGAGGGTCTCCCTGGGTCACAGCCATGGAGGTTTTTGGGGACAGGGTCCCTGTGCTCCCCTGGGAGGCAGCTGCTCCCTTCCCAGATCACTGTCACATTTTTTGTGTTGTTTTAACTCCTTAGTTTCCTCCAGGACAAAAAAATAAAGAAAATTACACAGTTTTGCCTTTGGATGGGGGTTTGACCCAGGGAGAAACAACCCCAAAAGTCACAGCACCCTGCACAAGGCTCCCTATCCAGGTCACTGTCACACAGATTTTTGTGTAACTCCCTGCTTTCATCCAGACCAAAAAATAAAGAAAATTACATTGTTTTGCCTTTGGATGGGGGTTTGACCCAGGGAGAAACAACCCCAAAAGTCACAACACCCTGCACAAGGCTCCCTATCCAGGTCACTGTCACACATTTTGTGCTGTTTTAACTCCCTGCTTTCATCCAGGCCAAAAAATAAAATTACACAGATTTGCTTTTGGATGGGAGGGTTTGACCCAGGGAGAAACCACCCCAAATTCAGAGCACTCTGCTGCCAGCCCACCCCATCCATCCCTCTCCTTGTGGATGCAGCTCCAGCCTCATCCCACTCCTAAAGAGGCAGGAAATGCTGAAAATAGAAATTCCATCGAGGAACACGACCCCCCCCCATCTCAGGGAGAGAAATTTGGGCAATATTCCTGTTCTCACCTGGCCTGGGGATGCTCCCAGCTGCCCTCCCAGCCAGGTGCCTGCAGGTGAGCAGCTGCCAAAGCTGACTCAGGGCTCCTGCTGCTATTCCTGGCTCGCCACTGACTCATTAGCTTGGGTAAATCACATTCCTTTTCCATTTTATTTCAGCCACTCGGGTGGGAAAATGCTTCTCAGAGCTCCTGAGCCAGGGGGGGCACAGCACAAACACTCCAAGCTTTCCTCCTGGGGGAGGAGGGATGAGATGAGGCTCCCAGGGAGGGAGGGAGGGATGTGAGGAGCTGCATCCATCTGGGACCAGCCTTAGCCCAGCCTACATCAGAGGGATGCATCAGCCTTGTTGTGACTCTTTTTGGGTGTTAAAAAATGGGATTGCACTCGGTTTTCCCAATAAATTCCTCACCTGAAGAGAGGCAGGGCAGATAGATGGGAAAGCAAGGAGAGGATTCCCAAGGGAGAGGAGTGGAGAGTGGCACAAACAGCCCCTGCTGCTCCCTGCTCACCCATCCCAACACCCTCCTCACCCCAAATTCCTGGGAAATTGGGACACAAACAGTGAGAGAAGCCAGAGGGGCAAAGCTGCTCTCTGAGGAAACACCACAAACCCCTGCAGAGGGCAGAGAACATTCCCATTTCAAGCTCTCACCTCCAGAGGGGTCTGCAGGGGGAAAGGGCCAGCGAGACCCTGGGGTGGCTCTGGGAATTCTGGTTATTCTGGGCTGGAACAGGGACAGCAGGAACAGCATCCCCAGCACCCACCCTGCAGCACAGGCACCATCTGCTGGGTGGGTCAGCCTGCAGCTCCACACAGAGCCCCCCCAGCCCAGGTGAGATGGAACACCTGCTCCTGCAGCACACCTGGGCCCCAAAATGCTGCAGGGAGCAGCCCCTGGTCTGGGTTCTGCTCTCCTCACAGTGCTGGGTCACCCCTGGGGTGCCAGGGGTTCTCAAAGCTTGGTGAGACCCCAACCCTGCCCCTCTGCAGCCTGAGGGGATGGGAAAGGCAGGAGGAGGAGGATTGCAGTGAATTTTGGTTATTCAGGGCATCTCTTCCTGCAAATCCTTGGTGTGGAGACGCCCCAGGAGCCTCTCCTACACTCAGACCCTCCAGATGAGCCCAAACTCCCCAAACCTAAACAAGAATGAGTTCAGGACTCCAGACTCCAGGAGATGGCATTCCAGGGGGGACAGAGAGGGGACAGCAGAGGGGCAGTGCCTCACCTGAGCCCTCACCAGGGACTCGAAGCTGGGCCTGAAGAAATGGATGCGGCTGTTGTAGAACTTGGGCATCTCCTCCAGCAGCTGCTTGTTCTTGGCCTCAAAATCCTCCTTGACAGGGCGCAGCTCCTCCCGGGCCTGGGGACACGGGGGACAGGGAGCGCTGGGGACAGCCCGGGACACGGGGCTGGGCTGTGGGGACGGCATGGGGACACCTGGGGGCATCCAGTGGGATCTGATCAATGGGATCATCCAATGGGATCTGATCCATGGGATCATCCAATGGAGCCTGGTAGAACTCAAGTGACCACCCAATGAAACCTGGTGAGATCCAAGGGACTTCTCAACAGAACCCAGTGGATCCAAGTGACCTCAGTGGATCAACGGATCAGTTCCAGGGATGGGACCCTGGCAGACCCCACGCTCTGACCCTGGAAAGCCACAGCACACCCAGAGAAGGTGTGTCCTCTGTCCTTCACACAAACAGGGACACAAAGCAGAGCTCAGAACGTCCCTGTCCCCTCACCCTCTGCAGGACCCACCCCCACTGTCCCCCTGACCTTCAGCTCAGAGCACCCAACTGGCTCCTGCCAGCAGAGCGTGGGGAGAGCGGGAAATGTCCCTGGGATGGTGTGGAAAGGGCAGGAGGGGGTGGGCAGTGAAATATTAGACTGGTTCATGTCTGCCACTTAATCCTGGTGCCATTCCGGCGGGAGGGGGGAGCGGGAGAGCCCGGCCCTGGGGACAGGGACAGGGACAGGGCATGGAATGGGACAGGGCATGGAATGGGACAGGGACAGGGACAGGGACAGGGCATGGAATGGGACAGGGCATGAACAGGGACAGGGACAGGGCATGGAATGGGACAGGGACAGGGACAGGGACAGGGCATGGAATGGGACAGGGCATGAACTGGGACAGGGACAGGGACAGGGACAGGGGCAGGGACAGGGGCAGGCTGGGGACAGGGACAGGGACAGGGACAGGGCATGGGACAGGGACAGGGCATGGAATGGGACAGGGACAGGGACAGGGACAGGGCATGGGACAGGGACAGGGACAGGGACAGGGCATGGAATGGGACAGGGACAGGGACAGGGACAGGGCATGGGACAGGGACAGGGACAGGGCATGGAATGGGACAGGGACAGGGACAGGGACAGGGACAGGGACAGGGCATGGGACAGGGACAGGGACAGGGACAGGGACAGGGCATGGAATGGGACAGGGACAGGGACAGGGACAGGGCATGGAATGGACTGGGACAGGGACAGGGACAGGGACAGGGACAGGGCATGGAATGGGAAACTTCATCCTGGGATGAAATTCATGGAGAAAATCCTGGGGAGAAAATCCTGGATGGAGTTCATGGAGAAAGGAGTTAATGGGGAAAGTCCTGGGATGGAATTAATGGGGGAAAATCCTGGAATTGAATTAATAGGGGAAAATCCTGGGGAGAAAATCCTGGGATGGAGCTCATGGGGGAAATCCTGGGATGGAATTAATGGGGGAAAATCCTGGAATTGAATTAATAGGGGAAAATCCTGGAAAGAAAATACTGGGATGGAGCTTAAGGGGAATGGAGTTAATGGAGAAACTGCTGGGATGGAGTTTATGGGGAAAATCCTGGGATGGAATTAATGGGGGAAATCCTGGGATGGAATTAATGGGGGAAATCCTGGATGGAATTCACAGGGAAAATCCTGGGATGGAGTTTATGGGGAAAATCCTGGGATGGAATTAATGGGGGAAATCCTGGGATGGAATTAATGGGGAAAAGTCCCAGTATGGAGTTAATGGGGAAAAAATCCTGGGATGGATTTAATGGGGGAAATCCTGGATGGAATTCACAAGGAAAATCCTGGGATGGAGTTTATGGGGAAAATCCTGGGATGGAATTAATGGGGGAAAGAACAGAAAACCTGGAGCAGACAAGAGATGCCAATTTGCATCTCAATAATTAAAAATACCTGAATGAGATGAAGCCTGTCCCTTTATCCAGACCCTCTGCCATCCCAAATTCAAGATTGCTCAAAGCTCTTTAAACTCAGTGTTTGTAAAGAATTATTACTTTTTTTTTTGGGGGGGGTGGGATTAGATAAAAAATTCATTAAAGGGAAAAAAAATAAATGAACTAACTAAACCCTGTTTAATCAGCAGAACAAAAGAATTCTCATTTTTTCAGCTTTTTGCTGAGGCTGAGCAAAATAAGCTGCTTACTGTTAAAGCAGAGGTGCCTTTTGTTCAACACAAAACTTCATTTTTTTGGGGGGGAAATTCATCAGAAAAACACATTTTCTTTGAGTCTGAGAATCAATTGTTCCTGGGAGGATCAAGCCACGTGCTGGAGCAACAGATTTAGGGGGAAAAAGGTTGATTTAAATTAAAAAAAAAATTAAAAAACCCAAAAAAACCCCCAACAAACTCATCACAATTCTGCTAAAATTCAAAAGAGAGGAAAAAGAATCTTGGCTGTGGAGTTCATTTTCTCTTGGAAAAAATTCCATTTCATACTGGAAAAAAAATTCCATTTCATACTGGAAAAAAATTCCATTTTATACTGGAAAAAACTTCATTTTCTCTTACAAAATTCCATTTCATCCTGGAAAAAAATTCCATTCTCTCCTGGAAAAAATTTCCATTTTCTCCTATAATATTCCATTTTCTTCTGGAAAATAAAGTCCATTTTCTCTTGAAAAAAAATTTCCATTTTCTCCTATAAATTTCTATTTTCTCTGGAAAAAAGTTTCGTTTTCTCCTATTAATTTCCATTTTCTCTGGAAAAAAGTTTCCATTTCTCTTGGAAAAGCAGCTTTACCAAAGCAACGTTGTGCTGTCCAAAATGTGATTTTTTCCATGGCTAAAAACCTCCCAGAATATTCCATTCTTGGCACATTTGAGGGAAAAGCTTTTCCTGGTTTTTTCCTGATTTTTTCCCGAATTTTCCCTGAATTTTTCCTGAATGTTTCCTCGATTATTCTTGAATTTTTCCTGGGTTTTTCCTGAACATTTTACGAATTTTTCCCTGTTTTTTCCTCATTTTTTTCTGGACTTTTCCTGTTATTTTCCCAATTTTTTTCTGGACTTTTCCTGGACTTTTCTGGACTTTTTCATGAATTTCCCCCGAATTTTTCCTGAATGTTTCCTCGAATTTTCCTGATTTTTTCCTGTTTTTTTCCTGAATTTCCCCCGGATTTTTCCTGAATTTTTCCCAATTTTTTTCTGGACTTTTCCCAGATTTTTCCTGAATATTTTACGATTTTTTGCCGAATTTTCCCCAAATTTTTCCTGTTTTTTTCCTCATTTTTTCCTGGTCTTTTCCTGAATTCCCCCCGAATTTTTCCTGCACTTTTCCTGGTTTTTTCCTGGATTTTTCCTGAATTTTCCCTGCACTTTTCCTGATTTTTTTCCTGAATTTTTCCTGAATTTTTCCCGAATTTTCCCCAAATTTTTCCTAATTTTTTCCCATTTTTTTCCTGACTATCCCCCAAATTTTTCCCAAATTTTCCCCATTTTTTTCCTGAATATTCCCCAAATTTTCTCCAGATTTCCCCCAAAATTTTCCCATCTTTTTCCCATTTTTTTCCTGAATATTCCCCAATTTTTCCCCGTATTTTTCCCAAATTTTCCCCGTTTTTTCCCCTAACTTTCCCCGAATATTCCCCAAATTCCCCCGAATTTTTCCTCATTTTTTCCCGAATCCCCCCGAATTTTTCCTCATTTTTTCCCGAATTCCCCCCGAATTTTTCCTCATTTTTTCCCGAATTCCCCCGAATTTTTCCTCATTTTTTCCCGAATTCCCCCCGAATTTTTCCCCGTTTTTTCCCGAATTCCCCCGAATTTTTCCTCATTTTTTCCCGAATTCCCCCGAATTTTTCCTCATTTTTTCCTGAATTCCCCCCGAATTTTCCCCCGTTTTTTTCCTGAATTCCCCCCGAATTTTTCCTCATTTTTTCCCGAATTCCCCCCGAATTTTTCCCCATTTTTTTCCCGAATTCCCCCCGAATTTTTCCCACGTTTTTTCCCGAATTCCCCCCGAATTTTCCCCGTTTTTTTCCTGAATCCCCCCGAATTTTTCCCGTTTTTTCCTGAATTCCCCCCGAATTTTTCCTCATTTTTTCCCGAATTCCCCCGAATTTTTCCTCATTTTTTCCCGAATTCCCCCAAATTTTTCCTCATTTTTTCCCGAATTCCCCCCGAATTTTTTCCCGTTTTTTTCCCGAATTCCCCCCAAATTTTTCCTCATTTTTTCCCGAATTCCCCCCGAATTTTTCCTCATTTTTTCCCGAATTCCCCCGAATTTTTCCCCGTTTTTTCCCGAATTCCCCCCAAATTTTTCCCTGTTTTTCCCGAATTCCCCCGAATTTTTCCTCATTTTTCCCAAATCCCCCCGAATTTTTCCTCATTTTTTCCCGAATTCCCACGAATTTTTCCTCATTTTTTCCCGAATTCCCCCGAATTTTTCCTCATTTTTTCCTGAATTCCCCCCGAATTTTTCCTCATTTTTTCCCGAATATCCCCCGAATTTTTCCTCATTTTTTCCCGAATCCCCCCGAATTTTCCTCGTTTTTTCCTGAATTCCCCCCGAATTTTTCCTCATTTTTCCTGAATCCCCCCGAATTTTTCCTCATTTTTTCCCGAATTCCCCCCGAATTTTTCCCCGTTTTTTCCCGAATATCCCCCGAATTTTTCCCCGTTTTTTTCCCGAATTCCCCCGAATTTTTCCCCGTTTTTTCCCGAATCCCCCCGAATTTTTCCTCATTTTTTCCTGAATTCCCCCCGAATTTTTCCCCGTTTTTTCCCGAATCCCCCCGAATTTTTCCTCATTTTTTCCCGAATCCCCCCGAATTTTTCCCCGTTTTTTTCCCGAATTTTTCCCCGTTTTTTCCTGAATTCCCCCCGAATTTTTCCCCGTCTTTTCCCGAATCCCCCTGAATTTTTCCCCGTTTTTTTCCCGAATTTTTCCCCGTTTTTTCCCGAATATCCCCCGAATTTTTCCCTGTTTTTTTCCCTAATTCCCCCCATTTTTCCCCGTTTTTTCCCCCATTCTGGTGCCCATTACCTGGTGCAGTTTGGCCAGGACTGGCCCCGTTCTCTCCTTCTCCTCGTATTTCTCCAGCCTGCTCTGCAGCCGTTTGTAATCCTGCAGCGTTTGCTCCCTGCGCTTGACGGCCACACTCAGGCTGGGGAAAACACTGCTGAACCTGGGGAAAAATGGGAATTTGGGGGGTATTATGGGATGGGAAAATGGAATTTGGGGGGTATTATGGGATGGGAAAATGGGAATTTGGGGGGGATTATGGGATGGGATAAATGGGAATTTGGGGGGTGTGATGGGATGGGATAAATGGGAATTTGGGGGGTGTGATGGGATGGGAAAATGGGAATTTGGGGGGTGTGATGGGATGGGATAAATGGGAATTTGGGGGGGGATTATGGGATGGGAAAATGGGAATTTGGGGGGGGATTATGGGATGGGAAAATGGGAATTTGGGGGGTGTGATGGGATGGGATAAATGGGAATTTGGGGGGTGTGATGGGATGGGAAAATGGGAATTTGGGGGGGGATTATGGGATGGGGAAAAAATGGGAATTTGGGGGGTGTGATGGGATGGGATAAATGGGAATTTGGGGGGTGTGATGGGATGGGATAAATGGGAATTTGGGGGGTGTGATGGGATGGGATAAATGGGAATTTGGGGGGTATTATGGGATGGGAAAATGGGAATTTGGGGGGTGTGATGGGATGGGATAAATGGGAATTTGGAGGGTGTGATGGGATGGGATAAATGGGAATTTGGGGGGTGTGATGGGATGGGATAAATGGGAATTTGGGGGGGGGATTATGGGATGGGAAAAATGGGAATTTGGGGGGTGTGATGGGATGGGAAAATGGGAATTTGGGGGGTGTGATGGGATGGGATAAATGGGAATTTGGGGGGTGTTATGGGATAAATGGGAATTTGGGGGGTGTGATGGGATGGGAAAATGGGAATTTGGGGGGTATTATGGGATGGGAAAATGGGAATTTGGGGGGTGTGATGGGATGGGATAAATGGGAATTTGGGGGGGGGTTATGGGATGGGAAAATGGGAATTTGGGGGGGATTATGGGATGGGATAAATGGGAATTTGGGGGGGGATTATGGGATGGGATAAATGGGAATTTGGGGGGTGTGATGGGATGGGAAAATGGGAATTTGGGGGGGGATTATGGGATGGGATAAATGGGAATTTGGGGGGTGTGATGGGATGGGATAAATGGGAATTTGGGGGGTGTGATGGGATGAAAAAATGGGAATTTGGGGGGGGATTATGGGATGGGATAAATGGGAATTTGGGGGGTGTGATGGGATGGGATAAATGGGAATTTGGGGGGGGATTATGGGGTGGGATAATGGGAATTTGGGGGGTGTGATGGGATGGGATAAATGGGAATGTGGGAGGTGTGATGGGATGGGATAAATGGGAATTTGGGGGGTGTGATGGGATGGGATAAATGGGAATTTGGGGGGTGTGATGGATGGGATAAATGGGAATTTAGGGGTGTGATGGGATGGGAAAATGGGAATTTGGGGGGGGATTATGGGATGGGATAAATGGGAATTTGGGGGGGTGTGATGGGATGGGATAAATGGGAATTTGGGGGGGGATTATGGGATGGGATAATGGGAATTTGGGGGGTGTGATGGGATGGGATAAATGGGAATTTGGGGGGTGTGATGGGATGGGATAAATGGGAATTTGGGGGGTGTGATGGGATGGGATAAATGGGAATTTGGGGGGTGTGATGGGATGGGATAAATGGGAATTTATGGGGTGTGATGGGATGGGATAAATGGGAATTTGGGGGGTGTGATGGGATGGGAAAATGGGAATTTGGGGGGGGATTATGGGATGGGATAAATGGGAATTTGAGGGGGGTGATGGGATGGGATAAATGGGAATTTGGGGGGTGTGATGGGATGGGATAATGGGAATTTGGGGGGTGTGATGGGATGGGATAAATGGGAATTTGGGGGGTGTGATGGGATGGGATAAATGGGAATTTGGGGGGTGTGATGGGATGGGATAAATGGGAATTTGAGGGGGGATTATGGGATGGGAAAATGGGAATTTGGGGGGTGTGATGGGATGGGATAAATGGGAATTTGGGGGGTGTTATGGGATGGGATAAATGGGAATTTGGGGGGGGATTATGGGATGGGATAAATGGGAATTTGGGGGGTGTGATGGGATGGGATAAATGGGAATTTGGGGGGTGTGATGGGATGGGATAAATGGGAATTTGGGGGGTATTATGGGATGGGATAAATGGGAATTTGGGGGGGTGTGATGGGATGGGATAAATGGGAATTTGGGGGGTGTGATGGGATGGGATAAATGGGAATTTGGGGGGGTGTGATGGGATGGGAAAATGGGAATTTGGGGGGGGATTATGGGATGGGAAAATGGGAATTTGGGGGGTGTGATGGGATGGGAAAATGGGAATTTGGGGGGTGTGATGGGATGGGATAAATGGGAATTTGGGGGGTGTGATGGGATGGGATAAATGGGAATTTATGGGGTGTGATGGGATGGGATAAATGGGAATTTGGGGGGTGTTATGGGATAAATGGGAATTTGGGGGGTGGGATGGGATGGGATAAATGGGAATTTGGGGGGTGGGATGGGATGGGATAAATGGGAAAAATGTGGGAATGGAAATGGGGGTGGGAATGAAAGGGGAATGAGGGGAAATAGGAATGGAAGGGAAAGTGAGAATGAGGAAAAATAAGAATGGAGGTGAAAGAGAAAATAAGAAAAAATAAAAATGAGAGGAAAAGTAAGGATAAGAGGAAAAATAGAAATGGAAGGGAAAGTGAGAATAAGGGAAAATAGAAATGGAAGTGAAAGTAAGAAGGAGAGAAAAAGTAAAAATAAGACGTAAAAATAAGAGTAAGAAAAAAAAATAGAAGTAAAAATATAAATGTAAGTAAAATATAAATATAAATATAAAAAATATAAATAAGAATAAAAATAGAGATAAAAATAAAAATATAAAAATAGGAAAAACATAAGAATATAAATATAGCTATAAATATAGAGATACATATAAAAATTAAAATTAAAATTAAAATATTATAAATATAAATATAAACTATATAAAATAAATGTAAACATAAATAAAAAATAATTAAATGTGTATATATAGATGCATATAGATATATGTGTGTGTATAGAATAAATATAAAATAAATAAAATAATATAAATACAAATACAAATATAAATACAAATATAAATATAAATACAAATACAAATATAAATACAAATATAAACAGACATCCCATGATATTCTCCCTCTGCTCCAGGCCTGAGGAAGGAGCTGGAAAATCCATCAGGGAGGATCAGCTGCTCTCCCTGCCCTTGCTTTTTATGGGCACCATCCCATAATATTCCAATGCCTGAATGCAGCAGCAGGAAAATCTCGGTGGAAAATGCAAAATTCTACTGGGAGAGGGAAATGGCCATGGAGGGAAGGGCTGGAATTCCTGAATTTAGGGACTGAAATTCCCAGAATTTTGGGGCTGAAATTCCTAAAATTCCCAAGATTTTGGGCTGAAATTTGCAGAACGTCTGGGCTGAAATTCCCAAATATTGAGGCTGAAATTCCCAAATTTTGGGCTGAAATTCTCAAATTTTGAGGCTGAAATTTCCAAGATTTTGGGGTTGAAATTCTCAGAATATTGAGGCTGAAATTCCCGATACTTGAGGCTGAAATTCCCAAATTTTGGGCTCAAAATCCCAATATTTTGGGCTGAAATTCCCATATTTGGGGCTGAAATTCCCAAGATTTTGAGGCCGAAATTCCCAGATTATTGTGGCTGAAATTCCCATAATATTGATGCTGAAATTCCCAAATTTTGAGGCTGAAATTTCCAAGATTTTGGGGTTGAAATTCCCAGAATATTGAGGCTGAAATTCCCAGAATTTTGTGCTGAAATTCCCAAGGTTTGAGGCTGAAATTCCCAATATTTGAGGCTGAAATTCCCAAATTTTGAGGCTGAAATTCCCATGATTTTGGAGCTCACTCCTGCAGCACTTCCAGGAATTTTATTTTTTTTTCTATTTTTTAAATTTTTATGTTCTCCTCACTATGGGATGTCCTGCAGCTCCTGCAGGAATTTCTCCCAATTTTTAACGATGGGAAGGATGGAATCCATCAGAGTCTTTCCTGGTTTATTTTATTTTCTGCCCCTTTTGGGGGAAGTTTTTTTATTCTCAAAACATGGAATAAAAAGAGAAAAAAAAAAAAAAGGGAATAAAGACCAAGTCCCCAAAGTGTCCATTTATTTTGAAGTTAAATTTGGGTTTTAAAATAAGAGGAAAAAAAAAAACTAAAAAAAAAATCAGCTCGATTTTGATTTTTTTTTCTCCCTTCTTTTTATTCAGTCCAATTTCACAGCCAGCAATGGAAGGACACTGTGCTCAGGCAAAACTTTTTAAAAAATTAAAAAAAAAAATTAAAATATCTACAGGGCTGGATCTGCAGAGCCACAGCAGCTCCTGTCTCACAAGGATTTTTCAAGCACAGATTTTACACTGAATTTCCCAGAGCTGGGGGAGGCCATGGCTGGCTCTGAGTGTCCTGAGCCACTGGGAATTGTGGAAAATCCTGAGAATTGTGGAAAATCCTGGAAAATCCTGGGAATGGTAGAAAATCCTGGGAATGGTGGAATCCCAAAATGAGTTCCAGGGATCAGAAAGTTTTTTTTACAGCTTCTCTGGGCAACCTGTGCCTCCCTTTGTCCTCCCAGGGAAAAATTCCTTCCCAATATCTGAATATCTGAATTAAATCTCTCATTTTTTATTCAAAGCCAAGGCAGCATTACTGAGGTTCCCTCAGTGTCCTTGTCAAGCAGGGGAGGGTTGGGTCACTTGTGGCTTCTCTGGGCACCACTGAGAGACCCCCGTGCCCACTGAGAGACCCCCGTGCCCACTGAGAGACCCCTGTGCCAGGTGAGAGACCCCTATGCCCACTGAGAGACCCCTGTGCCCACTGAGAGACCCCTGTGCCCACTGAGAGACCCCCGTGCCAGCTGAGAGACCCCTCTGCCCACTGAGAGACCCCTGTGCCCACTGAGAGACCCCCGTGCCAGCTGAGAGACCCCCGTGCCCACTGAGAGACCCCTGTGCCCACTGAGAGACCCCCGTGCCAGCTGAGAGACCCCTCTGCCCACTGAGAGACCCCTGTGCCCACTGAGAGACCCCCGTGCCCACTGAGAGACCCCCGTGCCCACTGAGAGACCCCTGTGCCCACTGAGAGACCCCCGTGCCCACTGAGAGACCCCTGTGCCCACTGAGAGACCCCCGTGCCCACTGAGAGACCCCTGTGCCAGCTGAGAGACCCCTGTGCCCACTGAGACCCCTGTGCCAGCTGAGAGACCCCTGTGCACAATGAGAGACCCCTGTGCCCACTGAGAGACCCCCGTGCCAGCTGAGAGACCCCTGTGCCCACTGAGAGACCCCTGTGCCCACTGAGACCCCTGTGCCCACTGAGAGACCCCTGTGCCCACTGAGAGACCCCTGTGCCCACTGAGACCCCCGTGCCAGCTGAGAGACCCCTGTGCCCACTGAGAGACCCCCGTGCCCACTGAGAGACCCCTGTGCCAGCTGAGAGACCCCTGTGCCCGCTGAGAGACCCCTGTGCCAGCTGAGAGACCCCTGTGCCCGCTGAGAGACCCCTGTGCACAATGAGAGACCCCTGTGCCCACTGAGAGACCCCTGTGCCAGCTGAGAGACCCCTGTGCCCACTGAGAGACCCCCGTGCCCACTGAGAGACCCCTGTGCCAGCTGAGAGACCCCTGTGCCCGCTGAGCTCTCCCTGTGCCCACCAAACTCTCCCTGTGCCCATGAACTCTCCCTGTGCCCACCAAACTCTCCCTGTGCCCACCAAACTCTTCCTGTGCCCACCAAACTCTCCCTGTGCCCACCAAACTCTCCCTGTGCCCAGGAACTCTCCCTGTGCCCACTGAACCCTCTCTGTGCCCACCAAACTCTCCCTGTGCCCACCAAACTCTCCCTGTGCCCACCAAGCTCTCCCTGTGCCCACCAAACTCTTCCTGTGCCCACCAAACTCTCCCTGTGCCCACCAAGCTCTCCCTGTGCCCACCAAGCCCCCCCTGGTTCCATTTCCAGGCAGGACCAGCCCAGCTCCAGCAGGAATCTCCAGCCCCTCTGCTCCTGGAGGAGCCAAGGAGCCCTGAAGTGCCCTGGGCTTCCAAGCCCTGCCCAGGTTTTTGTCCCCGTGGGGACAGAAAGACGATCCCCAGGCGAGTGCCAGGGGTGCCAAACGCCCGTGCAGGGCACAGGTGCCAAGTTCCAGGGAGGAATTCCTGCCTCCAGTGTCCCCACAAGCATGCCATGCACGTCACTGACACAGCCCTGCAGGCAGCAGCAGATTCCCCAAAACCTTCAGCCACCAACCCCTCCTGGCAGCAGAGGGGCTGGGATCAACTGGGAGCAACTGGGAGCAACTGGGAGCAACTGGGAGCCAAGCAGCTCTTGGGGAATGGAGTCTGAGAATTCCCCACTGAATTTCAGGGATGTGGGAAAAGAGCAGGGAAAGCTCACGAAGCAAATCTGGGATGTTTCACTCATCCATTCCACTCACTTGGAGCAAGGGAAGGATTCCTGACCCTGTGGGATGCTCAGAGGAAAACTCTGGGGTAGTTGTGGGTGTTTATAACAAATCTGGGAATAAAAAAAAACCCTTAAAACTGAGTTCAAACACCAACCCAGCAGCACTAAACCAAAAAGTGCCACATCCATGCATTTGCTGACTGATGGTTACTCCAGGACAGGTTGTGCCAGGATTTGACAACTCTTATCACCAAAAAAAAAAAAAAAAAATTCTAATATCTGATATTATCAATAACCCCAACACTCCTCCCTGTGCTCCTCATTAGGCAACGAGGGGTCTGACAGCCAAAACCACTGTCCCCTGGAACCTACAACATTCTTTAAACACAAACCCAAGAAAATCCAAGGAAATTTGGTTGGGACTGGGGGCAAAGTGAAGGTAAAGGAGCACAGAGGGTATTAGAACCCCTGCCATGAAAGCAGCTTGAGCAATAAGCTGCTGCTGCTGCTCCCTGTCACTTTTTAGGGAAGGCTGCTGAGAGGGGATTACAGCCCAGGCAGCTTAAGGGGAGCAGGTGAGGGGAGATCTGCAGGGATAACCAACAGAAAATACAAATTATCTGCCCCTGGCTGTGGGGGGAAGCTGTGGGTGAACTCCTCACAGGTTATCCTTGGATAAAAACCAGCTCAATCACCCTGATCCTGCATCCCAGTGTGTTCCCAGCTCATCCTCAGCTCAGGAATTAGAGGATGGGGTTGGAGAAACAGGAGATAAAAGTGCCCCAGTTGAGAAATCTGGGAATTGGAAATTGGGAATTCCTTCCCATCTCTCTGCTGGGATGGTTGAGGAGTGGCAACTCACTGTTTTCTCACCCTCTCCATTCCAAATTTTCATCCCACTACTTCTGCCAACCCCCATTTATTAGTGGGAACGGGGTGCTGGAAAAATAAATGGCAAAACCTTTATTTCTGGTTTCCAAGCACCTCCAGCACCCTCACTGGCAGCCTGTGAGCTGGACCTGGCTGGCACACATGTGCCATTATTTTTGGGATGATATCTTGAACAAGAAATAAAAAAAAATAATAATAATAAAAAAAAGGAACAGCAGAGCTGGGAAGCATCAGATGCACAGAAAATTGAGGTGAGGGAAGTTTGGAGAGGCACCAGGATGGTTCAGGGGATTCCTGGCATTCCCCAGCTGGTGCCCACACATCCTTCCACCCACCAGGAAGGGGGGAATCCAAGCCAGCCCTTCCTGCTGCAGGGAAAAGGCCCAGCAATGGGGAGGCAGCAGGAGGAAGTGGCAACCAGGGGATTAGTGGCCATGTGGCTGCTGCAAATCCTCATTAGGGGCTTGCTAAGGACAGGAAAGCTGCTTGAGCTGCTTCCATCCTGCCCCTGGAGCTGCTCCTGGCCAGGTATGGCTCCTTCCTGCCACCCCTGGGCCACCCCTGGGCCACCCCTGGCTCCTTCTTGCCACCTCTGGGCCACCTCTGGCTCCATTCCTGCCACCTCTGGGCCACCCCTGGGCCACCCCTGGCTCCTTCCTGCCACCCCTGGGCCACCCCTGGCCCCATTCCTGCCACCCCTGGCTCCTTCCTGCCACCCCTGGGCCACCTCTGGGCCACCCCTGGGCCACCCCTGGGCCACCCCTGGCTCCTTCCTGCCACCCCTGGGCCACCCCTGGCTCCATTCCTGCCACCCCTGGGCCACCCCTGGCTCTTTCCTGCCACCCCTGGGCCACCCCTGGCTCCATTCCCAGTCCCCCAGGTCTGACACCCACCCCTGAGTGGTGGCACCTCAATGGCAGCACACTTTGTGTCACCCCTGCCAAAGCCAGGGTGACCAGGACACCCCTTTGGCAAATTTTCCAATTTTGGGAGCAGGATAATGCCCCAAATCAAAGGGATTTTACTATGCCAGGGTGACCAGGACATGTCTCATCTCCCAATTTTGGGAGAAGGACAATGCTCCAATGGGGTGATGCTGTGCCAAGGTGACCAGGACATTCTCATGGCCAAAAAATCAAAAATTTTGGGATAAGGACAATGCTCCAATGGGGTGATCCTGTGCCAGGGTGACCAGGACAACCCCATGGCCAAAAAATCTCAATGTTCCAAGGGAATGGCACCAATTCAAGCTGCCCATGACATACCCATGGCCAAAAAGTCCCCAAATTTTGACAACAGGAACCTGCTCCAAGGGAATGGCACCAATTCAAGCTGCCCATGACATTCCCATGGCCAAAAAATCCCCAAATTTTGGCAACAGGAACCTGCTCCAACCCCCCTTGCTCTGAGAGGGTCAGACAGAGTCAGTTCAATTGAGACTGAAAGTCTCTAAATCCTGTGGATTTCCAAACCACCTGGCTCCTTTAAGCTGCTTCCTTCCTTAAATATGGACACACAGGATGGAACTTGAATTCTCCAGCCCCAACCCCTGACTGGGAAGAACTGGGAGAGTGGAGTGAAAATCAGATTTTTGCCCCTGCTCTGAGATTCCACAGCAGCTCCCAAAGAGGAGCCAGCCCTGCCCAGCTCCTTGCCCAACCCATCCCCTGAAAAATGCAAAATTCTCACTGGAGCTTTGCTCTTTCCCTGAAAAGAAATGAGTCATTCCCAGCCAAAGGCTTCTTGGGGCTCCAAAAGCCAAATTGTGAATAACCCTAAGAGCCCAGAAGCAGAAGGATTGAAACAATAACCATCCACACCCCCCACACTAAATCTACTACTGCTTTTATTTTTTTTTATTTTTTTTTTTTAATTTGGTTTAACAAATTCCCCAAGATTTGCCTGGAAACTCCAATCCCTGGACAACTGAATGGAGATTTTACAGCCCATGTGCCTCTGATTACAATATATTACCACTAATGATAATTGTTCTGGATTATACTTATCTGTTTCTTTGGCTAATAAACTATAAAAGACCACCAGGGAAGATGTAATAAAGTACAGCTGTTGCAGCAAAAAAAAAAAAATTAAAAAAAGCTTTTTTTTTTTTTTTTTTTTCTAGGTCACAGCAAATTTGGGAGAGGCTTGGGAGAGTGAGGGGAAGGAAAACCTGAGTGGAAATAAGAAGAGCTCCTCAAGGCAGCTTTCATTAATCTGGAATTTTTCTAGCAGAACCAGCACTGGGGTTTATCTGCCAGCAGGACAAGGGGAGGGAGGTGCAAAAATCTGCATTTCTCTCCTGCATCTCATCAGCCTCAAAATGGACCCTTGGGCTCCTCAGAAATGTTCCTGGCCAGGGATGCACCTACAAAGGGGAAGAGGAGGGAAGGGAAGGGGAGTTTTTTGTTAAAGGCACAAAGGGTGAAGATTTGTAGGTGCCAAAGGGCAAGAAAAGGAAAAAAAAATATAAAAATCCCAAATCTCTCATCTTTTTAGGTCAATGGAAATCCAGGAAGTTGGAGGGAAACATGAATTTAGGGGATTTCGAGAAATAGGAAAAAGGTTGGGTGGGATCTGATCCACATCCACCCCCTCCCTCTGTCCCAGGGGGATCCAAATTGGATTTTTCCACCCCAAAATCCCATCTAACCTTGTCCCCTGGCAGTGGGAGCCATTCCCTGGGTCCTGTCCCTCCATCCCTTGTCCCAAAATGTCCCAAATCCCTTCCCAGATCTCCTGGAGCCCCTTTAGGACTCTCAGGTCTCCCTGGAGCCTTTTCCTCTCTCTGTCCCAAAATTGGGGAATTTTTGGCCATGGCAATGTCACTGTCACCTCCTTTGCCATGAGCAGATTCTTGTTCCCAAAATTAGAGAATTTTTTGGCCATGGCAATGTCACTGTCACCTCCTTTGCCATGAGCAGATTCTTGTTCCCAAAATTAGAGAATTTTTTGGCCATGGCAATGTCACTGTCACCTCCTTTGCCATGAGCAGATTCTTGTTCCCAAAATTAGAGAATTTTTTGGCCATGGAATGTCACTGTCACCTCCCTTGCCATAAGTAGGTTCCCAAAATTGGAGAATTTTTGGTCATGACAATGTCATTGTCACCTCCTTTGCCATGAGAAGATTCCTCTTCCCAAAATTGGAGAATTTTTGGCCATGACAAAGTCACTGTCACCTCCTTTGCCATGAAACAGGTTCCTCTTCCCAAAATTGGAGAATTTTTGGCCATGGCAATGTCACTGTCACCTCCTTTACCATGGAACTGGTTCATTTTCCCAAAATTGGAGAACTTTTGGCCATGGAATGTCACTGTCACCTCCTTTACCATGGAACAGGTTCCTCTTCCCAAAATTGGAGAATTTTTGGCCATGGCAATGTCACTGTCACCTCCTTTACCATGGAACTGGTTCATTTTCCCAAAATTGGGGCATTTTTGGCCATGGGAATGTCACTGTCACCTCCTTTTCCATAAGCAGGTTCCCAAAATTGGGGAGGTTTTGCCCCCCCATGGGCACCTGGAAATGGTTTAATTATCCTGAATTCACCAGCCCAGAATTTCCAACCCAAAGCAGCTCTGCATGGAAAGGGAATTGTCTTTCATTTCACCAACTAACACAAGCTGAGAGGGGAAAAAAAAAATAAAAAATATAAAAAAAAAAATAAAACCAACCCAGAATATCTCAGAAAACACAAGTTCTTCCAATTTTAACAGAATGCTGGAAGGAAAAGTTAATGTATCTTTCATGAGGACAATCTAGATAATAAGCAACACAATTCCACAGCAAAAGGCTGGGATTTTTTTAGTTTTTTTTTTCATTTTTCTTTCTTTCTTCTTTATTTTTTTTTCCCTTAAATTTCTGGTTGTAAAGAAAGGACCAAGGTAAAATTTGAGTCACCAAACATCCCCCAGCCAGGAAAATTCTGTAACCTCAGGTGTGAAATGATCCATGAGATTTTTTTACTTTCAGATTTGGGCAGGAACAACAACTTCAAATAAAAAAAAAACTAAAAAAAAAAACCTAAACCACGACAAGCCCTGTGTGTGTGTCAAAGCTAAACTGAAATTGTTATTCAGCAATTTGCAACACTTACTGTCATATTAAAGTAATTTCATTTTATTTTTGCTGGCTGGTTCTGCTCCTGTAAGAAAACAGCAAATCTGGGGGATTTGAGGGGATATTTGGGAGAGAATTGAATTTATCCTGTAAGATTTGGGGAGCAAAGCCTGGGAAAGGTGGAAATTTTCCAGGCCAGATGGGACAAAATTCTGGGATTTGGGTGTTTTCCCCTCATTTCCAACTTCCCTGGCTGCAAAGGCTCTGCAATCTTTCCTTCTTTGCATGGAAATATTATTTATAAACATGCAGGAACTTTCACTTTCTCCTTTTTTATTGAGGAAAATTTCCAAATGAAAAGAAACTTTTCCTCAACCAGCCAATTTCTGACCCCCCTGGATGATCTCAAGCTCTTTGCTGGAGTGAAGAGTTGATAAAAAACCAACACATAAACAGAGTGAAATTTGAATTATTCATCTTTTGGGGGTTCCTTCCAGCTTAGGATATCTAGGATTTTTTTACCTCAGGAGTTTTTTAAGCTACAGGTGAAAGCAGCAGTGGATCTAAGTGGCCAAAAAGGTTAATTTATTATTAATTAGGGTATCCAAAGTGTGGCCAGCCCCTGTGCAGGACCTCAGGATGAGCACAAAGCCCAGGAGATGATGGGTGGTACTCACTTTTTCAAAGGCTCTATCACTGTCTTTTGGATCTGATTCACCTGTGGAAAGCAGAAAAAGGAGGATTGAATATCAGGATGGCTGGAAAAAAAAGAAAAAATCCCATTATGGGATGGGGAGGGATCCTGGGAACAAGCACCATGTGCTTTAAAGGGAGGGAATTTCTCCCATGGGAGATGAAATTCCAGAAAAATGAGATTAGAGAAACTTGGCTGGGGATGAAAAGGGAAAGAGGTGAAACAAAATTCTGGACAAGGGATGGAGAGGAGATTTTGGGATGGAATTTCCAAAATTCCAGCCCCTGGATCCCTGGAATGTCCCATGGCCAAAAATTCTCCAATTTTGGGACAGAGAGAGGAAAAGGCTCCAGGGAGACCTGAGAGTCCTAAAGGGGCTCCAGGAGATCTGGGAAGGGATTTGGGACATTTTGGGACAAGGGATGGAGGGACAGGACCCAGGGAATGGCTCCCACTGCCAGGGGACAAGGTTAGGTGGGATTTTGGGGTGGAAAATTCCAGTTTGGATCCCCCTGGGACAGAGGGAGGAGGTGTCCCCATGGCAGGGCTGGCACTGGGTGATTTTTAGGGTTCCTTTCAATCCAAACCATTCCAGAATTTTTTGGAGAGAGATTTGGGACAAGGGATGGAGGGACAGGACCCAGGGAATGGCTCTCACTGCCAGAGGACAAGGTTAGGTGGGATTTTGGGGTGAAAAATTCCAGTTTGGATCCCCCTGGGACAGAGGGAGGAGGTGTCCCCATGGCAGGGCTGGCACTGGATGATTTTTAGGGTTCCTTTCAATCCAAACCATTCCAGAATTTTTTGGAGAGGGATTTGGGACAAGGGATGGAGGGACAGGAGCCAGGGCAGGGCAGGGTGGGATTTTGGGCAGGAATTTCTCCCTGGGAGGGTGGGGAGGGGCTGGGATGGATCCCCCATTCCTGGAAGTGTCCATGGCAAATTTGGAGCATCCTGAGACACTGAGAGATTTCCCTGCCTATGGGATGAGCTCAAACCCCTCCCAAACCCAACCACTCCATGATCCCACATCATTCCTACCTTTCCATGATTCCCTGGCTCTCCCAGCCCCATCCCCACCCCCACCTTCTCCTGGTTGAAGGAGTCCATCCTCCTCATGGCCGTGTCAAAGGCTGTGACCATCTCCAGGAAGGAGGGCTCCTGCTCACACAGGGGGTTGGACAGCAGGTCTGAGGAGATCTTCACTGCAGACTTGGACATGGCTGGGCCAAAAAAAATAAAAAAAAACAGACAGGGTCATATTTCCTGCAGCACTTCTTCATTTTCTTGTGTCTTCACTCAGGATTGGAAACACAACGGAGATGAATTTCTCGTGTTCGGGGTGGATTGTTGATCAAATCTTACCCAAAGTATAGAAAGTTCTAAAAGTGAGTAAAATGGAGCTGAATTAGGCTGGTTACAAGGTCTTGTAAAGATAAACAGTCCAATAAATAATTAACACCTGTATTATTTATACTTTTGAGCCAATAACCAAACTCCTGTGACACTCAGTGCAGCCAAAAATCACTGCCTGAAATCAAGAAGGAGAAGACAACATCCAAATCCTTTATCTTGTCCCACACCTATTACTATATTATAAAAAACCTCAAATTTAAAACTCTTCATCATGTGAAATCACACACTCCTATTTAACCACATGATTTTAACTCCACCACCCAAATTTTGGGAGCTTTCTCCAAGCCCTCAAGTCACAAGCAGTGTTTTCCTGAGGGGTCAGTGCCAGAAAACACAGAAAAATCAAAAATTCCAAGTTTCTGGGCTCCAATAATTTCCCACTGCAAAAATGAGGGAGCTGAGGAAGGCAGGAGGGGCTCAGCTCAACCTTGCAGGGAGAGAGAAAAGCAAGAAAAAGGCACCAACTCATTCATGTAAACACCCAGAGAAGTGTTTTTATATAAGTTATGTCTGAACCACTCCAAAGTGAGCCTTGTGATGCTGCCAGAAATAATCCCAGACTAACAAAAGCACTGTTCTCTTTAAAAAAAATATATAAAAAAAGCCCCAGAGATGGGGGTTTTTATACATCTTCTCTCGACAGACTATTAAGTGTCACTCTCAGCCTCACTACAGCTCTTCTACAACAAGAAAAATCACAGTCCATTAAGTCTTTCAAATGGTTTTGCAAAAAAAAAAAAAAAAAAAAAATGTATTTGAAGTGGATTTAGTGGGAAAGGACCAGACTGGCAGGGCTGGGAGACAAGGTTTCTCTTTCCTTCTCCAAACACAAAGAGCAGGGACACAAGTTAAGTGTTTTGCCCTCAATAATCCTAAATTTGGTGCTGGTGGAGGATGAGTGAGGGGGGATATGAAGTCTCCCTACAGGTCCTGGCAGTGCCACCAAGGAGTTCAGAAGCAGCAGGTCAGGATCTGACTGAGCATTCTGCTTGTTTTCCATCAGCACTTGGAAAATTCAATGACAGAACCAGCACACAAAGCAGCAAGAAATTAGGGAAGGTGCAGAATGGGAAAAAAAAGACTAATGCAAAGGAAAGAATAAATATAAACAGGGATAAAATAGAAAAAAAAAAAAAAAAAGTTCTTTTTCCTCAGTGCTGGAAGTTATTCCAGTTAGAGATCACAAAGCCAGATGCTTGAGCAGTGCAGTGGAGGAGCTTTGGAAAGACTCCCTCAGATATTAAAAGTTCAAATCATGTGAATAATGGGGCTTAAGATCCATAAATCAAGGGGTTAAACATTCTGATTGAAAGGTTACACACAATTATAATGGAGAGAGCTCAGAAGCAGCAGAGCTGGGAGCTCAATGCAGAACAAACCTCTCACTCTGGAATAACAAAGCTCCTGGATCCAGCTATTATCCAAACATGAAGGCTTTGGGCATTTAAACCTTGAAACAGATGGGATAAAATCCATATGTGTGACCACATCTGAGGAGGGATTTGTGCCAGAAGGGGATGGAGTTAACAATGGCACAACTCCTTTGGTTGGAAGGAAAAATGAAGTTTTTTTTTTTTTTCTTCACAGGAAAGGAGTGGAAGGGAACTGGAGGGAGGGAGTGGCAGGGTCAGGCTGGGAGGGTGGGAATTGGGGGGGGGTTGGGCATGTCCAGGGGGAATTTGGGTCAGGAATTTCCTCTGACATCACCTGGAGAGAGATGAAAATTGGGGTCTGAGAGTCCCAGGGCAGGGAGGAGAGGAGAGAGAAGGAGAAAAAGAGAAGGAGAAAGAAGAGAAGGAGAAGGAGAAGGAGAAGGAGAAGGAGAAGGAGAAGGAGAAGGAGAAGGAGAAGGAGAAGGAGAAGGAGAAGGAGAAGGAGAAGGAGAAGGAGAAGGAGAAGGAGAAGGAGGAGGGATCACCTGTCCCTCAGGGTGGTTTCAGGGGGGGCCTCCACTGCTCTTTTGCTCATTAAACATGTGAGATGCAGCTCCAATTAAAGGAATTTCAGATTTTAGAGTCCAGAAGAGCCAGAGAACAAACCTGAGCCATGGGAATCCCACGAGTTACCTGCACCTCATTCCACAGGAGAGCTTTCAGCTCCAGTTAAGAACATCCTCCTGCTCCTTATTTCCATTTTATTTCCCCAAGAGGGTGGGGAAGGGGCTGAGTGACCTCCAGCCATGGTCAGGGAGTGCTGCCAACCCCCATTCCCTGTGAGGAAGGACCTCACTGGGATATTTCCATGCACAGGAATCACTCTTGTTCTGAGCTGAGCTTTTTGGGAAGAAGGTGGAGACTGGAGCCACCACTCCTTTGCCAGGGAGTGTTTGTAGGAAGAACCAACCCCCTGAGCCTGGAGGAATGAGACAGGAGGACAAAATGCTGGATTTGGGGGCTGGATGTTGGGAAGGGGCACCGATCCACCTCCTGCTCCTCCAGCCCTCCCTCAGCGGGCTGTGTGCTCCCTCCACTCATCATTTTGAGCCTTTAAATGAGAAATCAGATCTTCCTGGCTCTGGCCAAGGCTCATTTGTGACTCTGCCATGGAACAGAACGGAAAAAGAAAGTCCTCCCACAGCTCCTCGGGGACTTGAAATGCTCCATATAAACAACGCCCACTGCAAAGGAGGGGAGGGGAATCCTTAACGAGGAAAAACTTACCAAGGATCCCTGACAATGACCAGAGTCCTCAAAAAGGGCAATTTGCACCCTGGAAAAGAGCCCGGGGGTGTTTGGTGCTTTCCCCACCCCTCTCCCCGTGCTGGAAGGGTGGGGGAGCAGGGAAGGGGCTGGGTGTGTGTTGGTGTTGTGTTTGCGACAGGAAATATCCACACACACACAGGTGAGAGGCTGGAAAACCCCAAATTTGCCTCCTTCCCCCTGCCCTGCCCTGCTGTGAGCCCAATCCCATGGGGTGAGTGCTGGCACAGTGCAGCCCATTCCTGTTTGTGCTCTCTGCTGCAGGGTCCTGCCCTGCTCAGCTCAACAAACCCCAACTCTGCTGGATCCACCTCTGGGCAGGGCAGACTGTGAGCAGAGGGATGTGGCACCTGTGTCACCCCCAAATGTGTGGCACCTGTGTCACCCCCAAATGTGTTTATTTCACCCACTGGCACCAGGGGAAGCCAAGCCAAGCAGCCACTGAGGGAATGAGCTGGGTCATTCCCAAAGGAAAGCTGCCAGCTCAGCATTTCCCACGGGAAAACACAGCCAGCTGTGGCCAGCTGTGCCCTGCAGACCCCCCAGAGCCACCCCACCTTCCTGGGGCTGCAGACAGGGAGGTGAAAGGCCTGAAGGAGGTGAGAAACCACTGCTGGCACTACTGGATAATCTCAGACCTGGAAGAATAACTCCTGGCTGATTTTTTTTTTTAATTTTTTCAGCAACTGAGGCAAAGGATTTGTCCAAGGCCATAGAGCTCAGGAGACAGGGATGAGCCCACAGCAGTGCCTGTGTTCCCTGGGCTGAGCTGCTGCTCACAGCCCTCTCCCAGATGGCCTTGTAACTAAGCAAACTGAGTGGGACTGAGCTCTGGATTTGTTTTCCAGACTTGTCACACATTACTCATGTGATCTCGAGAAAAGTCACTTCATCTCTCTGTGGCCAAGTTCACAGTCAATGTATCCTCCAGTCACTTACCCAAATCTGCATCTGTGCTTTTCTTCATATCCTTCTGAAGTTTTTTGGTCTGATCTTCCAATCTGAGAGATGGGAGAAAGAAAGGAGAATCTTGGAAAGAAAGGAACTCAAGTGTATCATACGTGCAACAAATCATTTAGGGGCTGAATATGCTGGCTTCTGGTGGGAGTTAAAAATATCCAGGCAAGGCTTGATGAAGTTCAGTGCAGCTCAACCCTTTTGGGTTGTTTTCAGATGGTTTTTAACCTTTTCAAGTTGGTGATCTCTTATTCATAGTTTGCATATTTCCTCCAAGTTCTCACACTTAGCACAAATGGTAAAGCCAAATGCTTCCAGATGATCCCTGGGAGCTCCTGTGACACAGGCAGGATGGCAAAGCCCCTCCTGCTCCTCTGAGGTGTTGGGCTCTTTGGGGACCCTGAAGCTTTCTGGCAATTTTACACTTTTTTTTTTTTTTTTTTTTTTTTTTTTTTTTTTTTAAGCTGCCAGAATCTGCAATCCCACTGTGAATACTTCTGAGGACACCTTTGAATGCTCAGAGAATTGGAAATTACAGGGCAGTGAGGGATTTGCTCACTGGGAAGAGCAACCCTGGCTAAAATCCCCTGGGAAGATGCAATGGGAGGAGGGAAGCACCTGGCCAGTCCTGTCTGACCAGTGTGGCTGATACTCACTGCTGCAGCTTCCCATATTCCCTTTCAAAGTCTCTCTCCACCTGTGGAAAGAAGAGATGGAAATCAGCTCCAGGGGACTGCAGGGAAAGCTGTCCTGGGAAATGCCACTGAGCCCAGCACAAGCTGCAGCTTTAATGGGAGTTATGCCTCAAAAGTAAAGGAAATTTTGGGGTTTTTGAGCTCCAGAATCTCCTGGAACCAGCACCAAACATGTCAGCTGGAGCCAAGGTTGTTCCAGCACAGGGATTGATGGAATAAATGGGAATGCTGTAAGAGCAGGGAGGTCACAACCCAGCACAGGCTGAGCCTTGTTCCCTCCCAAAAACTGAGGGAAGCTCTTCTCCTCCAGCCCCACTGAGCACCCTGAGGTGGGTCTGGCTCTTTCCTCCTTCCTCATCCTCACCAGGATGGCTGAAATTTCCCCTCAGAGCCCTCCCATCTCTGCATTATTCATTATTTCATGGCTCCCTGCCATGAAATCCTGGGCTGGAGCAGAACCCCAATGTCCTGGGACACCTCCAGGAGGGAGGGGAACCCTGAGCTCCGAGCTCCGAGCTCCAGCCCATCCTTCTCCCCATGCTACCTCACTGCCTGCTCCCTCCTACTTGCTAGCTGGCAGCAAACCTCCAGTGATAGGAGATATTTTAAGGAACTTTTCTTTCCATGCTGACTGTTTTAACACACTTAAAACATTCATTCCACACCTCGTCAACCAGAGAAGCAAATGGATTTCAATTGACCAGCCAAGAGTAAATCCGTGTGCGTTTGTTGTCATGGGATCAGAGCTGGGTTCAGTTGTGTTGTCAAGCTCCCTGTGCTATTAAGGAAATGCAGGGTGGTGGGAGCAGCCAGCACTGGAAGGATCCAAAGGTTTGTTCCAATTCTTCCTGCTGGCCCTGAGATTTCAATCCCAGGCTCGATGCTGCACCCTGTTTCATGGGGATCTTTGCTTGTCCAGCAGAATCGCTGCTAAAAGCTTGGTGGGGGTTCAAGATGGAGGTAAAAATCTCCTTTTTGGGCTGCACTTGGACTCCACCAGCCTGAGCTGAGGGCTCAACCACATTCCAGCCCCATCCCAGCTCCCAGCTGTCCGCACCATCCGCTCCCACCATCCGGGGGATGCGAGCTGGGCTCTCTCTCCCTCCTCCCCATCCCCCTGCTCCAAAAAAACCCTCCCCTCGGAGCTCCAGCTCCCTTTTCGTGCTGCTAAAATTGGGTGCTGGAGAGAACAGCCAGGGAGCAGTGTGGGGGCAGCTCACACGACTTGTGCCTGGCGTTGGGGGAGCCGCAGAAATCCCAAATCCGCGGCAGCTGCCGCCCTGCAGGTCAGGTAACGGGCCCATAGTAAAGCTCAGCCTCCATCCCCGTGCCTGTTCCGGCTGCTCAAACACCCAGGGGGGCTATTACACTCTATTTATAGGCTTGAGGTGTGAATTGTTTTGGTTGCAAACCACACAGGGTCGGGCACGACTCAAAAACCTGCCCCCCTTTCAAAGGCTGCGGGTCTCGTTCCTTTCTCGTTCCCTCCTCGTTCCCTCGCTGTGTTTAGGAGGATTTGCTCAGCAACCAATTCCTCCAAAAAGCTGGAGGGTTTGGCTGTGGAATACCTGCAAATATTCAGGGTTTCTGTCGCTTTTTTTTTTGCTGTCGGATTTGCCAGTTTCTGGGCAATAATCAAAAGGTATCGTTGCTTAAAGGGCGTGGAGCAGCTTGTAGGGCTTGAAGGGGGTCCAGGAGAGCTGGAAAGGGACTTGGACAAAGGGCAGGACACGGGGAATGGCTTCCCACTGCCAGAGGACAAGGTTAGATGGGATTTTGGGAAGGAAAAATCCTTCCCAAAGGAATTGCCAGAGGAGCCGTGGCTGCCCCTGGATCCCTGGGAGTGTCCAAGGAAAGGTTGGAGCACCTGGGACAGCGAAAAATGACAGGAGGAGAAACAAAATGAATTAAAATCTCCCTTCCCACCCAAACCATTCTGAGATTTTAGGATTCATCCCATAAAAAAGACAAAACCTCCTTGTGAACACCCCCCCAAACCCTCTGAGCTCCCCCAAAAGCCCCATCCCAGATCCAGAGCAGGATCCACACGGGATGGAGGTGACTCCACACAGAGCCACTTTCAGCTGCCCAGCCTGACTCACATCCCCAGCCCCATCTCCCAGACAGCTGCCCAAGGATTGCTCTTATTTTTCACGCCCACAGGCAGCAACTGGCTCCCAGTCCCCACAGTCTGGGAGCTGCTGGGAGCTTGGATATCCCACAAAAAAACCCAGCTCTGCAGAGGGAAAAGCTGCTCTCACGTGCTCCCAGCCAGCAGAGTCACAGCAGAGCCCTGCAAGGAGGACAGGCTGGGAACATTTTGCAGAGCACACAGTAATTCCCACTGCCAGCAGCTCTCCATGGTCACAGAGGCTGCGAGAGGATCAGCACGTTAAGAGTAACGAGAACAAGAAGTACAGGCAAGAAAATTACAATATCCTGAAGGGAAGTTTCCCTATTATTAAAATAATCCCACTGCTCTGCAGCCTCTTTCTGAGAACTCCAAATCAAACCAAGCTTTCTGTATTGAACCTTTTTTTTTTTTTTTATTTTAATTCTTCCAGGCACAGGGGCTGGGTAATGCAAAAATCGCTCGTCTCGGGGTTTTTATTTAAATCTACATCAAGAGAGATGAGCTCTCAAAAGCTTTGAAATAAAACAACATTCTCTCCCTCATACAGTCCTTTTTAATTTCTTTTTTTTTTTGTTTGTTTGCAAACACTGGGCCTCCCTCCCAGCTGTGATCAGATCCCCCCTGCTTGAAGGGCAGGATCTTCATCAGCACCCTGGTTATGAGGCAATGGAGCAAGACTGAACCAACACTACAAAGAGATGGAAATGAGGGACTGTGAGGAACCTTCCTATCCCCCTGGGGTTCATGTTTTTCCCTGGAGGAGGAAGATGAGCTGATTTCTGCATCTTCCAGTGCTCTCAGCCTCTCTGTGGACCCTGGGAAGAAGAGGGAAGTGTGTGTTTCCTTCTCCCTCTTCTCCAAAATAAACCCAAACCCACAGAATTAGGCTGTGAATTCTGTCCTGTGATGGAATTTCTGCTGAGCTTTTGCCATCCCATCAAGAATTTCAAGGTAAGTCCCACGGGTGAATGGTCTGAGCCAGAGCTGAGGAGTGCAGGTGGATCTGGGATGTCACACACTCCACATCCCCCATCCTGCAAGAAAACTCCCCAGAAAAGTGGCAAAGGCAAAAAAAGAGGCACCTCCTTTGCAGAGACCAGTTTGGCCAGAAAGGATTGAAGACAAAGAATGAAAATGAGCAGAATGATTTACCTGGCATTCCTTGAATTCACCCCACCATTCCCACGACATTTCCTCCATTGTTTTGGGATTTCCAGCTGGCAGGTGCAGCCCAAAGGGAAGGTGAGGTGGAATCCTGCTGTTCCTCTATCCCACATCCCTGGGGAGCTGCTGGGATGAGTCAAGGAAGGGAATTTTGGCAGCTCAGGTCTCCACTCCCTGCCAAGCTGACTCAGGAGGAGGAGGAGGGTGAATGGTCTGAGTCAGCCCAGGCCAGAGCAGGGCTGAGGGGAGCAGGGAGGGAGATGGGATCAAACTGGGATCAAACTGGGATCAAATGGCATCAAACCATCCTGAGGCTGCCTCTGCTCCCTGCTCCCCTCCCTGCCTGGATCATCCCAGCCCTGGTGAAGGGCAGGGAACAACCTCAGCTTGAACTTGAGCTGGAGCTGCAGCAGAGAGGAGAGAGGAGACAGCTCCAACCCTGCTGGGAGCAGAGCTGTCCCCAGGGAGGGACAACATCTCTGCCATGAGAGCCTTCCTGGCTGAGCAATAACCATGCAGAGATATAATTCTAACAGGTTTAACCCCTATCACTGGGCATTAGTTTAATTGGGCTGTGGGTCTGTGGCCCTGCTGTTCTCTCTGAGCATTAGTTCCTCCCACCCAGCTCCCCCAGCCTGGTGACAGCTGCTCTTTTCAGGGGAGAGGAGGGGAGAGATTATGCTGTCTGGAATTGGATTTGCCCAGGTTAAGGTGGAAACAAAGCACTGCCATGTCTGGGGAGGGGGAGATCACCTCAGTTCACCAGCTGATATTTTCTGCTGGGGTTTCCTTCTCCTTCCAGAGTTAAACTGTGCCTGACACTGTGCCCTTCTCACAGGATCACAGCGAGTGGGCACGGGGAGTCATGACTAATTCCTGGGCAGCCCAGGCAAATTGCTTTTCAGGACTGCTCCTGGCCTAGATCTGACATCAGCCCCAGCATGGAGACAACAAAAAAGCCTCTCTGGAGCCTCTGGGCAAAGCCACCCCCCTCTCCTGACTCCAGTCCCAGGCCTCATGGAGAGCCAAGGAGGTTACATCCTAACAAACCCTGCTTTTTTTTTTTTTTGTTGTTGTTGTTTTTTTTTTTATTTTTTTATTTTAAATCCTTCCCCTCACCATCCTCTTTTGTGGTCTGCTCTCTGTGAGTGGGAGATCCTCTACCCACAACCACTTCCCTTCCTATGGGCTTGGGATGCAGCCCTGGAGATGCCACACCTTCCCACTTCCTGCAGCAGGATCCAGAGCCCAACATCTGGAACATCCCAGCCCTTGGCTGCTGCTGCTGCTGCTCCCTGCACAGATGGAGCATCTCAGCCTGCAACTGGGAGGTAAATTTGGGGGCCTGCAGCTCAAAGCAAGGCCATCCCTGCCACACCACCATGGAATGCCTGATCCCAGGGGATATCTGTGGTTTCCTGCTGTTTGTTCTGCTTTGAAGAGCTGCACTCTCTGCTTGGTGTGAAGGTTTTGGGCTTCCTGTTTTCTGCTTTCCCTGTATCTGGTGCTTGGAAAGCAACACCACCATCATCATCATCATTATCATCATCATCATCATCATTATCAACATCCCAGGGCAAGTGGAAGCTTTTTAGAAATCAGTTTCCAACTTTGTTGACACAAAAATCTTGCTCCTGGGGAGCTGAGGGAGGAAGGAAGGAAAAGGAAAAGGCCTGGAAAGGCTCTGGGTGCTGAATGAACCTCTGCTGCAGGATATTCTGAGCTGTTCTATTTAATACACACACATGTATATATAAGCAAAGGCTGCCAACTGCTTCAGAACAGCACATTCCAGCAGCTCTGGGGAAGGGAAGATCTCAAAGGTGCCACCACTCATCTGAGCTCAGGGATTTTAGGGGAGAAAAACCTCTCCCAACAGCAAATGCAGCAGGAGGGGAGGGGAAACCAGCAAGGAAATGGAATATATTCAGCTGGGAGGTGAGAATGGGTGGGCTGGAGATGCCCAGCAGAGCAGAGAAATTGTTTTATGCTCCAGCCTGGAAGGACAGAGGGGCTGGGAATATTGGGAAAGGCAAAATGTTGTGGAGCAAGGGATGTGGGGGGTGCTGACACCAGCTGGGAGAGGTGTGAGGAGCTGCCTCACCTGAGGGATCACCTGGAAAAGGGCAGCAGAAAACACAGAAAAAAACCACAGAGGAATTTTACCAGTCCTGGCTGAAATCCTGCAGTGACAGTCTGGAGCTGTTACAGAAAATTGCTGCTCCACGGCAGCAGACAACCAGCAAATCCTTCAAAATCAAACATGACAATCAAAGCCTCGAAGGGAGTGGTGGGATTAGCCCTCTGCCTCCAGGGAAAATGTCATGTCCCAAGGAGAAACTGCCCCACGGTGCAGGTGCCCACGCATCCTGCAGCATTAGCTGGGTGTCCTGGAGAGGAAGGATCAGCATGGCAGTCTGTGCAGGGGATTAGGTCAGGGACAGGCTCTGCCTCTCAGCCCTCCCTTTCTAGAGCAGTTTCCAGGTGAGTTTTCAGGGCCACCTCCTGGGAGGGTTTTTTTTTGAGGTTTTGTTTGGTTTTGTTTTTTTTTGGCACAGGACAAATGCAAAGCCAAGCTGCTTAAGAAGGGAAAATACCACAGGCAGCTGCAAGCAGCAGCACTTGGGGTAGGAGCCTCAAATCCACGGGAATACAAAATGCTTTTTTAATTTGCTTTTAAAGCAAATGCTGTGCAGCACAAATTAATTCACGCCCGAGCACTAAGCATCTCAGCTTATAAGCCTTTCTTTGGAAACAGTTATATTCAGCGATCTGAACCACTCCTCCTCCTCCATCTGCTGCAAAAGGATGAACAAACAAGCCATTGCTGAAAGAAGGAAGGAAGGAAGGAAGGAAGGAAGCAAACCCGTTCAGCCATCCCCGAGCAAAACTGTGCCAGACCAACAGAGCTCCTTTCCCCCCACCTCACTCACTCACACACACACCCCTCTCCTAAAAAAATAAATAAATAAATAAATAAATTGATAATTTCAACAGATCCCCAAAGCTGAATCTCCTCCCTGCGCGGGGCACGAGGAGCCGGCGCTGGTCACACGCGGCAACAGGTTCTGCTGCTCCCGCTCCCTCCCACACGCTGCGAAATGGGACGAGTCAAAGAGCTGCCCTGACTCATCAGCCACATGATCCCAGGCTGCAGCTAAAAACGGGCGACTGCTTTACTCACTGTCTTGGGTACAATCTGTTTCTTGGGCTGCCCGATCTTGAACGGGATCCTGGAAAAGAGAGAGAGAGAGAGGAGAAGGGATGAGTGAGCGCTGATGGGGTTTGGGGTGGGTTTGGGGGTACCTGGGGATGTCCTGGCAATGCAGAGGGAAAAGGGGGTGGGAGAGGCTGTGGGGAGGATTCTCAGTGTTGTACAGTTTTATCCTGAGGGGCAGCTCGGATTTTGGGGAAGGATTCTTCCCCCCAAGACTGGAATAAGCAGGGAATGGGAACAGCCCTGGGGCTGTTCCAGGAGGGTTTGGGTACCACTCCCAGGGATGCTCAGGGTGGGATTTTGGGGTGGCTGTGCAGGGCCAGGAGCTTCATCAGTGATCCCACATATCCCAGGACATCCCATAATCCCACAACAGTGCCCTTGTCTGGATGATCCTCGTGTCCCTTTGATTCTCCAAGATCCAGTGGCACCCCTGAGTCCAGCCCCACACATCTCCCTCCACCCCAAACCAAGCCAAGGATGCTCCACAAACAGCTGAACAAAACCAAAAATCTGCTGGGGAGGATAAAATAATACTAAAAAAAAATTAAAAAAAACCCAAACAAAGCCTGTAAATATCTAGAAAGAGGATATTAAAAAAAAAAAGCAACAAGCTGGTGTCTGGAGCTGTGAGCTGCTTCAAAGGATTCCTCTGCTCCAACAGCTGGAGGAGAGGCTCACCTGCCAGCACAGCCTTCATTCTTAAAATCCCTAATTCCCAGGAAAATCTGGGTTACCTGCATGTGAGGAGTACTCTAAATAAATTACACAACATATGTAAGGGTGGCTGGGTCAGCTGGGAGCAGCCACGCAGGCAGCCTGGAAATAATTGGATTTCTTTCACCTATCAGTAGAATGAAAATCCAGGAATTCAGCTGCTGTTGTCAATGGATTTAATTAAGTTAAAGAGGTGCTGCTTGGTTCAAGCATCTCAGCCAAAAATCTCCCAAGGTTTTCTGGGTTGTGATGCTTTAAATAAATAGAAGAAAAAAAAAAATTGAGGTCATAATGACATTAAAATGGGGGTTTTTTTTGTGTGTGGTTTTTTTTGTTTTGGTTTGGTTTTTTTCATCCCAAACCTGCACCAGGAGCTTCTGGGAAAAAGGTTTTGAGTCCCCTCTTTTTAGACCAGCCCAAATTTTCATGTTCCTACACAAAACTTGAGATAAAAACACAGATTTTGGGACAGTGTTGGCTTTTCCCACTGCTGCTTTTCCATTTTCTTCCCACCAGCTCCACTCCCAAGGTCCCAGCACTGCCCCAATCCAAGAGCTGGAAATATTTTTATCAATGTAACCTGCAAAATCCAACTGTGTGCAAAGAGTTTGCAATGGAAGAAAAGGTGAGATGAAGCAAAAAAACCTGAATTATCCCAACCCTGCTCTTCCCACTTTTCCCATTGTTTCCAAACCAAAGCTGTAATTACCCACTGGGAATAATCCAGTCCTGCACCCCCTGTGACCCTCCCTGAGTCACCAGGTTTAAATTTAAATTTTTTTTATTTTTATTTTTATTTTCAGGAGAACTTCCTGTTTATGGTTCTCTGCTGGGACTGGTGTAATTTTGGGTTTAACCCTTTCCAGCTCCTGTGGCAGTGTGAATCACCCTCCTTTTCCAAACAAACACCACTCTGCTGTATAATTTCCCTGTCAATAACTGGGGGGGTGTGGTGCCTTACAGGAAGAAAACAAAAATATATGGGATTTTTTTTTTTTTTTCTTTGTGTTTTCCTCTGTGGGTCAAATATAAACCAAAATGAGGCACCTCCTGCCATCCACAGCCAGGTGCTGTCACTTGATGTTTTTGGAAGTGATGGTGAAAAGATAAAAAAAAAGAAAAAAGAGGATTTTACTCAGGGGAGTGTTATCCCTGTTAAAACCAGTTTGCCACTCTCTGGCAGGGTGGGAACAAGCAGGGAACTGGAGCCAGGCTGGTTCCTAGTGGGAAAGGACAATTAAAAAAGTGATTAAAGCATTACCTGCCCCTCTGGGGGTCACAGGGAACAGCCCAAAGTGATGCTGTCCACTGGAAAAATGGAATTCCAGGGGGATTTGGGGCAGGAAAATCCATAAATCAGCATTGGATGGTATCAGAGCTGGGAGGGAAGGCAGAGGGAGCACATTCCCCATCCTCACCCCATTACAGAACCCCAAAAAAAATCCCTTTTTTTATCACCCAGAATCAGTGGAGTGCTGCAGCAGTAAATATCTGTATCAGCATCGTGATGCCATTGGTAATTATGTCTGTCTCAGTAAAACCTCTAAAAAATAACCCTGTGCAAGTCAGGTCTGTTCCTCAATTATTTGTTCTATTTTACAATTTTACATAATTTTCCTGGTTTCTAAATCGCTGCTTTTTAATATGATTCTCTAAGAAGGTGGGGGGAAGAAGATGGATGAGCAGGAAAGAAAGAAGAAAAAAAAATAAAAATAAAGATATGGATTTTATTGGAGCTTTTAAACCAAATGGATTCAGCTCAAACCTGCTGCTGGCACCCAATTTTTTTGTCCCTTTGGGAGTTGTGTCCTTGCCTGCAAAATTATGAGGGGGACAAAGTGCAGCTGCCACAACCAAATTTGCTTGAAAATGAAGAGAAAGAAAAGACACAGTGAGGAAAATCCATATCTGAATTCCCTGATCTCAAAGCTGGCTTTATAAACACCAAAAAAAAAAAAACCCAGAATTGGTGGTTTATATTTTTTATTTTTTTTTTAGTGATGTCTGGTTTCTGCTGAGCGAGAGCAGAAGCTGGGCTTGTGTTTGGGGGTGTGAAATCCCTGGAAATCTCTCTGGATTCCTGAAGAGCTGAGCCAGCTGAGTCACCCCCAGCCCCCTCCCCAAAAACACACCCCCACCCCGGGCTGAACCCCCAAATGGGAGGGTGAAACTGCAGGGAGAGGGTGGGAAGAGCTTAAAGGAAGAAAAAAAAAAAAAAAATTAAAAAAAAAAAAGTGTGGGTGGAGAGAATCCTGCGAGCTCTACCCGGGGATGCTCAGGAACCCCAGGGAGGGGAAGGTGGGAGATGCTGGGCTTGATTTTCTCTGAAGTTTCCCCTGCAATCTCATCTATTTATTTGGATTTTCCATGTGCAAACGCTGGGCCACACACACACCCAAGCAGTTTATTCTGCTCTGGATGCACAGGAGAGTTGTTAACAAACCTCCCAGGCAGGGTGGGGGGGATACAGCTCCATGAGGTCTGTGGGGAGCTGCTGCTTCAAAACCATCCCAAAATCACCTCCCTGGAATGCAGGCAGGAATTAGCAGCAGGAATCAATCAATTTTTGATCAATTAAAGAGGATTGATCCTTTCCTAGGGTGGGCATCAGCCAGGGCAGCAGGGATGGAGCTCAGAGCCTGCCCAGGGGATGAATTCATTCCCAGTGGGGTGAGATCCTTTTTTTCCCAGCTCAACATCAGCTTTGCCACCCTTAATCAGGCCCCAGAAGACCCTTGGTAGATTAAGCAAGGGATAAACACCAAAATATTTTCACCCAGAGTTGATAAAAAGCTGTCCCTGGGGATGCTGAGCTGCCAGGCAGGGACTGGGGAGGGAGGGATGGACAGACAGACGGACAAGGAGGGACAGGGACAGCAGAGGATGGGGCACTTTGGATGTGAATTAATTGGGCAAAAGTGACACTGAGCCCTTAAATCCAATATTCCTGCCCCAGGTGGGCATGAGTGGCATCTGCAGGTATGAACTGGTGGCCCAAACTGGTTTTTACTGGTACCACTGCCAGACCACCTATTAAACCCACGTTTTGTGGGAAGTGCTTGCTTCCTGTGGAAAGTTTCAGGATTTTTTTTTTTCCCCTTTCTCTCTCTCTCTCTCTCATTGAAACCCCAAGTGCCAGCATAGCCTGGATCCCTGCCAGAGCTTCTCACTCTTTGAATTTCCACCAAAAATCTCAATTCCTTCACTGGAGAGAAACCTCCCAGTGCCTGCAGGCAGCAGGATGACACCCAGCCCTGTGCTGCCAGGGTCACCCTGACCCTCCAAGCCTGGTTTTCCCAAGGATTTTGGCATGTGGGATGAGGAGGGATTCTACAAACCCACCCCCTTTACACCTGATCCTCTGCACAGGCAAAATTCATCCCAAAGTTAGGGAATTGGGTTCTGCCCTGGGGTGGGAATGTTGCTGAGTCCTGGAGGGATCAAAGCTCTGCAAAGCCCAAGAGGGAGGTCAGGAGCACTGGAGGAAGGATGGGAACCTCACTTGTCACTCTGCAGTGAGTTTCTCCTCCTTCTCTGCAAGGGTGAAGCTTCCCTGAGGGATGGAGGAGTCAGGAAAAGACTTTTCCATCATAGAAGTTCAAAGCTGAGCAGCAATCCTCCCCAAAATCTCCCCCTGCACAAGGAGAATGCTGCACAGCAAAATCCCAGGAAGCTGCAAACCCCTAAAAAACACCTAAATGTGCAGGAGGGGGTGGCCCAGGTGAGGCAGGCTCAGGATTCCTGGATTCCTCCTCCCTGTGCTCCCATGGAAACCACAGGCACAGTCCCACCCTCTCCCCCCTCCCAGGAACTCATGGCAACGGCTCCAAACACAGCTCAGAGCAAAAAATAAAAAATAAAAAAATTTAAAAAGGCAAAAAAAAAAATTATTCCAACGGATCACAAACAGCTTCTGTCGAGGGAGACTCTGAGCCAAACCCTCTGTGGGGAGGGGGGAGGTCATGGGTGGGGATGGAACCCCTGGGGCAGGTGAGAGCTCCCACCTGGATTCAAACCATCCCATGACACAGGTGAGAGCTCCCACCTGGATTCAAACCATCCCATGACACAGGTGGGAGCTCCCACCTGGATTCAAACCATCCCTGGGGCAGGTGAGAGCTCCCACCTGGATTCAAACCATCCCTGGGGCAGGTGGGAGCTCCCACCTGGATCCCAACCATCCTATGGCACAGGTGAGAGCTCCCACCTGGATTCCAACCATCCTATGGCACAGGTGAGAGCTCCCACCTGGATTCCAACCATCCCTGGGGCAGGTGAGAGCTCCCACCTGGATTCCAACCATCCCTGGGGCAGGTGAGAGCTCCCACCTGGATTCAAACCATCCCTGGGACAGGTGGGAGCTCCCACCTGGATTCAAACCATCCCATGGCACAGGTGAGAGCTCCCACCTGGATTCAAACCATCCCATGGCACAGGTGAGAGCTCCCACCTGGATTCCAACCATCCCTGGGACAGGTGGGAGCTCCCACCTGATCCCAACCCCATCCCTGCAAACCTGGAGGCTTTAAGGCACACAGGGATGGCAGGTAGAGCTGCTGCAGCAGAGAAGGGAAAGAGAGGTGTAAAAAAAAAGGAAAAAAAAGAGGTGTAAACACTGATTTTCTGGATTTTAGGTCAGGCCAGGGAAAACAAGGCACCTTTGCTGAAGTTTGGCAGTGCAGGGATGAGCTCCTGGAGCAGTGTCAGTGTTAAGCAAATCAAAAATAATGTCAGAATCCTCTTCTCCCACCCATTCCAAGAGGAGCATGAAAAAAAATAATGATATTTTACTCACCCATCAAAAGAAAATTACTCACGCCAGGCGCGTGGGCGAGCAGAATTTTGCAGGGCTGTTTTAGGCCCTGACTATGCTACAAAAATATCCATTTTAAGCACAGTTGTGAAACACCCAGAGCACTGGGATGGAGCTACCTGGACCAAAACAGGTGGGAAAATGAGCAATTAATTGAGGAATAAACCACTCTGAGGCCTGTGCTGGTGGCAGGGGAGGTGGCTTTTCCCAGCTGCTCCACCCTGGGAAGTTTCAGCACCATAAAAACTTTTTGGGATGTGCAAAGCTCCTCTCACTGGGAGGTGTTTGGAGCCTCTGGTATCCACTTGCTTCATCCCAGATTATTTTATCCCGTGCTCATCTCCTGATCCCAGTATCACTGAAACCTGCAGGGAAGGGGGAGAGTTGCCATTGGCCACGTGGGGATCCAAAAAAAAATAAAAATCAGTGTTTGCAGAGGGAGGAAAACAGAGCCTGGGGATGTGTTTGGATTGCACCTGCTCAGAGTGGCTCCAAAAGGTGGGAAATAGCAGGAATAATGTGTGGAAATGGGTGACATGGAAAACACCAGGAATAACCCAAAACCTGGGAAAATCCATAACAAAAACACCAGGAATAACCAAAACCCTGTGGAAATTCATAATACAGAAAACACCAGGAATAACCAAAACCTGTGGAAATTCATAATACAGAAAACACCAGGAATAACCCAAAACCTGGGAAAATCCATAACAAAACCACCAGGAATAACCAATAATCTGTGCAAATTCATAATACAGAAAACACCAGGAATAACCCAAAACCTGGGAAAATCCATAACAAAAACACCAGGAATAACCAATAATCTGTGCAAATTCATAATACAGAAAACACCAGGAATAACCAACAATATGTATAAACCCATAACACAGAAAACACCAGGAATAACCAATAATCTGTATAAATCCATAACACAGAAAATACCAGGAATAACCAGCAAACTGGGAAAATTCATAACAAAAACACCAGGAATAACCAAAACCCTGTGGAAATTCATAACAGAAAACACCAGGAATAACCCAAAACCTGGGAAAATCCATAACAAAAACACCAGGAATAACAAAAACCTGTGGAAATTCATAACACAGAAAACACCAGGAATAACCAAAACCCTGTGGAAATTCATAATACAGAAAACACCAGGAATAACCCAAAACCTGGGAAAATCCATAACAAAAACACCAGGAATAACCAAAACCTGTGGAAATTCATAACAGAAAACACCAGGAATAACCCAAAACCTGGGAAAATTCATAACAAAACCACCAGGAATAACCAATAATCTGTGCAAATCCATAACTGAAAACACCAGGAATAACCAATAATCTGTATAAATCCATAACACAGAAAAAAACAGGAATAACCAATAATCTGAATTAATCCATAACACAGAAAAAACCAGGAATAACCAACAATCTGTATAAATCCATAACACTGAAACCACCAGGAATAACCAATAATCTGTATAAATCCATAACACAGAAAACACCAGGAATAACCAATAATCTGTATAAATCCATAACACAGAAAAAACCAGGAATAACCAATAATCTGTATAAATCCATAACACAGAAAAAAACAGGAATAACCAACAATCTGTATAAATCCATAACACAGAAAAAACCAGGAATAACCAATAATCTGTATAAATCCATAACACAGAAAAAACCAGGAATAACCAATAATCTGAATTAATCCATAACACAGAAAAAAACAGGAATAACCACCAGCCTCAGTCTGAGGCTGTGCAAACCCATCCTCTGGGAGAGACTGGCAGCTCCTCCTCATCTCCATCCACTATGAGGTTTGGTTTGATGCTTTTCAGGAAGCTTAAAAAACAATTTATGAAGTCAAAAATGGGACACTGGGGGCACAACTCATCAAAGCAACAAGCTGCCAGCAGCCCTTAAATCTCTGGGGATTTCCTTGACACAAAAATTGAAAATGTGAGTGGTCAGGAGCCCAAATGGTGACAGTTTGTGCCATGTCTCTGCAGGACAAAGCTTCATCCTCTTCCTGGGCTCCAGCAGCCCTGGAAAAGGAGGGATTGATCCAGGACTGAAAGTGCCCAGACCCACATGGAAGTTGAGTTAAACTCTGGAAAAGGAGGGATTGATCCAGGACTGAAAGTGCCCAGATCCACATGGAAGTTGAGTTAAACTCTGGAAAAGGAGGGATTGATCCAGGACTGAAAGTGCCCAGATCCACATGGAAGTTGAGTTAAACTCTGGAAAAGGAGGGATTGATCCAGGACTGAAAGTGCCCAGACCCACATGGAAGTTGAGTTAAACTCTGGAAAAGGAGGGTCTGATCCAGGACTAAGGGTGCCCAACACAGAGACCCACATGGAGGTTGAGTTAAGCCCTGGAAAAAGATGAACCCAGGACTAAGGGTGCCCAGAGCCCCCTGAAGCTGAGTTAACCCTGGAAAAAGAAGGAATCAGCCCAGGGCTAATGATGCTCAACACCAGACAGACCCCCATGGAATCTGAGTTAACCCTGGAAAAAGAGATCAAGCCAGGACTAAGGGTGCCCAGACCCACATGGAAGTTGAGTAAAGCCCTGGAAAGAGATCAAGCCAGGACTAAGGGTGCCCAGACCCTCATGGAAGTTGAGTTAACCTGGAAAAGAAGGAATCAGCCCAGCAGTGAGGGTGCCAGACCCCCATGGAGCTGAGCTAACCCTGGAAAAGGATGGACCCAGCAGTGAGGGTGCCAGACCCCCTTGGAGCTGAGTTAACCTGGAAAAGGATGAACCCAGCAGTGAGGGTGCCAGACCCCCATGGAGCTGAACTAACCCTGGAAAAGAAGGAATGAACCCAGCAGTGAGGGTGCCAGACCCCCATGGAAGCTCTGAAGCTCCTCCCTGAGTTCCTTCCCTCAGATTTCCAAGGAAAAAGTGACTCCACCACCTCATCAAGCCAACAGTGTGGCTGAGCAAAGCAGAGCTGAAGTGACTGCAGAGGATAAATGGGTATTTTGAACCCAAATGCCCAGTTTTAATCAGTATCTCTGCACCTCGTTAATTATTAATGTGCCTCGTTATGTTATTGCAGAACATTTCCAAACCACAACTTCCACAGATCCCAACCCAAAAAATCTTCATTTTCACCATGGAACTCAACTTTCCAGGCAAGAAAAAGTCCAGTGCTGGATCTCTGGGATTATCCAGGATGAGAAATCACACACAGCAATCCAGATTAATTTCTAGTATTATTAATTAATACAATTCAATTAAATAAGCACCAAAGGAATCAGTGTGTCCAAACTGAGCCCTCATCTAAACACATGAGAATTCTTCTTTCCTCTTTTTTTTTTTTAAGGGAAAAGTTTTATTTCCATGGAGTTGGAGTTGATTTTACAGGGGACATTTGGGGACACTCCATGTACCTGGGCAGGGGGGAGGGTGGGAAGGGTCTGGGGGTGCTGAGGGGGCACAGGTGAGGGGTGCACACCTGTGTGGGGACAGCAGGGACAAACTGGCCAGGACTGGGACAAACCTGGACAGGATTGGGACAAACTGGACAGGATTGGGACAAACTGGCCAGGACTGGGACAAACCTGGACAGGACTGGGACAAACCTGGACAGGATTGGGACAAACCTGGACAGGATTGGGACAAACTGGACAGGATTGGGACAAACTGGTCAGGACTGGGACAAACTGGCCAGGAGTGGGACAAACCTGGACAGGACTGGGACAAACTGGCCAGGAGTGGGACAAACTGGACAGGATTGGGACAAACTGGCCAGGATTGGGACAAACTGGACAGGATTGGGACAAACTGGACAGGATTGGGACAAACCTGGACAGGACTGGGACAAACTGGCCAGGACTGGGACAAACCTGAGCAGCACCGGCTCCGCTCCGGGCCCATCCCAGCTTGAAGGAGGAGCCGGTACCGGGCGGGCCAGAGGCGGAGGTTCCGCTTCCCGGTGCCCGGTCCCGGTTTCCCCTATCCCGCTCTCCCCTATCCCGGTTTCCCGTGTCCCGGTTTCCCCTATCCCGGTTTCCCCTATCCCGGTTTCCCGTGTCCCGGTTTCCCGTGTCCCGGTTTCCCCTATCCCGGTTTCCCCTATCCCGGTGTCCCCTATCCCGCTCTCCCCTATCCCGGTTTCCCGTGTCCCGGTGTCCCCTATCCCGGTTTCCCCTATCCCGGTTTCCCCTATCCCGGTTTCCCCTATCCCGGTGTCCCCTATCCCGGTTTCCCCTATCCCGGTTTCCCCGGTCCCTATCCCGGTTTCCCGTGTCCCGGTTCCCCGTGTCCCGGTTTCCCCGGTCCCTATCCCGGTTTCCCGTGTCCCGGTTCCCCTATCCCGGTGTCCCCTATCCCGGTGTCCCCTATCCCGGTTTCCCATGTCCCGGTTTCCCCTATCCCGGTTCCCCTATCCCGGTTCCCCTATCCCGGTTTCCCCTATCCCGGTTCCCCTATCCCGGTTTCCCCTATCCCGGTTTCCCCGGTCCCTATCCCGGTGTCCCCTATCCCGGTTTCCCGTGTCCCGGTGTCCCGTGTCCCGGTTTCCCGTGTCCCGGTTTCCCCGGTCCCTATCCCGGTGTCCCCTATCCCGGTGTCCCGTGTCCCGGTTCCCCGTGTCCCGGTGTCCCCTATCCCGGTTTCCCGTATCCCGGTTTCCCGTGTCCCGGTTCCCCTATCCCGGTTTCCCCGGTCCCTATCCCGGTGTCCCCTATCCCGGTGTCCCCTATCCCGGTTTCCCGTGTCCCGGTGTCCCGTGTCCCGGTGTCCCGTGTCCCGGTTCCCCGTGTCCCGGTGTCCCCGCTCCCGCTCTCCCCTCACTCACCAGCTCATGTTCCCCCTCCGCCCCGCGCCGCTCCCGGAAGTTCCGCCGCGTTTGGCCCCGCCTCTTCCGGGAGCGCACACGCACCCCCGCGGTGCCGTCGCGTGACGTCACACACACGAGCGTGACGTCACGGGAGAGGCGCGCGGAGAGAAAAGCTGTAAATTCGTCGGATTTTGGTGTAAAGGGTGGAAATGGGGCGGGAGGGGGTGGAGTTAAAGGGGTGGGAGCTGTGGAGAGTCCTCGGGGCGGGCGAGGAGGAGAAACTGCCTGGATCATCCTGGGGCGGGAAAAGAAAGGGAATTACATGGATCATCCTGGGGTGGGCAAGGAAAGGGAATTACATGGATCATCCTGGGGTGGGCAAGGAAAGGGAATTACATGGATCATCCTGGGGTGGGCAAGGAAAGGGAATTTAATGGATCATCCTGGGGTGGGCAAGGAAAAGGAATTACATGGATCATCCTGGGGTGGGCAAGGAAAGGGAATTACATGGATCATCCTGGGGTGGGCAAGGAAAGGGAATTACATGGATCATCCTGGGGTGGGCAAGGAAAAGGAATTGCCTGGATCACCCCAAGGTGGGCGAGGGCACAGGGAGGGGATGCCCAGGAGCATCCCAAAAGTGGGAATTTCCTGGGATCATCCCTTAAATGGGTGAGGATGCAGCGGGGGGGATGCCCAGGAGCATCCCTGGGGTGGGTGAGGGGGAGGAATTGCCTGAGAGCATCTTGAGCTGGATGAGGGCACAGAGAGGGGGTGCCCAGGGACACCCTGGGGTGGGATTCCTGGGATCACCCTGGATGGGGTTCCTGGGATCACCCAGGATGGGGTGCAGGGGGTGCCCAGGGTTATTCCCTGGGGTGGGATTCCTGGGATGGGGTACAGGGGGTGCCCAGGGACACCCTGGGGTGGGTGACAGCAGGGGGAGGAGCAGAACTGCCCCAGTCAAGGAAATCCAAGGGATGTGAGTCACCTTTGGAAGAGCAGGAACACCCAATTTTGGGGACAACCCCCCTCAAACCCACCTTGAGGAGGCAGAACAGGGGTGAGATGAGCAGCAAACTCATTTTGGTGACCAAAAACCCACCGTGTCCTCAGCCCTGAACCATCCACCACCTCCCTCCAGAGCCCCCCACGATCTGGGTGCCCCCAGACCCCCTGTCACCTGCCCGGGGTGACATCCTGGGCTGGTGTCACCAGCCACATGCCAGCACACGGGGTGGAGGCCCGGGCTGGGCGCCAGGGGTGGCTTTATCAATTAGCAGGTGGAGGTAAACAGCACGGTAATTACAGCCAGGGAGGATGATGCTAAACTGGGAAGGTGTTACCGACACCGGTGAGGACAGGGAGGGATTAGCCCAAAAGGAGCGGGGGGGGGGGCAGATCCGGGGGGGTGGCAGCCCCCAGCAGTGTCACTTGTGTGCCAGGAGGAGGGAAAGGGATGGATTTTGGGGTGCTGGTCAAAGGGAACCCCGAGGGGAGGCAGCCAGGAGGGTCCCTGACATCCCCACAGGTGTGGGCAGGGTGAGGAGGAAGAGGAAGAGGAAGGCTGGGGAGGTTCTGCTGGGCCAGGCTGCTGCTGCTGGCCTGTCCCCACCTCACTGTCACCTCAGGGTGCAGGGGATGGGACAAGACAGAGCTGGCACCAGCCTGGATCTGTCACCCTGGTGGGCACAGCACTCAGAGTGCTCTTCTGTGGAGGCTCTGCTGTCTGTCCCTCTGTCCTGGGAGGATGAGAGTGGCCAGAACACCCATCCAGGGGTGGGGATGGATCCACACGGAGTGGGAGATGAGGGTCAGGCCATCCAGAACCATCCAGAACCATCCAGAACCATCCAGAACCATCCAGAACCCATGTGGGTGATTCTCCTGCCGGGCAGTGACAGAAGCCGAGCCAGAGGTGAGAAGATCAGGGAAGGATCCCACCAACATCTGTCCTCCAGCTGCAAACCAGGAGCTCCTGGCTGTGCATCCAGGGATGGAGTCCCAGCTCTTGGTGCTCCTCCTGAGCAGCAAATCCCATCCTGTGGAGAGCTCCTGGATCCAACCACATCCTGCAAAGCCCCGAGGACCCTCAGCGGGGAGGAGCGAGGTGTCGGTGCCTCCTCAGCACCTCGGTGCTCCCTCTGAGGAGGGAAAAGCAGCAAGTTCTGTGGAGCTGGTAGGTGCCTGGAAGCCTTTCCCTCCTCCCCAGAGCGCAGATAGCCCAGAACAGGGATGCAAAGTGCCGTGTTTCCGTAGCAACCAGCATTTTTTCCTGCAAGGTGCTGCACGCTCCCCGCGCTCTGCCACCCAAGGGTGCTGCTCACCTTCCTGCCCTGCCCCCTGCCCAACAGGGTCCCCAGTGCCTGGTGGGCTCCTTCCCTCCTCCTCCTCCTGCCCCAGAGCACAGAGAGCTCATAAGGAGTGAGGATTAACCCCACACAACAAAGCAACAAGCTGCCAGCAGCCCTTAAATCTCTGGGGATTTCCATTATAAAAAAAAAAAAAAAAAAAAAAAAAAAAAAAGGATGTGAGTGCTCAGCGGTGCCCAAATTGTGACAGTTTGTGCTGGACAAAGCTTCATCCTCTTCCTGGGCTCCTGAAACCAAAGCCTGGAAAAGGAGGGATCAACCCAGCAGCAGAGAGACCCACATGGAAGAAGGAGCCCAAAGTGTTGGGTGGCTCCTCTGCTGTGCCCATTCCACGATCTCCAGTGATTTCCAGCAGGAGCCACCAGTGCAAATGGGCACCTGCAGCACCTGCAGCACCTGCAGCACCTCCACAGCACCCTCAGGTGAGGCTCTCCCTGTGCATGGCACCTCCTGTTCCTTCCCAGACACCACGATGGCTCCCAAAATATCCTGCAGCCCCTTCTGGCTGCAGGACCTGCAGAGCACACAGGGAAGGACAATCCCAGCTCATCCAAACACTCAACCACCAGGAATCCACAATTAGACTCCAAAAACAAGTCCTCAACACCACGAGATGCCACCCCTGGCTAGGCCAGCTGCGCCCTGAGTCACTGTCAAGCCCTGGATCTTCCCCAAATTATAAAACTTTCCAAGCCAGGGAGCTCAACAATGGGCAGAGCTGCCCTGGAATGGCTGGAGCAGCAGGAAAATTAAAAAAAAAAAATCTAATCTGACAAGTGTGTTTTCATACCCAGCAGGAAAAACCACAGTGCAATGCACGGGGAAGGAGGACACTGGTGAAATACCCAATCCCAGCACAATCCCAGCACAATCCCAGCACAATCCCAGCACAATCCCAGCTCCAGCAGCTCCATCCCCATCCCTGGGGAAGGCTCCAAGTGCCACCACTCCAAACATCCAAACGCCTCCCAAAATCTCCCACTCGCTCCTCGTGCCCGCGCCAGCGCTGAAACCCGCCGGGTTATTTTTGGGTTATTTTTATCCTGAGCCATCCAGGCTGGGAGAGGAAAAAAAAAAAAAAAGAAATAAAAATCCCCTGTGGGTGAAGGGCACGGGGGCATTACCGGCTGAAGCAGCACGATCCTCTTTGGTGGCCCAAAGTCACCGGAGCCGCGGCAGCAGCGGCGAAACCGCGACGGGTCACGGCGGCACCGGGGGACGGGACGGGAGGACAAGGACAAAGCAAGGGCAGGGCTGTGGGGGACCCAAATCATGGCTGGGTGGCCAAAATCTGTGTTGGGTGGCCCAAAATCTGTGTTGGGTGGCCCAAAATCTGTGTTGGGTGGCCCAAATCCCAGTTGAGTGCCCCAAAATCCGTGTTGGGTGCCACCAAATCATGGTTGGGTGCCCCAATCTGTGTTGGGTGCCTCCACCCTGACTGGGTGACCCAAAATCTGTGTTGGGTGACACCAAATCATGGTTGGGTGCCCCCACCCTGACTGGGTGACCCAATCTGTGTTGGGTGGCCCAAAATCCGTGTTGGGTGGCCCAAAATCCATGTTGGGTGACACCAAATCATGGTTGGGTGCCCCCACCCTGACTGGGTGACCCAAATTCTTATTGGGTGCCACCAAATCATGGTTGGGTGCCCCCACATCCCAGTTGGGTGCCCCCATCCTAACTGGGTGACCCAATCTGTGTTGAGTGCCCCAAATCATGGTTGGGTGGCCCAAAATCCGTGTTGGGTGGCCCAAAATCCGTGTTGGGTGACACCAAATCATGGTTGGGTGCTCCAAATCCTTTTTGGGTGCCCCCAATCTTTGTTGGGTGTCCCAAAATCCTTGTTGGGTGCCACCAAATCATGGTTGGGTGGCCCCAAATCCTGTTTGAGTGCCCCAAATCTTTGTTGGGTGGCCCCAAATCATGGTTGGGTGGCCCCAAATCCTGTTTGAGTGCCCCAAATCTTTGTTGGGTGGCCCCAAATCTTTGTTGGGTGGCCCCAAATCCCAGTTGGGTGCCCCAAATCCCAGAAAAAGGGACCCAAGGGCGGCACCAGTCGCCTCCAGGGTCACCCAGCTGGGTCTTGCTGTGCCATCCTGTGGATAGAACTGAAGGAGAGGGAGGGGGGGCTGAGAAAAAAAAAAAAGTGGGTTATTGCTTCTTTTTTTTGTTGTTGTTGTTTTTTTAAAATCATGTAAAAAAATAATATTTAAGGAAATACAGCACTAGGAAAAAAAAAATTCTGTACAGACAGGTTTCACACAGCACCCACTTCCCTGCACATTTCAACCCTTTTTACACTCCTGTTACACAGCAAAACCTTTCTTTTTTTTAAACTTTCCAAACCAATATAGATCATTTTTAAGCAAATAAAGATATTTACTACAGATTTTGATTGTCAGCAAACACAATATATTTACTGCATTAGCATTTGCTCACAGTGCAAATGGTACAACAATACATCAGTTCAATATTTCTGATTTTTTCCCTTAAAAATGCTGTATGCATTAACTATCATATTTGCATTACAACATGACAAATGAGCAAATGAAATGTGTGTGAAAATTATCACCTTTTCACAATATCAAGCATAATTTTTTTTTTTTTAACCTTAGTATAAGGTACTATAAATCCAAGAAATAAAAACATCCACAAAATATATTACATCTGGTATGATTTTTTTTTTTTCTCTAAGTACTCAACTTTATACAAAAGTCTTTCAAAAAATATCATTCCCTTAGGTTTGTGTGGTTAAACCTGATTGTGGTTTGTTTTTTTTTTTTTTTTTTTTTTTTTTTGTTCCTTTCAGTTCACATAAATTAGACTGCATTCTTCCTCTTCTCTTTATTTTTTGTACGTTTTTAATGTGGTTTTTTTTGTGTTTTTTTTTTCACATGCAGACATCAAACCTGGATAGCACGACCTTTTGGCAACAAAGATTTTTTTTTCTTTTTAAGTCATTATTATTTTTGCTTAGTTTAGCTTAAATGTCTGAGCACAGTTTTATTAAAACAAAAGAAGAAAAAAATCAGAGCAGTCATGCAATGACATGCACATACCAGAAGGAGAAAGAAAAAAAAAATAATAAAATAGAGGACTAATTGATTTTTCTCCTCCATAGTTGGGTGGTTGTTTTAAAGTGACCAAATAAAATAAAATAAAAATATCTCACATTATAAAAAGTATTCAGCAAAATACTGGGGTGCTTTTTTTTTTTTTCCCTGTATTTCTGTAAAGAATTTCCCTTCTGCTGAAAAACAAACCGAAAAAAACCCCAATAATTATAATAAAAAGGAAAAAAGAAAACAAAAACAAGAAAACAAACCCAAAAGCTGCTGCCGGGACATCGCTCCCCACCCCCCCCCCCGAGGTTGGGGGGACCCTCGGAGCCGCCCCCCGCCCCCCAGCCCGGCGGGGGGGCTGAGCCCTCTTACCTCCAGCAGGGGAGCCGGTGCTTGGGGACACGGGGGGACACAGGGGGACAATGGGGGGACAACGGGGGGACAACGGGGGGACAACGGGGGGACAACGGGGGCTCCAGGGCAGAGGAGAGGAGCCAGATCAGCTCCATCCATCCATCCATCCATCCATCATCCATCCATCCATCCATCCATCCGTCCGTCTGTCCGTCCGTCCGTCCATCCATCCGTCCATCCATCCATCCGTCCATCCGTCCGTCCATCCATCCATCATCCATCCATCCATCCGTCCATCCGTCCATCCATCCATCCGTCCGTCCATCCATCCATCCGTCCGTCCGTCCATCCATCCATCCGTCCATCCTTCCATCCATCCGTCCGTCCGTCCGTCCGTCCATCCGTCCGTCCATCCGTCCATCCGCCCCCTCGCGGATCCTGGAGCCCCGGGGGAACCAGGATGGCACCGGGAGCGGGGGTCAGATCCCCGGGCAGGGCGGGCGGCTCGGAGCGACCCCTGGGATCCAGGAGAGCCGGGATTATTCCCGGGATCCGCCGGCCGGGCAGCCCGGAGCGGGGCGGGATGGAGGCGGGAGGTGCCGGGCGAGGTGCGGGAGAGCCGGGATGGGGCAATCCAGGCGGGATCCGAGTAATCCAGGTGCGGGAACAGGGTGCGGGCAGCAGGGATCCCGCAGAGCCGGGCCAGCAGGGTGCGGACAGCAGCCGGGATCCGGGAATTGCGGGAGCGGGCAGCCGGGATCCGGGCAGGGCGGGCGGCCCGGCCCCGCGCCGCGCGGGTGGAAGCGGCCGGGATGTGGAAGGTGCGGGAACAGGCAGCCGGGATCCAGGTGCTTGCGGGCAAATCCCAGCGCGAGTCCGGGCAATCCGGGTGCGGGCAGTGCGGGTCCCGTCGATCCAAGTGCAGGCAGGATCCAGGTGCGGGCAGCCCGGAGCCGGGCAATCCGGGTGCAGCACAACCCCGGTATCCCCAGCACCGTGGGGTTCCCCCCGCAGCGGTGCCGAGGGCAAGGGGAGGAGGAGAAGGGGTGACACCGCGCCGCCCCCCACAATCCCTCAAGCGCACGTGGTGACGGCGGGGGCGAGGGCGACGGGGGGCGAGGTGGTGGCGGTGGCGGTGGGGGGCGCGGCGGGGGGCTGCCCGCCCGAGCCCTTCTCGGCCTTCTTCTCCTTCTGCTTGAGGTGGATCTTGGCGTGCCGCTTGCGCTCGTCGGAGCGGGCGAACTTGCGGCCGCAGAACTCGCAGGCGAAGGGCTTCTCGCCGGTGTGGGTGCGGATGTGGGTGGTGAGGTGGTCGCTGCGGCTGAAGCTCCGCATGCAGATGCGGCACTGGAAGGGCTTGTGGCCCGTGTGGATGCGGAGGTGGCGGGTGAGCTCGTCGGAGCGGGAGAAGCGGCGGTCGCACCCCTCGGCCGGGCAGGCGTGGGGCCGCTCGTGGAGCGGCGTCTTGCTGGGCCGGTTGGGATACTTGCGGGGTCGGATGGGCTTGAGGGTGAGGGGCGGCTGCGGCAGCCCCCCGAAACCCGGGTGGATCTGCTTGTCCTTGAAGGCCTTGATGGTCTCCAGCGGGGTTATGGGGGGCGGGTTGACGCGGATGGGGTCCAAGCTCTGGAAGGGTTTGTGCTCCGTGATGGTGCCCATGTCGTTGGGGTGGTGGTAGAGGTTATAGTCTGGGATCATGGGGAAGAGGTTGCTGTCCAAGGCGGGTTTGGCCGCCTGGTAATCCTGGGGGGAGTAGGTGAGGCCAGGGTTGCTCTGGGGGTCGTGGAAGGAGACGGGCTCTGGGTAGAGGTCACTGCAGGAGGAGTAGGGTGGCAGCGCGGGGTACATCTGGTCCACCTCGCCCTGCGGCGGCCCCATGCTGCCCGCCGAGCTCTGCGTGCTGGTGAGCGCGCCCGAGGACGGCGGCACCCCCAGGATGCCGGCGCTCATCAGGCTGATGATGTTGTCCTGGCACCAGTTGGAGGGCGAGTCGAAAGCGAATTTCCCCAGGTAGGTGACAGTCTTGTTGCCCGGGGCGGGTTGAAAAGTGCCCGAGTAGGAGGACAATTCCTGACCGGCCTTTTCGTTCGCTAAGCCAATGTCCATAACATTATCTGCAAAGTGCGAGAGAAGCGGGGCAGCGTGAGCCGGGAGGGCCCGGGGGGGAGCACCGGGGACGTACCGGGGGATGCTCCGGGGAGCGGGGACGCACCGGTTCCTCCTCGCCCCGCTCCCCCCTTCCCCTCCCGGCTTCCACCCCGCGAATGCGGCGCTGCCTGCCGGGGGTCCCGACGATGCGGGGCCGCCCGCGCCGCCCCCGCGAGGAGCTGCCCGGGGTGGGTGGGTGGGTGTGTGGGGGGGACACCCCACCGCCGCGCCGCCGGGGGGGAAGGAGGTACCTGCGGCTACAGGTAGGATTCCTCCCCGTCCAGCCCCGGCAGCGCTGGGCACTCCGCGGAGCCGGGGCTGCGGCCGCCGACGCCGTTACCAACTCGCCGCCTTCCCTGCGCCGAGCCCCGGCGAGGAGAAACACGGGGATGGGGAGGGGAGGGTGGGGGTTTAGCCTGGCGGGGCTCCGCGTGGGAGCGGGGACACGCGGGGAGCACCCGCCCCCGCCGCCCTCGGCGCTCACCTGTGCCCCCCAGATCCTCCCTCTCTCCTGTTATCCTGTCACACCCCCCCCCCCCCCCCCCCGTTTTTCCCCCAACCCCGCGCTCCGGGAAACTCGGCGCCGCGTCCCGGGGAGCCCACGCTGCCGCCGCCGCCGCTGCGGGGTGTGGGGGGGCGGCTGCCACGGCCACGCGCGTCCGCGGCGCCTCCGCACCCGCGCGGATCCCTGCGCGACACGGGGGTGCCCGGCCTTTCCCCTCGGCCCCTCCGGTTTTTCCAGCCGGGTTCTCCTCCCCACGGAGCCCGGCCGCCGTCCCCGTACCTGCGGCGGCGGCTCGGCGGCGGCAGCGCTCGGCGGAGCCCTGCAGCGATCGCGCGGAGACACGGCGAGGAAAGGGGTGGGTGGGTGCGGGGGGGGGACGCTCCCCAGCCCCAGCTCTTCCCTTCCCTCCGAGGCTCCATGACACCCTACCCACAGCATCCTCCTCCTCGCCCCACCGGCTCCCCCCCCGCTCCTGCCTTTTCCCCATTTTCCTCCCCCCCCCTCCTCTTTTTACCTGCAGCCATCTGGTTGTAGTGAGCCACCGAGTCGCTGGTGCTGGAGAAGATATTCAAAGAGTTGGGGATCTCCTCTGGGTACAGATTGTCAGGCAATTGGTTCATCAAAGTGTTCATGGTCCCCGGCAGCTTCTCCAGTAGTTTGCCTGTCATAGCACTGGAGGAAAAGGCTGGTTCAACGTGGCTCCGAGCTCAGCTCCCGAGGAAACAACATCCGAGTGGCAAATCCGTGCGAGGGAAATCATGCAAGAAGAAATGTTGGGGCGGGGGCGGCGGGGGGGAGGAGGAGGAGGAGGCGGTGGGGGGGGGGGGGCTGGGGGTGGCCGGGGAGGGGGGGGCGCGGGGGGGGCGCGGTCCTCCGTGGGTCCCTTGGTGGTGTTTCCTCGAGGGGGAGGGGGCGATCTGGCTGGCAGATGTGGTTGTAGAAGCTGGGGGGGTGGTGGTGGGGGGGGAGGATTTAACCCCTCCTCTCTCTCTCTCTCTGTCTCTGTCTCTGTCGCCGGCTCCCGGCCCCGGCCCCGCTCCCCCCGCGCTCGGCCCCGCTCCGCTCGCCGGTTCCTTCGCTGCCGCCCGACTGCTCCGCCGGGGACTCCGCGGGGCCTTTATGCGGGAGCGCTCCGTGACGTAGCTGCCCATATATGGACAGACAAAGCCGAGCCGAGGCCGAGACGTCACAATGGAAGCTCCGCACAATGGAACGTTGGAGAGAGAGCAGGAAGCGGGGCCGGCGCGCTCGGGGACGGGGGACAGGGGACCGGGAGAGGGGACCGGAGACCCTGCACCGAGCAAAGGGGACCGGGCACGGACACCGGGCTAGGGGGAGCGGGAGCGGGGCAGGATGCACCACGGGGATGGTGTAAAGGGGATCGGTCACCAGGCATGTTGCACCGGGGAAAGGGTTCCCGGTACCGGGCATCCTGCACCGGGCAGTGGAGACCGGGATCTGAGCATCCCGCAGCGGATAAAGGGAACCGGGCGGGTACCGGCACCTCGCAGCGGCAAAGGGGCACCGGGCACCCTGCACCGGGCAGTGGGCAGCAGGAACCCTGCGCGGGGCACCGGGCATCCTGCACTTGTCACCGAGTGCGGGGTACCGAGCACGCACCGGGCATCCCGCACCGGGCACCGGGCACCGGGCCGGGGGTCTCGCATCCCCCGCGGGGAGCGGTGCTGTCCCTCTGAGGAGGGCAGCAGGCGGCGGCTCCAGCCCTTCCAGCCCGGATCATTCCCTCCGGGAAGCAGCGGGGGCGCGGGGACAATCCGCCCCCGCCGTGCCTGACCCTGCGGCCGCCCCCGGGGCTGCTCAGAGCCGCGCTCTTACCGGGAGGGTTTTCAGAGCCACGCTCTTACCGGGAGGGATTTTTTTTTTTTTTTTTTTTACCTCTAGTGGAGACCAGGACTGGCCACAAACCCCATCCCGCAGCCCAGGCTGGCACAGGGACGGGATGGGAGCCGTGCGGGGAAAGCCACAGCGCCAGGCAGTGGAGTTTGGTGGGAAGGAGAGGGTCAGAGTGGGGGGGATGCAGAAACCTCCAGCCCCTCGGTGTGGTGGCAGTGGTGACAGAGGGGATGGCTCTGCCCCGAGACGCCCCCTCCCCATGTCCCGACTCCCGTGGCGAGCAGCGCTTGGAATACTTTAAAAACAGGTAACACTTGTTGGTCGCCTGTGATTTTAACCTCACCTCCCCCCTTTAAAAGTTTGGCACTTCCAAGGCGTCAGTAATTAGGTGGTTTCGTGCTAAGTGTGCCAACTGATGCTATCTTTAAAACCCTCCGAGTTATATAGCAAATGTATGGAAAAATGCTGTGTTGCAATAGCTCCACTTACCCAATTCCTGCAGGGCCGGCTTTGCCATGGGAGTGAAATCCGGGCTACGGGAGGGCTGCGGCGGGAGGGGACGGGGGGCACGGGCACACCGGGGCTCCGGAGGTGCAGCCAGGCCCGGGAGCTGTCACTGCGCGGTGCCGGCGGCCGCTCGGGGCGGGGGGCCGGGGGCGCAGGGTGAGGGGAGTGGTTTTGGGGGTGTGGAGGCAGCGAGCCCCGATTTGAGCTGTTTGTGACCGCAGGGGGAGGAGGGGTTCATGTGTTCCATCAACTTTAGGGTCACCGTTCACTTTAGGGCTCCCCACATTCACTTCAAGGCCGCTCACATCCACTCCAGGGCCCCCCACATTCACTTAAAGGCCCCCCACATCCACTCCAGGGCCCCCCACATCCACTCCAGGGCCGCTCACTCAGTGCAGCCCCCCAACCGCTGCAACCCCAATTCTGCACTGGTGCCCCTCCATCGACGGTCCCCTCTTCCATCAGAAGTTCCCCCTACGCTGTGCAGAGCTCCCCAACCCGTGCAGAGCCCCCCAACCCGTGCAGAACCCCCCAACCCGTGCAGAACCCCCCAACCTGCTCAGACCCCCCAGCCTGCACAGACCCCCCAACTTGCACAGACCCCCCTCCCCTTGCACCCCTATCACCCCCATCCTTTGCAGGGCACTCTCCTCGTTTTGCACCCCCTCTCTCCGTCTCTCACCCTACCTTTCACCCCTTCCCCCGCCCCCCCAAAATCATCACACCCCCCCCCCCCGTTTCCAGCGCATCCCCCGCCCGCCCCGCCCGTGGCCCGGCGCGGCCCGGGGGGAGCGCGGCGGCGGCGGCGGCGGCGGCGGGAGGGAGAACGGGGGGGGAGAGCGGGGCGGCGGCGGGCGGGCGGCCGAGGGGAAGCGCCATACAAGGCCTGGATCCGGCCCCGCCTCCGCTCCCTTCTTTGGCCGCCGGTTCCGGCGCCCCCGGCGCTGCCGAGGTGCGGGGCGGGCTCGGGGCGCGGAGGGGGATCCATAACCCGCGACCCCCCCCCGGGTAACACCGGGCCCTCCTCACCCCCGCGGGGGTCCCGCTGACACCCCTGTGCCCCCCAGGAGTGCCCCCCGTGTTTCTCTGTCACCGCATTCCCACGGTGGCAGCGCGCCCGCCGCCGCAGAGCCGGGGATGCTGCGGGGTCCCCTCGGCTCCCACGGCCCCGCAGGTCAGAGCAGGGAACCCCCAAAATTAAGCTGTGCCTCCTCAACCCTTAAATGTACCCGGTAACAACAGCACCACTCATTTCCTCCCGATTTATGGTGGAGGGGTTTGTTCCCGAGGGTCCCGTGGGCGATTCCTGCTGGAAAACTCCGCATCCCCACGAGTGGCGGCCCCACAGAGCCGGGGGGTGTCTGTCTGCCCCCCGAGGGTGACAGTGACACGGGAGTGTGAACGCTCACCTGCCCACCCCGACACGAGTGGCACCTGCTCCCCGCTGGGGACGCAGCCGTGGGGCTGTGGGTGCACCCCAAAGCCGCGTGCTGGGGTTTAGGCTGGGTTTAAAGCTCCTGAGTCATGAGGAGCTGCCGCTAAACCCGGCTGGTGAGAGCGGGGCAGCTCAGGCACTGACAGCGGTTTGATTGGGAACGGCCTAAAGCCAAAATAAACCCAGGCAGACTTAGACTGGCACGGAAACGGCCGCATGGGGGTTGGACTGGCTTAGTTACAGCTCAGCTTAACGGGTCGGAGCATCCCGAGCAGAGCTCTTTACCCGACGGGAGGGGGGAATAAATAGAGACAGCCTCACCTGGGACGCTCTGGATGGTTTTAAATCCAGCCCAGGCTGGATGGAGTCTGCAGCTCAGAGGTTTCACTTTTTTTTTTCGTCATCCCACACACCTTCCTCATGTGAACCCCATCCTGAGCCGGGTGTTTCAGTAACTGGATCATGGGTATCCCATGCACGTGGATCTTCCCCTGCCCAGCTCCAGTGAGACCCCACCTGCCCTGCTGGGTCTGGGGGGCACGGGAGGGACGGGGAGCTGCTGCAGGAGGTCATGGAGCTGGAGCCAGGCTGGGAGAGCTGGGAGTGTTCACCTGGAGAAGGGAAGGATCCAGGGAGAGCTCAGAGCCTGAAGGGGCTCCGGGAGGGCTGAGGAGGGACTGGGGACAAGGATGGGGGGACAGGATACAGGGAATGGCTCCCACTGCCAGAGGGCAGGGCTGGGTAGGATATTGGGATGGAATTCCTGGCTGGGAGGATGAGGAGGGGCTGGGATGGAATTATCAGAGGAGCTGTGGCTGCCCCTGGATCCCTGGCAGTGTCCAAGGCCAGGATGGGCGAGGATTGGAACAACTTGGAATAGTGGGAGGTGTCCCGGGATGAGTTTTAAGTTCACCCAAACCACTCCAGAAATTCCACGAAATGCTGCCACCCCTCCTCAGTCCCAAATGTCCCACACCAGCATTGCCTCATCCCCCCTCACCTCACCGTGCGACAAACAGGGACATTATTTAACCATGTCGCAGCCTGGCCAATCCCTGTGACACCCACCCAACAAGGACCCGAGAGCCCCCCGAGCGCCCGCGCCCCGATCCTGCCTCGGGGGCTCTGTGATGCTGAGAGCAGCCAAACCCCATCCCCAAAATCCCGCTGGCCCCCGTGGGGCCCGGACCGTGTTCCCCTGGGTGCTGTCACCTGGCAGGTGACTTCTTCCCCCTCCTCTCGGTTTTGTGACCCCCCTCGGGCCGCGGTTCGTGTGCCGGGAGCGCTGCAGGTGCTCGCTGCGCATCCTCGGGGGACCCCCCGGCCTTCCAAAAGGTGAACTCACATTTTAGGTTTTTCACCCAATTAACGGCAGTCTAATTGTTCTTACAGGGAGGGGAACGCGAGCCAGGTTTTCGTGCCTTGTGGCGAGGCTGAGGGCTGCTCGCTCCCTAAAATTCACTCGGATTGAGCTGAGCACGGACAGAGCTGAGCCTTGAAGGCTGAGGGACATCACCGATTCAGCGTTTCAGGAGCCCGGCGAGGCTCCACACGATGCACAGCTCAGTGTTTTAACTCCACAGAGGCACCGAGGGACCATCCGTAATGAGGGCGATGATCATCGCCATTGTCACCTCATCCCGGCTTACGGAGGATGCTCAGGCACGGAGCCCGGGGCGCACACCGAGCCTTTCGTCCCCAGCCCTTGGATGAGCTGCAGATGCAGATCTGGGGCTGGTAAGGTCACAGACTCGTAAACAGAGTGTGGCTGGTGGGGACCTGAAAGGTCACCGGCCTCCTCCCCCCGGGGGACGGCGATGCCAGCGCCGCGTGTGTAGGCGGCTGCATGGATGGTCGACAGCACCAACTTCTCTCGAGCAGCTTGGAGAGGGGAAAAAACACACCCCGAGCCACCCAAACCACGGGCTGAGTGGGAGATGTCTGATCAAACATCAGCGGTTTCTCAGAGCTGTGAGTTCGGTTTTGTTTACAAGCGCCGGGCTGATGTGACGCTTCAGGGGTGTTCTGGTTCACTCTGGAGAACAAACAGCTGGCCAGATGTGGCTGTACCAGAATAACCAGCAGGTTATTCTCTGAGCATCCCATGGCCTGGCATGAAAGGTGCTCAGCACAGGCAGGGAAGGGATTCAGGATATTCTGTAATTTCTGGGGGAGGAGAGACTTTTTCTTTATTGCTTGTGGGAAATCCTCATTGCAGGCCAAATTCTGGCTGAAGGAACTTCAGCCAGGAGAAACTTCAGGGCAACCCTGCTGATCCCAGAGCAACACCCTCCCAGCCTGTGTCCTTCCCAACTCACTCTCCTGCCTCACCTTGGTTTCCCTGATTTGCCTGTGAAAACTCCACACCCTCCTCCTCCGGAAATATTTGGAAACACTCGAGCTGAAATATGCATGGAAAAGGAGATGGGCATTCCCTCATGGAAAAGGGAACTGGCATTCCCTCATGGAAAAGGAGATGGGCATCTCCTCATGGAAAAGGAGATGGGCACTTCCCTCATGGAAAAGGGAACTGGCATTCCCTCATGGAAAAGGAGATAGGCTTTTCCCTCTTGGAAAAGGAGATGGGCATTTTCCACTTGGAAAAGCAGATGGGCATTTCCCTCTTGGTAAAGGAGATGGGCATTTCTTTCTTGGAAAAGGAGATGGGCATTTCCCTCTTGGAAAATGAGATGGGCATTTCCCTCTTGGTAAAGGAGATGGGCATTTCCCTCTTGGAAAAGGAGATGGGACATTTCCCTTATGGAAAATGAGATGGGCATTTCCCTCATGGAAAAGGAGATGGGCATTTCCCACTTGGAAAAGGAAATTGGCATCTCCCTCTTCCTGCAGGGGAGGAAGGGACCCACAGGCAGAACTTGCTGCCCTGGGGTGTCCCTGGGTAGATCCCAAAGAATGGATCCCCACAAGCCAGATTTGGAAGCATGGGAGCTCTGTGGGTGGCTGTGGGAAGCCCTTTCCTGCCTCAGTTTCCCCCGTGGCAAGGCAGAGATCAGCCCTGCCTCACCCTGTGTGGCAGCAGGATGAACAGCTCGGGATGGGGAGGAAAAGCCCTTTGGAGCAGAGCTCCAAACATCTTGCTGATCCTGAAATGGGTTCTGGATGGCCGGGCTTGGTTGCTGAAGGGAACAGCCCTGGGAGATGGCTGGAGGCCAGGGATGCACCTGCAGGAGAGTTTGGGGTGCTGTGGGGAGAGGCTGACCCCAAAGAGCATTCTACAACTGCTGATGCTCCCAACCCCACAACTCCTGATGCTCCCAACCCCACAATTCCTGATGCTCCCAACCCCACAACTGCTGATGCTCCCAACCCCACAACTCCTGATGCTCCCAACCCTACAACTCCCACTGCTCCAAACCCCACAACTCCCACTGCTCCAAACCCCACAACTCCCACTGCTCCAAACCCCACAACTCCCACTGCTCCAAACCCCACAACTCCCACTGCTCCAAACCCCACAGCTCCCACTGCTCCAAACCCCACAACTCCTGATGCTCCCAAACCCCACAGCTCCCACTGCTGCCCCCAACCCCACAGCTCCCTCTGCTCCCAGGGGAGGGTGGGTGACCCCAGGCTGTGCCAGCAAGGTCCTGCTGGGTGCTCTGGGTGCTCTGGGACCCTCTGGTCCATCTCAGCCCGACTCAGGTCTGGCTTCCCAAGCCTTTCCTGTTATTATCCAGCTGGGGAACGATAGCAGCAGCAGCTGGTGCAGTGTGACCTGCAGATAAGGAGACAGCTGATTAGCAGGGAAACTACAGAGCAAACCCAGAGTGAAAGTGGTCCCAAGGGAGCAGCAGCGGTGGGAAGGATGGGATTCCAGCCAGGAATCAGGCACAGCTGAAAACCCAAGGATGATTTTATGGGACAAGCAGCAACCTCAGCGTGGTGACCCCAGGCAGGAGCCCTGGAGTGACCCCGAGAGAGGGACCACAAAGGCGCTTTTCAGCGTGAAACCAAGAAACAGAAGAGGAACTGGAGGCTGGAATTGCAGCCCCCAGAGCTGTGCCATGACACAACTCTGTGAGTGAGCGAGTGATTCCCTGACGGAGAGGAGCAGAGGACGTCAGGACCCCCCAAATCTGCAGCATCCAAGGGAAAAAGGGCTGGGAGCTGTGTCAGCACGGAGGGGTGAATCCAGCACGGCGGGATGTCCTCCCAGACAGAGAATTCCAAAGGCTGCGCGCCTGGGAAAAAGCGCTGCTGCCGAGGGCTGCGCTAAAGCCGCGCAGGAGAAACTGGGCAGAGGCCAAAGGCGAGGGATCCGTGAGCCATTGAAACCAGCCCGGGGGGGAATTCGCCATTTCCGAGCAATGAGGAAATGCGAGGCTGCCTGAGGAGCCGCGGGGCTGCGGGCAGGGAATGGGAAGCGAGAGCAGCCGGCAAGTGAGGACAGGTCGGGCCGGGGCCGCGGGGCGAGTCCGTCCGTGCTGGGGATGCAAAGCCGGCAGGCATCGCCCCATCCATCCCAGAACGGGATAAACAGGGCACAGCTGCTGCGCTGGGACCACCGCGGCAAAAACGCTTTGGGGTTTTTTTGTTGGTTTGTTGGTTTTTTTTTTGTTGTTGTTGTTGTGTCGAGGAGCGTTTTGGGGCAAACCACATCTGAAGGTGCTCGCGGCTCCTGGAGGAGTGGGAGAGGCTGAGAGTTTCCCGCTGCTGCGGACAAAAAAAACAGCTCAAAGCCGCTCGGGGAGCAGCTGAAAGAGGAAACAAAACCTGGGCTGGGTTTCTCCCCACGGAGCATCCCGTGGATGCTCATCCCGGGGTGCCTGGCAGCGTCTCTGGGCACAGCTGAGCTGCTGCTTTCCCTCAGGAACTGCTGGAATTTGCATCCCAGGACGCTGCCAGAGCCTGGTCCAGCCCCAGTGAGCAGGATGGGGGTTGAAAACCCCAAAATCAACCAAAATCTAACAGGGCAGCACCACAAAGCTCCTCTGGTGTTATATTTGGACCCCCAAAAAATAATGAATTATTGCTAATTAATGAAACCATCAATGCAGGACCAACCTTTGTGCCCCTCTGGGTGCTGGCACGGTCACAGAGGTGGGGACATGTCCCTGTCCTCGCCTTGCCTGCCTTCCCTATTACTTCAGGAGCCCTAAATTCCTGCCACAGCCCAGCTGCCTCTCCCAGGGCCCGCCCAGCTGCCAGTGCAGCCTCCCAGCCCCATCCCCGTGCCAGGGCACCCCCAGACCGGGGGGTTTGTGTGCCCCCAGCACTCGGACGAGGGCTGGCAGCTCCTCTCTGCCTCCTGCCAGCGTCGCCCACCCTGTGGCTGACGTGCTCAGCATCCCGTGGGGCTGATGCTGCTGCTCTGCCCGGGGGATTCTCCCACGTGGGGCTCCCAAAACGGGCTGGTCCCCAGCAGCACGTGGGGATTTTGGGGGTTATCCCTCCTGCCCTGTTTCCCGGGGGAGAGTGCAGCCAGGCTCGGCTCGGGGAGAGCAGAGATGTGCAGATAGGGGAGCTGCGAGGTGTGAGATATCAGCAATTAATTGGTAGGTTGATATAGTTATGTGCTTAGATCATCATCAGCTGATCCTGCTAATCCCTTCTTGAGCAAGTCTCCTGCTGGGGGGGAGCTGCTGCCTGGCACTGCCTTGTCCCTGTGCCATCCCCAGGTGCCACCGAGGCTTTTGGGGTGCCAGAGGTGCCCCCCACCCCCCACCTTTAATCTGCATTTTCCTGGGCTGAGCCTTCTGCATTAAACCCCCCACCCCTTGAGCCAGGGGCTGAGACTTTCTCCCATTAATTATTTCAGTGATTATTAAAAACAGGTAATTGTTATCCTGCTGGCTTAGGGCTCGTGTTTAGCACGAGCTTCTCCTGGCCTCCAGCCCAGTTTTGGGAAGGAACACCCCCCTGTGTGCTGCTGGGTGCTGCTGTTGCTCACCAAGAGCACTCAGTTTTCACGAGTTCATTGTGAATTTTTAAACTGTGAGTCCTCCTTTCCCTCAGTCATGCCGTGGAGTGGGTGGGTTTGCTTCAGGAAAGGGGCTGGTGTTGCCCAAACCCAGCTCAGAGCCCCATCCTGGGAGAGCAAAGGGGATTTGTGTCCATCCCACCAGCCATGCCCGGGCTCAGCTCAGCTCACAGCCCCCCAAAATCTCTGGGATTTTGTGTTTCCATGGGTTTGTGGCCTTGGAACTGGAATTGCTGGGATATACTGGTGCTGTAGGTCCAACCCCACTGCCCCACACCTGAGCTCACCCCGCTCTCTTTTCTCCCAGCCCTTCACACCAAAAAGTCACAAAGCCACGGGAGTGGAAAGTCGAGGTAACAAATACAAATAAAACTTCCTCTGGAGTCTAAAAATGACACCCATAGACAGCAAAAAAAAACCCTCAGGGTGACAATAACAGGGGATGGAGCTATTTCAGTGTTGGTCTGTTCCATTGCAGCGCTGGGCTTGTGGCTGCTCAAAACCAGCCACTTCCCCAGGGACGTGACGTGTTTCCTTTCCATCACAAACTGATTTTAGAAGCAAAACTTTCTGCATTTAGGCAGCTGAGAGGTTCAGCTTCTCTTTTCTGTCTGGTGCTGAGGGTGAGCGAATGGAAGGAGATAAAAGGGGTGGGACCAGCAGCAAGTGACTGTACCCTGCTTCCTCCTTGGGAGTTTTTTTTTTTTTTTTCCTTTGCTCTTTCTAAATAATCAAAAAGTGAAGCAGAAAACCACAATTAATATTTTCCACGCCGTGGAGGCCTCGGGTGCATCCCAGTGAGAGTTTGTGGTGCCAGGCTGGTCAGGGCTGCTGCTTTAGCAGCTCTGAGTGTCCCCACAGGGGCTGGTGCTGTGTCCTGGCAGGGATCACCAGCCACAGGGGCAGCTGAGCAGATTCCTGACCTGCATCATCCCTGTCCCAGCTCCATCTCATCTCCTTCTCCATCATCTCCATCATCTCCATCATCTCCATCTCCATCCCTATCATCTCCATCCCTATCATCTTCATCTCTGTCTCCATTCCCACTTTCACCTTCATCCCCATTTTCATTCTCCATCTAATCCCCATTCCCATTTCCATTCCCATTCCCATTCCCATCCCCATCCCCATCCCCATCCCCATCCCCATCCCCATCCCCATCCCATCCCATCCCATCCCATCCCATCCCATCCCATCCCATCCCATCCCATCCCATCCCATCCCATTTTATCTCCATTTCTATGCCATCCCATCCCATCCCCATCCTCATCCCCATCCTCATCCTCACCTCCATTAATGTTTCCCCATCCCCATTCTCATCTCCACTCCCCTCTCCTTCTCATACTCATCCTCACTTTCATCCTTGTTCTCCATCTACATCCCCACCTCCATTTCCAACTCCACCCCCATTTGTGTCCTCATTCCCATTCTCCCTCTGTCCCTATTCCCATTCCCATTTCCATTCCCCATCCCATCCCATCCCACTGATCCCAATTCCTCAGTTTCACTCCTCTCACCCCTAACCAAACCCAGGAACCAGGTGATAATTTCCTAGAAGGACAAACATCCGTTTTCCCTTTTTTCCACCCAAAATAACCCCCAGGCACGAGGACAGGGCAGGGGGAGGATGCTGGAGTTTGGCTGCAGGATGTCAGCAGAGCTGTGACCTCTCATTTACACCCCAGCTCACTCTGACCGGGCCAATTACACCCTGCTGAGGGCAGGGATAGAAAAAGAGAAGGAGAAATCCAACTTTAGCAGACTTCCATGACATCTCAGTGTCATTTCCTCTGCTGCTAATCTTAGCCCCAGTGGCAGCAGGGTTCGTGTTGAGTCTTTTTTTGTTTTTTTTTTCCCCGGGTTGTGGTGTTACCCAGTTTCCTTTTTTTGTTGCTTTGCTTCCCAGAGGCTCCTGCAGCTTCACCCGGAGTTGTGTGGCCAGGGTGAGCCTGGATCCTGCTGCTGCAGCCCCCCAGATCCACCCTGATCCACCCTGCAGGGGGGGCACAGAGCTCTGAGGGACCCTGATGTGATTCAGCCCCTCCGAGGCAAAGAGTCACTTCCTGCAGGGAAAAACCAGGCCAAATTTAACCCCCAGTGCAGGATTGAAACTCACACTTAACCCCCAGTGCAGGATTGAAACCTGCATTGAACCCCCAGTGCAGGATTGAAACTCACACTTAACCCCCAGTGCAGGATTGAAACCTGCATTGAACCCCCAGTGCAGGATTGAAACCTGCATTGAACCCCCAGTGCAGGACTGAAATCCATGTTCAAACCTCCCTGTGCAGGATTGAAATTCACATTTAACCCCCAGTGCAGGATTGAAATCCATGTTCAAACCTCCCTGTGCAGGATTGAAATTCACATTTAAACCCCAGGATGGAAATGCATGTTCAAGCCATCCAGTGCAGGACTGAAATTCACATTTAACCCCCCAGTGCAGGACTGAAATCCATGTTTAACTCCCCACAACTGAAATTCACATTTAAACCTCTAGTGAAAGATTGAAATCCATGTTCAAGCCCTCAAGGCAGGAGTAAAATCCAAATTTAACCCCCCAGGCAGGACTGAAATCCGTGTTTAACCCTCCAGAACTGAAATCCATGTTCAAGCCCCCCAGGTAGGACTGAAATCCACATTGAACCCCTCAGGACCAAAATCCACATTTAGCCCCCCAGGACTGAAATCCACATTTAGCCCCCCAGGACTGAAATCCACATTTAGCCCCCCAGGACTGAAATCTGCTCTGACTGCCAGGACCCTGCAGGATGGCACAGAGACCTTTTTTTGGCATCTGTGTCCCAGACCCAGGCAGTGATGCAGAGCTGAGATGCAGCAAGCAGAGCACCCAAACCCCTCTGCAGGATCCCTGTGCCCTGAGCCAGCCATTCCCTCGTGCCTCAGTTTCCCCTGGCTGTCCTGGGGATCTCATTCCTGGCCATGGGCAGGACATTGGTGGCTTTGTCACAGCTCAGATTGGGATGTGCTTCAAGGAGGACCCTGCAGGCTGGTGAATCTGAGCCTTGGGGAAATCTGAGTCGGAGATGAAAGCCTAATTAAGGAGCTAATTAAAGGGGAGGTCTGGCTAAGTGGCCAGTAGGCAGAGCTCTGCTGATTTATGCCTTTAATCTTGGTTTTGCTTTCCAAGAGGAACGGGCTGAGGGCAGAGGCAGGGCAGGGCTCAGTTCCCAGCTCCCACACCGTGCCACCAAGGGATTTCTGCACAGCCATCACTGTCCCTGTCCCCCCTGGGTGACCCTGGGGTCACCCAAACCAGGCTCTGGCTGGTCCCATCACTGCTGATCCTGCAGAGTGCCAGGTGCTGTCCCCACCACAGAGCCCTGGGTGCTCCATCCAAATTTTATTTGACAAGCTGCAGGCATCAAACTCCAAGTCTCCAGGGGGTCAAGTCAGAAAAGGGGTTGAGGGAGGGGAAGGGGTGATGCCAGAACTCCTGGGACACCTTCTGGCACATTCCCCAGAGGGAGAGAGAACTTGGCTTTGGGAAGGGAAGGATTGGTGGCTTTGGGCTGAGAGCAGGGTGGGTTCATCCTCCTTGAGTCCTGAGCTCCAGACAGAGGTGAATCTGTGGTGTGGAGATGTGCAGGACCAGGAAGGGATGGCCAGAGTTAATCCTCGTAGTTTTTGGTGAGGAACTGGGTCGAGGCCACAGGCTGGCCCAGACTAAAAACCTCCACGAACTCCTTCAAGTCCCAGGTGCCTGGGGAGAGAGGAAAAAAGGGGTGAGCAGGGCTGGAGAGGGGAACAGCCATGTGCAGCTGCTGCTCTGCCCCAAACCACATCCTGCACACCCCAGGGGCCCCAGGGACAGCGGCGAGTCACGGGGAGCCCAGCCCTGAGCACCCCGGGGTACCCGGGGCTGGCTCCTCTCTGCCCCCTGACCTTTGCAGCAAACCTTCCCAGGAGCCCACCCTGGCTGGAAATCCCCCTGGGGATGTCACAGCAGATCCCCTGTCCCCCTCACTGGTGTTCACTGAGCTGCTGCTGCCCCACAGCCTGCTGGAGCTGAGGGGGCTCCTCATTCCTCAGCCTCCTCCCTCAGGGCTGCCCTGAGCCCAGGAGCCCCCCAGGTCTGGGGGCAGCTTGTGCTGGACCCAGCTGTGCTTTGGTTGTGCTGGATCCAGCTGTGATTTGATTTGGGGGGCAGCTTGTTCTGAATCCAGCTGTGATTTGATTTGGGGGCAGCTTGTTCTGGACCCAGCTCTGGTTTTGTTGTTCTGGACCCAGCTCTGGTTTTGTTGTTCTGGACCCAGCTGTGGTTTTGTTGTTCTGGACCCAGCTGTGGTTTGGTTGTTCTGGACCCAGCTGTGTTTTCCCCGTGTCGGTGGCAGGGAAACCCTCTCCAGGGCCGAGGGCAGCAGGGATTCCCTCCCACCCGGCAGAAATCCCCCTGTGGCCGGCGAGGGTCGGCACCGAGCCCGGCTCTGGCTCCGGAGCATCCTGCCCTGCCCCGAGGGGCTTTCCCTGGCACCCAAACAGCTCAGGCTGCCCCTCCCTGGCCCAGCGGGGAAAGGGGCCGCTGTTTATCTCAAACCTCTTATCTCCTCTTCCTGGCTGCTCTTGAATGTCACGCGGCAGCCCGGCAGCCTTTATCTGCTGTCACATCTCAGCCCGACCCGAGCACCGCGTCCCCTCTGCCCTTGCAAAAGTGCTGAGCAAAACCCGAGCTGCTGCATCACCTGCGTGGGGGTGCTGACGGCTCGGGGAGCTGCTGGAGCTCCCACCTCGGGCTCTGAGCTCCAAAAAAAGCTCTGGAGATTCTCGTGGTGACGGCGCCGCACGCTGTGACCTCCCTGGTGCTCCAGGGCCAGGGAAGGAGCTCAGAGGATGCTCAGGAAGGAGCCTGGAGCTCACAGGATGCTCAGGAAAGAGCCTGGAGCTCACAGGATGCTCAGGAAGGATTCTGGAGCTCACAGGATGCTCAGGAAAGAGCCTGGAGCTCACAGGATGCTTGGGAAGGAGCCTGGAGCTCACAGGATGCTGAGAAAGGAGCCTGGAGCTCACAGGATGCTCAGGAAGGATTCTGGAGCTCTCAGATGCTCAGGAATGATTCTGGAACTCACAGGATGCTCAGGAAGGAGCCTGGAGCTCAGAGGATGCTGAGGAAGGATTCTGGAGCTCAGAGGATGCTCAGGAATGATTCTGGAACGCACAGGATGCTCAGGAAGGAGCCTGGAGCTCAGAGCATGCTGAGGAAGGATTCTGGAGCTCAGAGCATGCTGAGGAAGGATTCTGGAGCTCGCAGGATGCTCAAGAAGGATTCTGGAGCTCACAGGATGCTGAGGAAGGATTCTGGAGCTCACAGGATGCTCAGAAAGGATTCTGGAGCTCGCAGGATGCTCAGGAAGGATTCTGGAGCGCACAGGATGCTGAGGAAGGATTCTGGAGCGCACAGGATGCTCAGGAAGGATTCTGGAGCTCTCAGGATGCTCGGGAAGGAGCCTGGAGCTCACAGGATGCTCAGGAAGGAGCCTGGAGCTCACAGGATGCTGAGGAAGGATTCTGGAGCTCACAGGATGCTCAGGATGGACTCTGGAGCTCACAGGATGCTCAGGAAGGATTCTGGAGCTCACAGGATGCTCAGGAAGGAGTCTGGAGCTCAGAGCATGCTGAGGAAGGATTCTGGAGCTCGCAGGATGCTCAGGAAGGATTCTGGAGCTCACAGGATGCTGAGGAAGGATTCTGGAGCTCACAGGATGCTGAGGAAGGATTCTGGAGCTCACAGGATGCTCGGGTAGGACCCTGCATCCCAAATCCCGGCTGGGATGAGATGTTGGAATGCACCAAGCTGCTGCTGGAGGTCCCAGGTGTCTCCTGCCACCCTCCAAGGACCTAAACCAAGCTGAGACCACGGACACTCCCAATGTCGTGCCCTGGGGTCACCCCAGCCGGGACACAGAGCCACAACCACCCCCAAATTCCACCTCGGCAGGAAGGGGGCAGCTCCTCACTGCGGGGTCACAGCCCAGCCCCCCCAGCGCCGGGGGTCCCACTGAAGGTGGCACCGGGGGAAGGAGCCCCGGGGGGCGCCGCTCCCGCTGCGGCCGCTGCTTCTCCCGGCGCCTTTCATATGCAGGCATTAAAGCGCTGGGAAAACCCCACGGGGGAGCCGCCAGCGCCGGGGTGAGAGCAAAAATCGGCTCCCCCGACTCCCAGGGGCGCCGGGGCTGCCGGTGATGCTGGGATGAAAGGAGCCGGGGGAGGCAGAGCCTCGGGGGGCTGTGCCCTCGCCCCGCTCCTGGAGCTGCAGTTCTTCCTGACCTACTTTCCTCGCTCTTGTGCCCGGCCCCGTCGGGGGAGGTGTGGACACTGCTGAAGGCCAAAACACATCTTAGCCAGGCGAAACTCAGGGGCTGAATCTTTTTCTCAGGCCATGAAAATTTCTCAGCTCCAGCGGGGATTTTTCCCAAGCTAGAGGCTTTTCTCTACTGTAAACACGAGAGAATGAATTATAACAAAAGATGAACACCTGCTGGATCCCTGGGAAAGCCTGGGACAGGAGATGCCTCTTTCTCAGACCAATGAACTGTCTGTATTTTGTTTTTCACAAACTGTCTTATTTAAGGCCATGGCTTCCTTCAATAAACTGCTCTTTCTAAGAGAGTGCCTTGTTGCTGTGTCCTTTCACTGCTCCCCAACCCTTTTACAGCAACAGGTAGATGTTTCTCTGACGTGCCTCATGACCATCATCAGAGATTGAGACACAGGACCTGAGTTCTGGCCTGGCCCAGGTGGGTGCTGGCCCAGGGCTGTTTGTAGCTGTACCTGGTGCTTGCCCAGGGCTGTTTGTGGCTGTACCTGGTGCTGCTCTCAGCAGGTGCTGCTCACAGCTCCCTGTTCCTGCACCTGTTCCTTGGAGCAATGATCTCCACATACAATAGTCCATAAATCTCCCCAGCTTTTGGAAAAGGACTCCACTCACTTTGGAAAAGGACTATAAAAAGTGACTTTCCTAAAGAGACTCTGAGATCTCTTTCTCCCCAATGGATTGAAGACACTTCCATCGTTGGACAATCACAAGGATTCATCTCTTCTGTTGGTAGCTACATCCCATCCTTCCTCTCTCTCTCTCTCTCCCTCTCTCTCTCCTATGACAAAACTGAATTGTTTTCACACCATAAACTGCATTGCTGCTTTCTGCTAAACAAACCTCAGTCTCTGCTTTTGTCTTTTGCACCCTGGGGTCGCAGGAACCATCGTGACTCTCGCTGGGGTTGAGCAGATGCTGACAGGAGGGAAAGCCCCGTGGCGGGGGGGGGGATTCACTGGATGCTGCCGGATTTGGGGACCCCTCTACACCAAACCCAACCCCTGGCGCATCCCCAGAGCGGGTGTCACATCCCAGCGTGACCAGCTCCCTGTGCCACCCACCCCAGCTGGCTCCCAGGCTGGGGACAGTGAGTCACTGGAGCGGGGGCCAGCCGGGGCGCCGAGGTCGCCGTGTCACCGTCCCCTCTCTCCCTGCCACAACAATACGGCGTTTCATCCGCGAATTGGTCCTCTTTCAAGCCTCATTTCCCAAAGGATTAAATCATCCCACTCGGCCCTTATCTGCTCACCCGGAGGAAGAGGAGTGCCCGCTGACACCCACACGTGCGCGGCCGCCTGAGCCCGGAGCGGCCGCGATGGGGAAACTGAGGCACGAGGCAACCGCTGGGCTGGGGGAGCTGCCGCTGATCCCACAGCTTTCCCAGCGCTGCCCTCGCTCCTGCCCACCCCCCGAACGCCTCCTCCCCCGGCCCCCTGGCTGTAATTTATCAGCCTCATCAGCGGCAGTGCTCTCCTGATGGGAGCCCTGATGCTTCTCTGCCAAGATTAATGATGTCCCAGCGGAGGTGGGCGGGAGGTCGGCAGCTGCTTTGGTCACCATTAAGTGACACCCGGGGACTCGGGCCGGCACCGCGCTCTCCCCGCAGCCCTCGGCCGCCTCCCGTCCCAGCCGCAGCCTTTCCCTCCCCTCCAGGGCCCAGTCCAACCCGATTTTCCAGCTGGGTGGATCGGGTTGGAGGCGCACAAGGTCGGCTCATGAGTCAATGAGCGCCGCGGCCCCGATCCGGAGCTGGAGCTGCAGAGGGATGGAGACACATCCCTGTCCCTGCTCCCCTCAAAGGACTTGTTGCTTCCCGGAGGCAAAATTTCTGGGAGGGAAAAATAATCATTAAAAAAAAATCCATTCCCGGGTGTAAAACATCTTTCCAGGGCAGGAGGGAATTTGGGAACGCTGGAGCTGATGGGAAAAGGTGGAAGCAGAAGGATGAACTCAGGTGTAATTAAATCTCCAGATTTTTGTGCTAATTCAAGATCCCCCTCGGTGAAAGCTGTGGTGGGAACTTTAATTCCCCAGCACCGGCGCCGGGCTCTGGTGGGTGCCCGAATTCCCCCGGCTCAGGGATTTCCCGTGGATGGGAAGCCTGTGGCGAGCTCGGGATGCCACGGCGGCTGTGACATTTCACAGACCACGCATCATTATCACCCATCTCCCCAAACCACGGCTTGCAACGCTCCTGGCTGCGAGGGAAGTGGGGCGGGGGGCAGGAAGAGCCGTGGGGACACCCCAAATGTCCCCACCTTCGGTCCTGAGTGCTCACTAGTGGCACGGCCAAAAACTGAAGTGAATCAGGCTGCAGAGGAGAAGCTGAGGCTCTGAGTTATTTGCCCGAGGTCACACAGAGCCGGCTGGTGCCGGGATGGATCAGGGTGTTGTTTTTTTTTTCCCCTGATGAAACACAATTTTTGCTCAAGAGCCTCCCTGGAGAAACACCTCGGCTGTAAATTAATTTCCACATTGCCACGAGTGACAGGGGGACGGGTCAGGGTCCTGCAGCTCTTCCAGCACCCGACCTGTGCCCGTCAGTGCCATCCCAACATCCCAGGGCAGGGTGGGCACTGGGGACACCCTGGAACTGTCCCCACTCCCTCTGAGCTGCTGGCGCTGCACAGCCAGGCAAGGAGGGAGAAGAAAAACAGAAATTTGGGGTTTTTTTCACTCTCGCCGTTGCCCCTCGCGTTTGTAATTCCCAGGGATCTTTTCCAGGAGCGGGGACAGGCGAGGCGGGCAGGTCCCGGTTTAGTGCCCTCTTCTGGAGGCTCCGGCCGAGCTCCTGCCATCCCGCCTGCCACTGTCACCTCCCCCCGCCTCGGGGACCTTGGCCCGGGACCTTTGGCGTCCGAAACACACCCCGTGCCAGGGGGGAATTTTTCTGGTGAGGGATGCCCAGCACGGGGATGCAGCACTGGAGGCTGGGATGGGCCAGTGTCACCCCCTGTGCCCGGCCAGGACATGTCCCTGTCCAGGGTTGGTGGTGATGGGTGTCCCCATCCTTGGTGAGATGGAGATGTCGCTGTCACCAGATGTAGGACAGAGTAAAAACAGCAGGATGGGGTTCATTTGAGGCCAAATGAGGTGGGAAATTCCGAGCAAGGATGTGAACTGTGCCTGTGGCATCGCCGGGAGAGCCTGCATGGCTTCTGCTGCTGGAGAGCAGCAAGCAGAGCCCGGGCTGGGTGAGAATCCGAGATCCTTTGGGATTGGGGTCACCCCCTCCTTGTTCCCACCTCCTGCCAAAGGTGTCTGCTCCTCTCCCCCGTGTGCTGCCTTCTGCACCAGCAGATCCATCAGCCTTCACCCCACTGCCTTGGGGATGGATTTCTTTAAAACCCTCGAGACACTGAAATCTCATCATTTGGCTGCTTTTAGGGCTGATTTTCTGGGAATAAAGATGATGAGCTGTCAGTGTCTCAATCCAGCAGCATCCCCTGGCCAGGCCAAGGATGTGATGCAGCAGTGAAATGGTTAAAAATAACCTTCAACCGAACTCCTTAAACACCAGCCAGATGTGGATCTGCCTGACCAACGATGCTCAGGAATGGGATGTTACAGGAAAACACCCGCTGGGTCTTTCCCAGGAAGGGCTGGGAAATGCAGATGGGATGGAGCCAGCGCCGGGCGGGGAATGCCCGGCCAGCCCCTCACCCAGGGGGTGAAATTTGGGGGGCTGGAGCATCATATCCTGCTAATAAAGGGATTTATCTGGAAAAAAACTCCTTGTGGGGGTCTCTGCGTCCCTTCCCAGATGAAATGTGGGGATAGCACCGAGCCCCCTCCTCCGAGCCGCTGGCAGCGGGGTGACATCGGCGGGTCATTAAGAAGCGCAGTTAATGAGCCAGAAAACAAAGCCAAGGGCAGCCAGAGCCCGCAGGGAGATTCGTGACAGCCATGGGATGAGCACCGCGGCTCAGGGCGGGGGAAGGGGCGGTCAGGGGCTCCCCGGAGCCCCCCGGAGCCCACCCCCGCCGCGGGCCGTGCTCTGGGGGTTACCGGAGCGCTGTGAGTCAGGCCCAGACGCACCGACCTGACCTGCCCGTCCAGCCCTGCTCATGTGGTCCCAGCTGGGAAAGTTTGGAAATTTCCCTTGTGGAGGCCACGTGAAGCTCAGAACCCCGAGCTCCAGGCAGGGCAGGGAGGGGCCCAGGCTCGGCAGAGGGCAGGACGGACCCCTGCCCACCCCGGGGATGGAGCAGCACCAACCCTCCCCTGAGAACCTCAGGGGGGTCTCGGCTGCTCCATCCCTCCCGTGTAAGATTTTGGGAGGAGTCGGGGAGCTGGGAGTTGGCGGGCGGTTGTGTCAGCCGGGTTTGAGCAATCCCTTGCTAAACCTTCTCCCCGGCTGATCCTTATCCGCCTGCTCCGAGCTGCCGGTGATGCAACAACTCCCGCGGCCGGGCTGGGGTGGGGGGATGTGCCAGCGAGGGCTGAATTTCACAGCCCACATCTCTCCCTGCTTCCGATCCCGCTAGCCAGGCCCTTACCAGACCTTTCCCAAGGGTTTTCTGCTGCCTGGCGAGGATTTAACACCTCACCCACGTCCCCTCTAAGGATCCCTTTGCACCCAGCGAGCATCCCCAGGCTGCTCGGCGTTAAAAATCCCCTCGGGGCAGGGAGGGAGGGCAGAGCGGGTTCTTACCCAGCGAGACCCTCTCCTCCTCGCTCAGGGCGATGGTTTCGTGCTCCGGCTGCTCGTAGATGCGGAACTGGTAGCGGTGGTAGCCGCTGTAGCGCGGGGGTTTGGGCCGGCTGTAAGCTGGGTGTAAAAGGGAAGGGCTGAGCATCCCCCTGAGCCAAAATTCCCGCTGGAGGCGGCTCTGCATCACCAGCTGGCTGAGACCCCATCCCCTAATTTGGGTCTGCATCACCCTCCTCCAGGCTGGGATCTGCTCCCTGCACTGGGACCCCTCAGAGTGGTCACCAAAACCCCGAATCACCCCGAGCTCTGTTCCACCCCCATTCCCACATCTGCACCCTCACTGGGCGGGGTGGGGACAAACCTGAGACCCCCTCAGCCCCCCACCAGGGCCAGCCCAGTTTTTAAACCACTTTTGCCTCAAGAAGAAATAAGAGAAAAAGTGGCTCTTGCTTCAGACAGAGCCCAGCTGTGCCCTGGGGAGCTCCTGGTGTCCCCCCCTTGTGTCCCTCCCTCGTGTCCTGGTGTCCCCACCCCAGCCAGCAGTGCCACCCCCTCGTCCCAGCTGGCTGAGACCCCTAATTTGGGGTCTGCACTCACCTGTCAGGACCTTCCCTTTGACATTCCCAACACTCAGATCCGAGCCCTGAAAGGACAAAAAGAGGGAGGTGAGGTGAAACTGGGACCCTCAGGAGAAACACCTGGGGGGATGGACCCCTCCTGCCCCCCCCAGCTGTGCCCACATCCCCTCAGGGATTCATTTCCCAACATTTTGTGTGTTTTCTGTGCAAAGATCATTTGGGAGCCACATCTCCCAGGTGGGTGAGAAGGAGCACGCCAGGGTTTTTATTTGTTTATTCGGGATTTAGGGCTCAATCCACCATGCCCTGGCACAGAGGTGACACTGCTGTCACCTGCACACGGGGACTGTGAACAGTCTGGAGATCCAGGTACACCAGGAAAGCCACAATAATTCCTTTAAAAGCCTCAGTGCTGCTCAGCACACCAATATTTGGGAGATCTGCCCCATTCCAGGTGGGATTGTGGTGATTTCCAGCAGCATTCCCATGGCAAAACTTTGGCTTTGCTCCCAACAGAAACTTCTCCTTGCAGAGCAAGTCCCACTGGAGGCTTGGCTCCCCATCCCCATCCTGGGACAGCGAGCATCCTCTGGGAAAGGCACAAAAACAGGAGCGGCACCACATCCCAGCCTGCACATCCCACCTCACCCCTGACCTGCTGTGCTATTCCCGGCCATTCCCAACCTCCCAGCGCTTGTAAATCCTCTCCTACAGCACCCGTTATTCCAGTCCTGCCCACACACGCTCTGCTGCCAGGGCTCCTCCGTCCTAACCTGCCCTGGCAGTTATTATCCCGAAAATAAAAAAAGATGGCTCAGATAACTCGCAGCAAAAGCGCACGTGGGGAGCGGGGATCGGCTCCCCCGCGATCAAAGCTTTGCTTTCCCTGCTCTGCTCTGGGTCACGGGCGGGGACAGCTGCCCCTGGCACCCCGGAGGTCATGGGGAGCCGCTGGGGTTTCCGAATCTCGGCACCCCAAAATTTACGGGGGAGCCGCTGAGATCCCCGGATATCGGCACCCCAAAATTCACTGGGGAGCCGCTGAGATCCCCGGATATCGACACCCCAAAATTCACGGGGAGCCGCTCAGATCCCGGGTCTCGGCTCCCCAAAATTCACGGGGAGCCGCTCAGATCCCGGGTCTCGGCTCCCCGACGCTCCCTCGCCGCTTTGGCAGCCGCAGCCCAAATACCGCGGTGGCGGGAAGGTGATGAGTGAGGATTCGGGCGGGTTTGGGTGCCCGGGGTCACAGGGCAGGGCGTGGGGGAGAAACACCCAGGGGTGCTGGAGGGGGGCGAATGTGCCAAAACGTCCCCAAATGTGCAAACCCGGTGAGCCCATCCAGATGTGCGAACACCGCGCCCATCCAGATGTGTAAACACCGCGTCCATCAAGATGTGTAAACCCTGCGCCCATCCAGATGTGCGAACACCGCGCCCATCCAGATGTGTAAACACCGCGCCCATCCAGATGTGTAAACACCGCGCCCATCCAGATGTGTAAACTCTGCGCCCATCCAGATGTGTGAACACCGCGCCCATCCAGATGTGTAAACCCTGCGCCCATCCAGATGTGCGCCACCCGCCCGCCCACACGGGGCTGGCGCCTCCTCCTCCCAGATGTGCACATGAGCCCGAGCCCTCCAGCTGTGCCTGCTCCCCCAGATGTGGGATGGCAGGAGGAAGCTGCCGGCTCATCCCGGGCCCATCCCGGGCTCATCCCGAGCTCATCCCGGGCTCATCCCGGGCTCATCCCGGACCCATCCCGAGCTCATCCCGAGCTCATCCCGGGCTCATCCCGGACCCATCCCGGGCTCATCCCGAGCCGCCCGCCAGCCCCGGCTCTTCAAAGGCAGCGGCTGCGGGTTTCTCTCCGCCGCCGTGCGGGGACCGCGCTGCTATTCCTGGCTTTGCCAGGGGCTGATCGGGCCAGGCCGGGCCTCCTCCCCGCCTCCCTGCCCGCTGGTGTGGGCTGCCTGCTCGCCCCGAGATGCTGCGGGTTGCTGGCTAGCCCCGGGCATGGGAGAGTCAAAGGATAAAACTCCTTTTTAAGAGGCGAGAACAGGAAGAGGGCGGGAGGGAGAAAGTCGGGATGAGCACTCCAAACCCTGCCTTTTATTTATTTTTTTTTTCCTGCAATAGTAAACAGCTATCCTGGGAGCAAGGAGCGAGCTCTGGGCACGGCTGCCGGGAGACGGGAGGGATTGGAGAGGTGGGCTGTGACGCCCTGTGACATTTTCTCCTTGTTTTTTGCTCGGGGAATGGCTTGTAGGAGGAACAAACCCCCCTCTGCAGCCCCTTTCCCCTTTGCTGACACGCCGGGGAGGGCGAGGGGAGCATCACACTCCGGCAGCTCCCAAAGATCCCTGCCACGAGCCGAGCTAATGGACACTGATGAGCTGCCGCCTTTATTAATGCCCTTTTATGAGAGCATTAATAGTTCCTAATGACACCATTTGAGCTTCCCAGCCTTTTATCTCCTCTTTCTCTCTTTCCCCCGCCGAGGACACGGTGTAGGAGGTGGAATTAGATATTCCCACCCTCCGGTCTGGATGCTCGTGCGGAGACCTGGGCAGCCTGAAAAATCTGTGCCACACAGCTCGAGTGCCAGGAAATCCTCTCCGCGATTTTTTTCCCCTGGCCAAAGGAATGAGGAATTTTATCCCTGTAATTCCTGGTGCCCTGAACACCGAGCGAAGCTCCCTAAAATCTCCCGGCCAAGCCCTCGGTGCTGCCTGCACGTCGCAGCCGAGGGTGGTGGTGGTGGTGGGGGGGAATAAATAAATAAACAAACACAAATAAATTAAAGGCAGTGAGTCACGTTGTGTTTTCCTCTTGATCTTTTTTTGTTTTGTTTTGTTTTCTTTTCACCCCCCCCTTCGCTTTCTTCCCCCTCTCCAGAACGTGTCTGATCCCATCGGCGAGGAGGGGAAGGGATGGGTGGCGAGTTCTCGCCAGCGATTCGCCCGGGCGAGGACGGAGGGTTATGGAAAGTGGGTGTGGGAATCGGCACAATCGCTGGCAGGGGACCAGGACAAACAGATGACGGATGGGACCCAGGGAAGTGCAGCCGAGCAGGGCTGGGCTGCTCCTGCCCGGCTGCGAGCGCGTCCCAGCCCGGCCCCGGGGACCCCGGCTCGGAGAGGGGGGGGTTAACCAGGTGCGGGGGCTGCATCCCATGGGAAACAACCCAAAATTCATTATCCGAGGGCCGAGCTGATCCCAAACACCCGGGGCTCCTCCTGAGCCGCTCCTCGCGAGCAGGAATTCCAAAGCCCCGTCGGGAGCCGGGATTGCTCTGCTCGATTCCTGTGATCTTTGGAATGAGGTCAGGATGAGGAATTGGCTCCGGCAGCGCTGGGGAACATCCCGGCAAGGGCAGAGCCGCTGGGATGGCAGGAACGGGGTAGGGAAGGATGAGATGCTAATTGCAGGTGGATCTGGAGCTGTTCCACCGCGTCCTTGCAGAGGAAGGTGAAGGTTTTGGGGTTTCCTCCTCCCTCGCCACCACATTCAGCAGCAGTGGGGGGATCACTCCTCCCCCAGCTGCCAGAAACATCCCGGCTCGTCCTGCTTTCCAGCAAAAAGCATGTGAGCAAAGAGCCGATCCAGGAGAAGCTCTCCCTGCCATTATCCCCGCGCAGGGCAGGGCAGGGCCGGCTCCCAGCGCTCCCAAACTCCCAAATTTCCCTGCCCAGCTCGGTTTGCACAGCTGCTGCTGCTGGGTCTGGGGGCTCCCAAACCGCTCAGGCTGCCCCGACCCTCTCCAGCTGGAATTTGGTGCCCAAAGGATCTGTCAGCCCCGACCCTGCTGCTCCTTTTGTGACAGAAATGTCACATCTCATCATGTCACTGTTTGTCACTGGATTGTGAGAGAAAAAAATTTACAAAACAGGAGAAACACAGAAATATTTCCATGGATGAAGCAGAGTGGGAGTGACCCCCAGCCTCTCCTGGCTGCTCCGTGTGTTTGGTGCATTCCCAGGGCAGGGAATGACAGCACAGGGGGTGAGACCCCACAGAGGTCGGATCCCATCACATCCCAAAGCCAGAGAAACTTCCCCTTCCTGCTGGAGCTTCCCCAGCCCCAGCCCTGCTCCCAGTTCTGGATGCTGGGATGACTCAGGGCCCTCTCTCTGTGCTCTGAGCTGGTTTCACTCTCAGGGCACAGCTGGAGACCAGGCCTGAGGCAGGAATAATTCCCAGAATTTCCCTTCTCCAAAATACCAGCACCCCACGTCTCCAGCCAAGATTCCCACCCGGATCCTCTCTGCCCAGACTGACTTTTCCTCCCATGTGTGTAAAGAACAGGAGTTCAATCTCTCTCCAGAGCCTCCTGCTGCTCTCACAGGCTCCAGGAATGTCCCCAAGGAGGGTGGGACATGTGGAACCAGCCCCTCTCCAGCTGCCAACCCCCTGACCCACAGCTCATTATTTTAATTGATTTATTATTTAATTTATTACATTTTATGTTCATGGGATTTCACCATTCTGAGTGATATTGGACTAGTTCCCTGTCAGTCTGCACCTGAAAAATTGATAAATCACCAAAATCTGAGCCACATCCAGGCAGAAAAAAAGTGGAAAAATTATTTTCCTTTTGCAGGGAACTTCTTTTCAGGGCAGATCCAGAAAAGCTGAACTTGGGTGTGTTGGGATCTCACAGCTGATGGATTTGTCTGTTCGGGGACTGACACAGCCACAAACACCAAAACTGATAATTTTGGGTGATTTTAACCCCAAAATGGTACCAGGACACCCCATCCCAGCAGGCACTGATTGCACACCCTCATCCCAAAAAATCCTCATGGCCCAGGGATGTCACCAGACCTGCAGAGCCTCTCCCACTTTTCCAGCTCTGAATTCCCAGGATTTGTCCCCACAACCTTTAGGATCCTCTTGGCACAGCCCAGACATTTTTCCCAGCTCCCGATAAATGGGGAAGGCGACCATAAAAATAAATTAAAAAATAAATATCGGGCAGGGTTGCAATTTAAATGCAACTTTGTCTGATCCACCCTAATGCCTCAGGGGAGGACGTGCCACGGGTTATTAACTCAGCAAAATAAACATAAATCACCTCCCTGCCTGCCTCTTTGCAAGGTTTTTTTTGTTTTTCTTTTAATCTAGAAATAAAAACCTGCACTCCATAACCCAAACCATTCCTGGCAGGGAACTTTCTTGGGATTCTGGCTGAGGATGGAATTGCCAGTGCCAGAATCTCCCCCAAAATTGTGCTGGGTGGATTTCCAACAAAATCCCTGCCTGTCTGCACCTTCCCTGCAGGATGTAGGTGAGGGGTCCAAGCCAGCAGGGAGGAGGCTGTGATGACACCAGGAGGGTTTTGAAACCTCAGACAAAACATTTGTGTTGAAAAAGGAGAAGGGTTTTTTTTTTTTTTTTTTTTTTTTTTTTTTTTTTTTTAATAGAACACCTGCGGGTTGGAGAGCTGAATTTGGGAGGTGAAATCGGTGGCTTTGCCAAAAATATTTGTTTTTTGGAGTTTCCCTGCTACCCCTTCCCTCCTCACCCCTGGCAAGGAAGAACCAGGGGTTTGCTGAAGGGAGAAAATTGAGTAAGGTGGGGGTTGAGTAAAATGAAAGTTGAATAAAATGAAGGTTGAACGAATGATGGTTGAATAAAATGAAAGTTGAATAAAGTGAAGGTTGAACAAATGATGGTTGAATAAAGTGAAAGTTGAATAAAACAAAGGTTGGATAAAATGAAAGTTGGATGAAATGATGGTTGAATAAACGATGGTTGAATAAAAAGAAAGTTGGGTAAAATGATGGTTGAACAGATGATGGTTGAATTAAGTTGGATAAACTGCAAGTTGTATAAAATGATGGTTGAATAAATGAAAATTGGATGAAATGAAAGTTGGATAAAGTGAAAGTTGGATAAAATTATGGTTGAACAGGTGATGGTTGCAGCAGGTTGTGGGGAGGGCTGTGCACCCCCTGCTTGCCCTGCTCTGCACCCTGGGGACTCGGGGGGGGCTGCACCCCAAATCCGCCCCAAATCCAGCCTAAACCCCTTTTGGGGAGCCCCACAATCGCCTCCTGTGCTGTCACACCCCGGCCCATCCCCCGGGCTCTGATAAACGATGGATTCGATCGCTAAGAACAACAGGGGTGTTGATGGCAACCCCGGGGGTGTCGCAATTCAGGCGAGGTGGCTCCTGGATGAGTCACCCTGACCCGGGGCTGGCCCGGCTGGGGGGGCTGGGGTGGGATTCGTGCTGCTCAAGGACCCGGAGCCCCCCCGAGCATCCTCTGCCTGCTCGGGGGGATGCAGCTCTGCTGGGGTGGGGAGTGGCGCTGGGTCTGGAGGAGGAGGAGGGTGAGGATGGCTCAGGCACAAGGACAAGGACATTTTGTGGCCCTCGCACTTGCCACACCCATTTTCCCAGACCACACCTGCTTTTGGTGGCCTGGGCTCTGTCACCAGCCCAGTCCTTGCCAGGAGCTCCCTTCATCCTCCCCATCACCCCCAATTCGGCTGGGACATCCCCAAAATGCCACAAGAGCTCCCAACTCCACAAAACCCCTGAGATTCCAGCAGGGGCAACAAACTTGACCTGACCAGAAAAAAAAAAAAACAAACCAAAAAACGGTTTGGGTAGGACTGGAAAGGTCTTTTCCATCCCAGTCCTTAGGAGTGGAAAACTTGCTGTCCCTGCTTGTAGCTTTAAGATGAGTTTGCTTTTCCAGCAGCAGATTTCCGGAGGATTCTTGGAGAAACACCAAATTTTGCCTGATTCAGTCATTTAAAGGCCTGCAGCCTGAATTCTGTGTGGATGAGAGCAGAGCCTGCACTGCAAGCTTCCCTTGGGATGCATCCCCGGGGAGGTTTTGCTGCTGTGTCACTTTTGGGGACAGGGATGGTTCCCTTGGGTGGTTGGGGACGTTCCCAGTGCTGCCACCATCCCGGCTGTGGCCACCTGGGGCACGTGGCCCTTGGTCCCCTGAGCCACACATCCCTCTGTGAGGCACAGCCACGAGCAGTCATGGAATGGGTTGGGTGGGAAGGGATTTAAACCCATCCAGGGTCACCCTGCCATGGCAGGGACACCTCCTGCTGTCCCAGGTGACCCAACCTGGCCTTGGGCACTTCCAGGGATGCAGGGCCAGCCATGGATCCTCTGGGAATTCCATCCCAAAATCCCACCTAGCCCTGCTCTGCCATTCCCTGTGTCCTGTCCCTCCATCCCCAGTCCCTCCCCACTCTCCTGGAGCCCCTCAGGCTCTGGAAGGGGCTCTGAGCCCCCCCTGGATCCTTCTCCTCTTTTACCCCAGCCTGGCTCCAGGGGGGCTCCATGTTCTCCCTGTGATGTTGGGGACCCCGAGCTGCAGGTGGGGCAGAAGTGGAAAAATCCCCTCCCTGCACTTTCTGTGGTGATTTTGGGGCTCCCACTCAGCCACGACCACCAAGAGATCTCAGAGGGATTTGGGGTCGGACACTGAGCCTGTCCCTCCCCCAGACCCAAAACAGACCCCAAATCCCACCCTGCATGGACCCCAAATCCCACCTCACATGAACCCCAAATCCCACTCCACATGAACCCCAAATCCCACCTCACATGAACCCCCAATCCCGCCCCACACGGACCCCAAATCCCACCCTGCACAGACCCCAAATCCCACCCCACACGGATCCCAAATCCCACCCTGCACAGACCCCAAATCCCACCCTGCACAGACCCCAAATCCCACCTCACATGGACCTCAAACCCCACCCCACACGGACCCCAAATCCCACCCCACACGGATCCCAAATCCCACCCTGCACAGACCCCAAATCCCACCTCACATGAACCCCAAATCCCACCTCACACGAACCCCCAATCCCGCCCCACACGTTCCCCCAATCCCGCCCCACATAGACCCCAAATCCCAACCCACATGAACCCCAAACTCCACCCCACATGAACCCCCAATCCCGCCCCACATAGACCCCAAATCCCAACCCACACGGACCCCAAACCCCGCCCCACACGGACCCCCAATCCCACCCCACACGGACCCCAAATCCCACCCCACATGAACCCCAATCCCACCCCATATGAACCCCAAATCCCGCCCCACACGGACCCCGGTCCCGCCCCGGAGGGGCTGTCGGGGGGTTCCAGGGGATGCTCGCACACGCCGCAAATCCTCCCCTGCAGATTCCTGCTGCCCGGGGTGTGTGATCCCGTCCCAGGCACCTTCCCGGGCGCGGGGGCGGATCAAAGCCGCGCGTGCCAGTCCCGCTCCCGCTCTGCGCCAATTTGGCTATTTCGGTTTCCCTAATCTGATGGGCTTGGGGGGCTCATTTATTCCATTTATTCCTCTGGGCTTTTTTTTTTTTTTTTTTTTTTTTTTTTTTTTTCTCTGTTGTTGTTGTCTCTTTTCCCCTTCCTTCCGCTGGCCAAAAATTCTCCTTTTCGCCCCCGATGACGGCAGCCCCGGCCGGGAGGGGACCGCGCATCCGGGCGGCCGCCGGCTCGCCCTCGCCGCTCCCCCCAAAAAATTCCCCCCACGCCGCTTCCTGACGGCTGGAATTGGCAACACTCGTGGGGAGAGTCCGGAGCTGCCCTTGGGACGGGACAAACTCCAACCGGAAACTTTCCGCAGCAGCACCGAGTTTTTTTTTTTCTCGCTTTTTTTGGGAAGGATGGGATGCTCAGGAACGCTTTGGGTCATGAGGAGGAGCCAAACGCAACTTTTTAATGGAGTTTTTTTGGCTGCTGAGCATCCCACGACCCGCTGGATTTTGGTAGAGCTGCTGATCCCTCCCCAAAAAAATGCAAGCGCAGCAGCAGGAGGAGGACGAGGGGTTAAAGGCAGCGCTGCTGCTGCTGCTCTCCTGCCAAAAGGCGCTCCGAGACTTCCCTTTCTTCCATAAAAGTCCGCCGGATCCGCGCTCCCGTGGGATGCGCGGGGAGGGGGCTGAGCCGCCCTACCTGGGGCGCGTGCAAGCGCCGGGGGCTGTTTGTGCAACGCCTCCCAAAAATTTAAAAAAAAAAAAAAAATCCCCAAAAAACTCTCCCTGCCCTGGCTCGAGTTGTGGAGAGGGAAAAACTTCTCTTTCTTTTTTTTTTTTTTAACATTTTTTGGGGGCTGCCCCGTTCCAGCCAGGCTGGGGAGAGATGTGGGGAAAAGCTGGGGAAGCACGTGCTGCTCCTCACGGAGTTCCTGCATCCCTCCAAAAATCCCTTCTCCCTTCCAGGACACCCAGAGGGGCTGGAAAGGCGCTGGACAGGCTGGTGGGAAGCAGCAACACAAGGGATGTCCCCCCACGGATCCTTTTTCTGCTCCATCTGTACCCAAACCTTGGACCTCCCCGCATCCCAAAATAACCCCTCAACTCCAGCCCTGATTATTTTGGGACACTTGATGCAAATACAAACACCAAGAGATCTTTTCCCAGCTCTCTTCCCAAATCAAGGGGTCTCCCAGAGGAACTGGGGCTGCCCCATCCTCGGGAATGTCCAAGGCCGGGTTTGGAACACCCTGGGATGGTGGAATGAGGTGAATTTTACGGTTTCTTCCAACCCAAATCAGTCCATGATCCTATAAAACTGCGTTTTCCCAGAAATTTGGATGGAGTAGAAACGCAAAAAGAAACGTTAAAAGAAACGTAAAAAGAAATGTAGAAGGGAATGTAAAAGGGAAATGTAAAAGGGAATGTAAAGAGGAATGTAAAAGGGGAATGTAAAGGGGAATGTAAAGGGAATGTAAAGGGAATGTAAAGGGGAATGTAAAGGGGAATGTAAAAAGAAATTTAAAGGGAATGCAATCAGGAGCTGCCCTTCCCCACAGAGATGCCCAAACTCCCCCCACGCCTCTCTGAGCTCAAACCCCACAGATTTAGGATTTACACCCCAGTACAGCCCCGGGGGGGACCCCAGCATGTCCCTGCATTCGGGGGGGTGTCCCCGAAGTGTGGGGGTCCTCCCCTGACCCCCCCCTCCCTCGCAGGCAGCTCGCCCGAGCCCCGGCTCAGTTACAGCAGCAGACGAGATGTCATCACACCGAGAGCCCGGGGCTTGCATCACAAGTGTCTTGCAACCAAGAAAGCCAAATTTTTACAGGAGCAGCACACACGCTCTCCCTCTCTCTCTCTCTCTCTCACACACACACACAGCCTCGGTAATTAACTTAATAGGTTTCTTACAGAATGCCCCGTGAGTGATGCTCAACATATTCAAGTGTTGACAAGACGGCGCTGAACCCGACGCCTACACAGCGGGCAAACGAGGCTCGGAGCAGACACACCTTCATTGTCTGAAACTTGGAGGAAAAACTCCAAACCCGCCCTTGTGAAACGGCGAGCCGAGCAGATGGGGCTGAGTAACCCTTCAGCTGCCAGGACCTGCCGCAGGACCTGGCAGGAGTCGGGTGAATGCTGGAGACCCCAAAATTGATTTATGATATGGTTGGACAAGGTGGAGATTGCAGCAGGTGCTTCTGTGTGTGTTTGGAATGTGTAATTGAGAATTTTTTTAGCCCTTTGGGATCATTATCCTTGATGCTTGTGGGTCCTTTCCACCTCAGGATATTCCACGGTTCTGTGTGAAATAAATCAGCAGCTTCTCACTCGTCTATAAAAATATTCACCCTTCAGAAATCGGCCGTAAATCCAAGGGGATGAACACAGTGTTTGCTCCAGGTCAATATTTGGGCCACTAAAATTAAAAAAAAAAGCTGCTGGGAAGTCCCTCCCTGTGTGTCACCTGCCCAATTCCAAGAAGAATCATCCCCTTCCCTCCTGCCTCAGTAATTGTGTCACCAAAACCACAATTTTGATTTATCTGTGCTGGGTGGACTCAGTCTCCATCCGAGGAAAACCAGCACTAAAGAGCCATGGTCACCCCAAAAAAAAAGGACAAAAATAAAACCACTGGAAGAAGGATTGATGGGAAAACCAGTTTGGATGGAATGATGTCGCAAGAGCAGCAGAGATCCATCCCCAGCTGATTCGGGATGGGATCTTGAGTCAGGAAAATTGCCCAAGACAGGGTGGTCGTTCTGTACAGGTTTCTCCAGGTTGGGAAATGTTCCTGCCAGGACCCGCGTGGAGCAATCCCATCCCTGTCAGCACAGCCCTGACGAGCTCCCAAACCCGTCCTTGTCCCCTCATTGTCACCTGCAGGGCTGTCCCTGTCGCCCTGGGGTGGGATGAGGTTGGGAAAATCAGTCAGGAGCTGCTGGTGACTCCCAAATGGAGCATCCAATGTTTGTCAGGAGGGTCGCAACCCCAAAATTTGTGGTTTTCCCCCAAATTTCCTGCAGGTTTTGTGACCTCGGGGCAGGCGCTGGTCACTGCAGAGATGGAGGATCTGTGGTGATTCCTCATTTTTAGAGTTGCAAAAGCGTTTTGATCAACAGGGGAAAAACACCAGAATTTTGGGCACAGCGATTTTGGGGGATTTTTCCACCACCAGAATATTTGGCACAAAAATTTTGGGGAGTTTTTCCAGCATCTGAACCTTGGGCACAGCAATTTTTGTGGAATTTTTCCACTACCAGAACTTTGGGCACTGCAATTTTTGGAGATTTTTTTCCAGCACCAGAACACTGGGCACAGCAATTTTTGGGGGGATTTTTCCAGTACGAGAACATTAGGTACAGAAATTTGGAGTGATTTTTTTCCACTACCAGATTTTTGGGCACAAACATTTTCAGGGATTTTTCCAGCACCAGAACTTTGGGCACAGCAATTTTTGGAGAGTTTTTCCAGCACCAGAACTTTGGGTACAACAATTTTTGAGGAATTTTTCCAGCACCAGAACTTTAGACACATAAATTTTTGGAGATTTTTCCAGCACCAGCACCTTGGGCACAGCAGTTTTTTGGGGAGATTTTTCTCTACCAGAATTTTGGGCACAAAAATTTTCAGGGATTTTTCCACCACCAGAACTTCGGGCACAGCAATTTTTGAGGAATTTTTCCAGCACCAGAACTTTGGGTACAACAATTTTTGAGGAATTTTTCCAGCACCAGAACTTTGGGTACTGCAATTTTTGGGGGGAATTTTTCCACACCCCAAGAGTGTGGATGCTGCAGACAAGATCTGTGAATCCACGAGGCTCCAGTGCACAGGAATTAAGGATTTAACTGGGAGTTAGCTCTGCATTGTCATGGAATTAAAGTTTTACCTGAGCGTTGCAGACAGAGGCTTAAAGATTTTACAAACACACGAGATTTACAGCTCTCCCAAATTTCAACACCTCGGGTTTACCCCTCCAGGGAGGATTTTGACTGGGTCTGGATGGTTTTCCTGATGAAACCTGGTGGGAATTGGGGCTCAGGTTTAACCCACGGCCACGTGGCACCTGAAATCCCAAATCCTGAAATCCTAAATCCTGAAATCCCAAATCCTGAAAGCCCAAACCTTGTCTGGGCTCTTGCAGAGATGGAGCCAAGTGGGATCAGAAACTAAAATCACACGAGGTAGAACAATCAATGCTCATTGGAGAAGGAATATTTGCATAAAAATCTCATTTTTTGTCACTCAGTGACAAAATTTTTGGGAGTTGGAGCATCTGTCCCACCATTAAATCACACAACCAAATTGAGCCCCAGCTGAGAGTGAGGGCAGCAAACCCTGAACACCCACCAACCCCTTCCTGAGCATCCCCAACCCCAAATCCTGGCTGGAAACCCATCCCAGACCCCCTCCAGAGGAGCCACTGAGTCAGGGGATCTCTCTGAAGAATTCAGAGAGAAATCAGAGTGCAGGGATTGAATTAAAGCCTTTGGATGATTGAAGGATATTAAACCACTCACACATAAAATAGACATTTAAGTAGAAGTTAGTAATTTTAGGGTGAGTTCTGATGCTTTTGGTAGGTGAAAGGGTTTAGATTCCAGACTAGCAGGGTGAAAAATGTGCTGAAAATTGAAACATCCTGATACCTTCAGCAGAAGCTCCAATCCCACACCTGCAGACAGCACTTGGGACATTGAGTGTAAGACTATTATTCCGTTTTTAAGCACAACAAGACAGATTCCATGTGCAGTTCTACACTGAGCTGGTGTGCTAGGAGGCTCCAATCTGCTATCAGTGCCCATCAGGGATTGCAGAGGTGCAGGAGCTGTGCAATCCCTCCCACACTGGGAACGGGAGCTGCAGGCTGGGCCCCGATGGCAGCAGGATAAAGCTGCCCTTACGTAAGGCTGGTGTGCAGGATCCACTTGCTCCAAGCTCAGCCAGGGCTGGGATATTCTGGGATGTACAAGGAAATCTCACCCTGCTGTCCTCCAAGCTCCCCTTCCCAAAAATTTGGTGGTTGTTCGTTGGGGTGATGGTGATTGTTAATAATAATAACTTGATTCCCTCGTGCTCCAGTTTTGCCCAGATCCCTGGCAGCCAGGGCTGGTGATTTAGTGCAACTTAATTATTCTGGGTGTTTCATCACCTCTTGTTTTTGATGTCTGTGTCTCTGTCAGGGCCTCACCTTGGTGACTAAGAGAGCCAGGGAAACAAAGTGCTGGAAAAGGGAGTGAAAAGGGGAAAAACCCTGAGCTGGAGGGTGTTTGGGAGGTGTCCCGTGGGGATGCTCCTGCTGCAGGGTGGGATGAACCCCTGGAGCCCCTCATGGGGTCTGGGGGGGCTCCCACCCAAAGGTTTCCAGCCATCCCCAGGAGCAGAGGGGGCAGAATTCCATGTCTGCTCCTTCCCAAATGGAAATGATGGTGCAGAGCCTTGTCTGCCCCTTAAACTCCTCCCGGCTCCCTCGGTCCTGGGGAGGGCTGGAATTGCTAAATTTGGCTGGGAGCTGCCAGCTGGGGGCTGCTGATGGAATTCTGGGGCTCCAAACCTTCCATCCCCACCATGGGGTGTGGAGGAGCCACAGCAGAGCCTGGAATCCACCCTGTCCCCCCAGAGAACCCCAGGAACGCACAGGGGGACACAGGGGGGCAGGAATTCCAGCTCCAGGGGTGGCAGGGGGAGCATCCTGCAGGAATGGGGCTGGCAGGGCCAGCACTGCCCCAAATCTGTGGGATTTTAATGAGGAATTCAAACCAGGAGCAGGTGGGATGGGGGGAGCACCATGATCCAGCATTTTGCACTTGATGGGAAGGGGGAAGAATCTCTTGGAGTGGATGAAAAGCTGCTTTGGGTGCAAAAAGGGATGTGGGGCTGGGATTTGGCACTGGGATGTGGCACTGGGATACACATTTGGGACTGGGATGTAGCACTGGGATGTAGGGCTGGGATGCAGGGCCAGGATTTAGCATTGGGATGTGGCACTGAGATAAAACTGGGATTTATCACTGGGATGTGGCACTGGGATAGAACTGGGATTTATCACTGGGATTTCTCACTGGGATACAGAACTGGGATTTCTCACTGGGATACACATTTGGGACTGGGATGTAGCATTGGGATGTTGGGCTGGGATGCAGGGCCAGGATTTAGCACTGGGATTTATCATTGGGATGTGCTAATGGGATGTGGCACTGTGATTTCTCACTGGGATTTGTCACTGGGATTTCCCACTGGGATATGGCACTGGGATAGAACTGGGATGTGGCACTGGGATTTATCACTGGGATGTGGCACTGGGATACAGAACTGGGATATAGAACTGGAATAGAACAGGGATGTGGCACTGGGATAAAACTGGGATACAGAACTGGGATGTGGCACTGGGATTTCTCACTGGGATGTGGCACTGGGATACAGAACTGGGATGTGGCACTGGGATTTCTCACTGGGATGTGGCACTGGGATACAGAACTGGGATGCGGCACTGGGATTTCTCACTGGGATGTGGCACTGGGATGTGGCACTGGGATTTCTCACTGAGATACAGAACTGGGATTTCTCACTGGGATACAGAACTGGGATGTGGCACTGGGATTTCTCACTGGGATACAGAACTGGGATTTATCATTGGGATGTGACATTGGGATTTCTCACTGGGATAGAACTGGGATGTGGCACTGAGATTTATCACTGGGATTTCTCACTGGGATAGAACTGGGATACAGAACTGGGATTTCTCACTGGGATTTCTCACTGGGATTTCTCACTGGGATTTCTCACTGGAATTTCTCACTGGGATGTGGCACTGGGATGTTGCCTGGCATTTCCCTTTTGGGGCACAGCAGGTGCCCAGGCAGAGCAGATGATGCCCCTGAATCCATCTGGGATCCCTCTGGCACCAACTCAACATCCCAAAAAACTCCACCCCACCCCAGGAAAACCCAATCTCCACTCCCAGCTCTGCCAAACTCCGCGAAAACCAGGAATTCTCACCAAAAAAAAAAAAAAAAAAAAAAAAAAGGAGGAGAGAGAAAAGAGGATAAAAAAAAAAAAAAAAGCCACAGCATTCCCAGTATTTCCCTGTGTGTCTGTGGCCTGGCACAGCCCTTCTGCTCACTGCTCTGTTTATCCATGACAGACAACTAATTAACATGGGAGCCTCTTGAAAGGTCTTTTCAGAGGTAATGTTCTGACAGAGGATGTCAGTGAGGAGCAGTGATTTGTCTAAGCAGTGATCACATTGTTTCAGACTGAATGAGGTGAATATTAAACTGCTTTAAATGCACTCTTCATAAAGCACTAATTACATACTCCCGGGGGAGTACGGGCAAGGAATACTAAACAGCCCAAAAGTCAACAGAGTGCTTTTTATAGTATGTTGCTGGGTTCTGTGTTTTTCTGTCTTTCTTTCTCTCTCTCTCTCTCTTACAGTAAAATCACAGCACGCTGAAGAATACACATTTATAGCACAATGCTTCACATCTAATTATATGGCAATCATTAGTTTTAACCTGGGTGTATTATATTTTCTTTGATATTTCGTGCCCCCCGGCATCTCTTTGCATAGAACACTTCCAAAGGCATTTTCTCCCCTCCCTGGAAAAAAATGTGCTTTTTTTTTTTTTATCCTCCTTTCCAGTGTTAACATTTGCTTATAATTTTTTTTTTTTCTCTCCTTCCCCCTAAACAATTTTTTTTTCTTTTTAAATTGGCAGGAATAAAAAGGGGTAAAAAGAGGGGAGGAGGAGAAATCCGTTTAATCCAAATAAGAACCTGTTCCCTCCCTCCTGGAATCGTGCACTTTGTTATTACCAAGGTAACTCCACTGGGGTTTTTAAAGGGGAAAGGAAACACAGAATGGGCCATTAATGAATTCCTGCAGATCCTGCTGCACTCCTGGTCTGGCTGGGCCAGAATTCCTGATTGAGGGTGGGGGGGGAACAACTGCTCCACGAATTTTTTATTTATTTTAATTTTTTTTTAAATAGCACAAACTTGGGCGGAGGGGGAAGATTGAATCAACCACAAATAAATCCTCCCTGCACTGAAAACCTCGAGATCTGCTCATGCAAGAAATGGGGAAAAGAAAAGAAAATAAAAGAGCAGCATGTGACAGGCCTGGGTGTCCTCGAGGAACCTGCAGCTCCCTCTGGGAAAGGAAGGGAAAGATGGGAAGAGCTGATGGGGGCAGGGATGAAGAGCACCAGGGATGTTTGACCATAAACTACCCCCTAAATCTCCAGGTGTGGCTGAAATTTGTGAGGAATGGCTCAAACAGTGACTTGGTGCCTCCCAGCATATTCTGAAGGGGCTCCAAGGAAGAGGAAAAGAGAATTTTCAGCAGGAATTTCAGCAGGAATAATGGATTGAAGCTGAAAGAAGGGAAAATTAGCTCGGATGGAGGGAAGGAATTCCTCCCTGTGAGGGTGGGGATGGAATTCCCAGAGGAGCTGTGGCTGCCCCATTCCTGGAAGTGTCCCAGGCCAGGCTGGAGCACCTGGGACAGTGGGAGGTGTCCCTGCCATGGCTGGGATGGGATAATAGGATGGGATAATGGGATTTAAGGTCTCTTCCAACCCAAATCATTCTGGGGTTGAAGGATTCTGAGTGCACAGGGTGGGATTCATCACATGGAGCTGTGGCTGGAATGGATCGAGTTGGATTCACACACAGAGGTCACAGCTCAGAATCAGAGGTTGGGGAATCACAGAACCATGGAATTGTTCAGGTGGAAAAACCCTCCAAGCTGTGCCCCATCCCCACCTTGTCACTGTCACCCACAGGGATGGGCACTGTCCCCCCTGGGCAGTTCCAATCCCTGCCCACCCTTTCCATGGGGAAATTCCTGCTGGTTCCACCTTGAGCTGTTCCCTCTCCTCCTGTCCCTGTTCCTGGCAGAAATCCCAAATCCCCCCAGTGTCCCCTCCTGGCAGGGAGTTGTGCAGAGCCAGAAATTCCCCCTGAGCCTCCTTTTCTCCAGGCTGAGCCCCTTCCCAGTTCCCTCAGCCCCTTCCCAGCCCCTCAGGAATTCTCCAGCCCCTTCCCAGCCCCTCAGGGATTCTCCAGCCCTTTCCCAGCTCCCTCAGGGATTCTCCAGCCCCTTCCCAGCCCCTCAGGGATTCTCCAGCCCTTTCCCAGCTCCCTCAGGAATTCTCCAGCCCTTTCCCAGCTCCATTCCCTTCCCTGGATTCCCCCCAGCCCCTCTGAACTGGGCACAGCCCCAGGACCCTCCGGCCACCCCGGGGGTGCAGCTCCTCCTGCCACTTTGTCACTGGGGTCACCCCAAGGTCACCCCCTGCCCCAAACCCACCCCACCAGGCTGTGGATGTTCTGTCCATGCCCAGGACTCCCCATTCCTGGGATCCATCCCTCACCAGGTGCCCACAGATCCAGGAACATCTCTGGGCCCTTCCTTCGAGGTGCAAACTTCCTTTAGAGTTGTTTTTTTTTTTTTCTTTTCCCTTTCCTTTAAAGAACATGAAAGAATCTGATAATTACTTCTATCTACCACCCAACTGTACTAATTACCAACCTATTTCTTCACAGTATGACAGACACAGGCTCTCCAAAACACATAGAGATAAATTAGCACTAATTGGTTTTCCTCTGGCTGTTTGAATTAGTATTTAAAGCTCCAATTACAAAGCAGAATAATTACTATTAATGTCCTGTCTCAGTACAAAAGGCAGATATCTCTGAGCGAGTCCAGGTGTATTATTACACCGATTACAGGATATTTAACCTGGCTCGTTAAGACAAAGACAAGGGAAACTTTAAAAAGAGAGAAGGGGAAAAAATAAAAAAAGGGAAAGAAAAACCGCAGATGGTGGCAGGTCCCTGCAGGGGATGGGTGGGGAGGGGGGTCCCTGAAACCTGGGAGGAGAGAGGGACGAGCAGAGAGGGAGGAAGAGCGGGAAAGGGAAAGAGGAGGAGGAGAAAAGAGCAATTCCTTGGGGAGCAAAGGGAATTGTGGGGTGAGGGGAGAACGAGCGCTGCCCCCCCAGGCAGAGTCCAGAGAGCGGAGATGGAGAGACACAGGGGGCGTGAGCCATGGCACCGTGGGGACAGTGACACCGTGGGGACAGTGACACCGTGGGGACAGTGACACCGTGGGGACAGTGGCACCGTGGGGACAGTGACACTGTGGGGACAGTGCTACTATGGGGGACAGTGATACTGTGGGGACAGTGACACCGTGGGGACAGTGGCACCGTGGGGACAGTGACACTGTGGGGACAGTGCTACTATGGGGGACAGTGATACTGTGGGGACAGTGGCACCGTGGGGACAGTGGCACTGTGGGGACAGTGGCACCGTGGGGAAAGTGGCACCGTGGGGACAGTGACACTGTGGGGACAGTGCTACTATGGGGGGAAGTGACACCATGGGGACAGTGGCACCGTGGGGAAAGTGGCACCGTGGGGACAGTGACACCGTGGGGACAGTGACACTGTGGGGACAGTGCTACTATGGGGGACAGTGACACCGTGGGGACAGTGACACCGTGGGGACAGTGGCACCGTGGGGACAGTGACACTGTGGGGACAGTGACACCATGGGGACAGTGACACCGTAGGGACAGTGCCACCATGGGGACAGTGCCACTATAAAGACAGTGACACCATGGGGACAGTGCCACCACGGGGACAGTGCCACTATAGAGACAGTGCCACCATGGGGACAGTGACACCACGGGGACAGTGACACCATGGGGACAGTGACACCGTGGGGACAGTGATACCATGGGGACACTGCCAGCATGGGGACAGTGCCACCATAGGGACATGGGGTCACACAGTGTCAGAGGGTGGCATTGTCCCTACAGTGGCACTGTCCCTATGGTGTCACTGTCCCTGTGGTGTCACTATCCCCGTGGTGGCACTGTCCCCATGGTGTCCCTGTCCCCACTGTGGCACTGTCCCCATGGCAGCACTGTCCCCACCGTGTCACCATCCCCACAGTGTCACCCTCCCCGCGCTGTCCCTGTCCCTGTGATGTCACCATCCCCACAGTGTCACCCTCCCCGCGTGTCCCTGTCCCCACAGTGTCACCCTCCCCACAGTGTCCCTGTCCCTGCGGTGTCCCCATCCCAACAGTGTCACCCTCCCCGCGCTGTCCCTGTCCCCGCGGTGTCACCATCCCCACAGTGTCCCTGTCCCCGTGCTGTCCCTGTCCCCACCGTGTCACCCTCCCCGCGCTGTCCCTGTCCCCACAGTGTCACCCTCCCCACAGTGTCCCTGTCCCCGCGCTGTCCCTGTCCCCAAAGTGTCACCATCCCCACAGTGTCACCCTCCCCACAGTGTCCCTGCCCCTGCGGTGTCACCATCCCCACAGTGTCCCTGTCCCCGCGCTGTCCCTGTCCCCACCGTGTCACCCTCCCCGCGCTGTCCCTGTCCCCACAGTGTCACCATCCCCACAGTGTCCCTGTCCCCGCGCTGTCCCTGTCCCCACCGTGTCACCCTCCCCGCGTGTCCCTGTCCCCAAGGCCCCACCCCGGGCGGGGGGCACACCCTGCCGGCTCGGGGGGCGCCGTGGGCCGTGCCGGGGGGGGACGGGCGGGCCGGGATTTCTTTTTGCGAGCGAAGGTGGGTGGCGTGCGGGGATGCCAGCTGGCGATGGGCTCTATTTCTACTGACAAGGCTTTACCCTGTAGGTGTGAGGAATTCCAATTAAATATTCAGCCTATTTGTCTGTGTGTGGGAGAGGGTTTGCTGTGCAGGAGGAAAGCCTCGCCTTCAGCTCCGCAGCGAACCATTAAGAGAGAAATTAGCTCCGTTCATCAAGGGAAGCCAGCCGAGGGTTTTCCCCTCGCTCTCCTACCTGGTTCCATCCCTCTCTGCTCAGGAGCAGCGGGGAATGAACCCATCGCTGAATCGAGAGCCCAGGGGGGAAAAAAAAATCATTTTCCCCCCATATTTTGGGATACGATCCCGGCTCAACCCACCGCAGAGATCGATGTGTCGGGAGAGGGGTCGGAGGCGTGCGGGCACTGAGGATTTAATTGCTCTCGCATTTACCGGCCACCTCCTCTCCGAGTCGTTTACAAGACACTAATTAATCACTGGCAAGCCGAAGCTGCGCTGCCGGATGATCTTTTTGAAGGTGGGGATGCCCCCTGAGAGCCGCTGCCTTATCGATGAGCGGCCCTTTGCGCGATCGATGGGGCGGCAACGATCGTCCCTTGCCACCCCCGCGGCTTTGGGGTCGCGTTCAAGGCGGCTGAGAGGGGGGAAATCCCCGGGGAATACACCCAGACCATCATCCGAGGGAGAGATTGGGGTGAAAAATGGCATTTTGGTACCAGGATGCTCCTTGAGAAGCAGCGGGGCAAGAGCAGGATGCAGCAGGAGTTTGGGGGAGAGCTGTGCTTCCAAAAAAAAACTCCACCAAAATTTAAAAAAAAAAAAAAAAAGCCACCACCGAGCTGATTTCACCATTTTCTGGAGCTTGACGTGTTTTTGCCCTTTTGAAATAACTTTCCATCTCAGAATACCCAAATTTTAAATAGAACCTAAAGTGACGAGAATAAAAAAAAAAAGAAGAAGATGACTTTTTCATGAAACCACAAACGATATCCTGTTTTCCTGCTCTGTTTTGGGGGAAACAAGTTGTTCCTGATGGGAATGAAGCTGTAATTTCCTTCTCCTGAGGGATGGCAAATGTCCAGGCTCCTCCAGGTGAGGGGCACAGGTCCTGGGACCCCATTCCCCACATTTTAAATAAAAAAAAACACCTGGGAGTTGAAGCCAAACATATTTTGGAGGAAGATGAAGGTGATGGGATGCTGTGAGAGGGGGGATATGGGACATTTAGGGGCTCTGCTCTGTCCCCTTGGCTGATCAAACCAGGCCCCACTGGGAGGAGGAACTGGTTTTGAAGGGTTTAAAGCCCTCACTGGGAATTTCAGGCAGGAAAATGAATCCTGGGATTGAATCCTGGGAATGATTGGACCAAATGAATCCTTTGGTTCAACTCCAGCCCTGCTGCTTTTGGATCCAGGCTGTGGGGACTGGGACAGACATCCCACCCCTGAAACAGAATTTCCTGGTGCATCTGAGAGTTCCAAAATTCCTCAGGAAGGAGAAGCCTTGCCTGGATCCCCTGGGATGATCCCAGCCACGCTGAACTTCCCACAGGATGCAGGGATCCCTTCCCAGAGTGAAGGAAGGAGTTTTCCTGTTCCTTCCCAAACATGGGATGCAGGAATCAGCTTTCCAAATCTTTTCCTCATGCATGGAAGGCAGAGAGGAGCTTTCCTATCATTTTCTATTCCTGGGATTCAGGGATGAGCTTCCCTAACCCATTCCCATACTGCAGAATAAAGAAATGAATTTTCCTACCCCTTCCCACACATGGGATTCAGGGATGAGTTTCCATTCCCCTGCCATCCACAGGATTCAGGGATGAGTTTCCCTGCCATCCACAGGATTCAAGGATGAATTTTCCTGCCCCTTCCATATTCAGGATTCAGGGATGAGTTTCCATTCCCCTGCCATCCACAGGATTCAGGGATGAGTTTCCATTCCCCTGCCATCCACAGGATTCGGGGATGAGTTTCCCTGCCATCCACAAGATTCAAGGATGAATTTTCCTGCCCCTTCCATATCCAGGATTTAGGGATGAGTTTCCCTGTCCCTTCCATTTCCAGGATTCAAGGATAAGTTTCCCTGTCTTTGCCATCCACAGAATTCAAGGATGAGTTTCCCTGCTCCTGCCACACTCAGGATCCAGAGATGAACTTCCCTGTCCCTTCCATATCCAGGATTCAGGGATGAGTTTCCCTTCCATATCCAGGATTCAAGGATGAGTTTCCCTGCCATCCACAGGATTCATGGATGATTTTCCCAGCCCCTGCAATATCCAGGATTCAGGGATGAGTTTCCCTGCCATCCACAGGATTCACGGATGATTTTCCCAGCCCCTACCACTCTCAGGATCCAGAAGCCTTATGGAGTTTCCCATCAATCCAAACCCTGACAGTTTCATGTGGCACAAAACCCCTTTTTGGGGCCGAGCATCCCACAGAGGAGCAGAACCCCTCAGGGACCAACCCCACACCTCCCTCACCCCCCGGCAGCACCCACAGCTTTCAAATCGGGACCAAAATCCCTCCCCAATCCCAAACCCGGGGGCTCTATAGCAACCCGCAGCTGCCGGGGTCTGACTCCAGCGCTCGGCTCGGCGCTGTCACTTCGTTTCAGGCTACCCCGGGTAGGTGTGAGGAACTCCAATTAAGCATTCCTCTGGCTCCCCGTGCGGGGGGACAGGCTCTGCAGTGGAGGAGGGAACCTCGCCGGTGACTAATCGCTCAGACACCCGGTGTCTGTGGCACCAGGGGAGGGCAGGCTGAGGGTTTTCCTTCACCGTGCAGCTGCCTCTGCATTCCCTTTTCGGGAGCGATCGCGGCTCCCCGCCGGGCTCGGGGGCTCCCGGCGGAACTTGGAAACATCCCAAGCATCTTTCCGGCGCTGCGGATCTCTCTGCTGCCGCAGCCTTTGCTGCTCTGCCTTGCACAGCCCCAGGGGAACTTTTTATTTTTTTCACCCCTCCCCAGGCGGATAAAACACATTCCTGGGGTTTGAAGGTGCCCCTGCCGTGGAGGAGTGGTTGGTGTTTTGGTGCCCTTTGGATGAGCATCCCCAAATTTGGGCGAACAGCGATAAATTTGGATGCTGAGCCCCAAAATGAGTGTCTGGCTCTTGCCCTGGGAGCGGAGCAGAGGATCCCAGCCCGGGCCACCACTCCAGTCCTGACACAGACGTGACAAATTTTGCATATGCAAACATCGCTTCCCACATCCTCCCATCCCCTATGGAAAATCCCAGCTGGATCAGGGTGATGCTCAGCACAGCCAAGCACCCCAAAACTGCTCCTCCTTCCCGGATCCAGGACAACCCCGGCACCAACTCCCTGGGGGGAAGCGATGGGACAGCGAGGGTGACACCGAGGGTGACAGCGAAGGGTGGGACACGCGTGGCCACCCTGGGGACACCGAGGCTGGTCCCCAAGCTCTGTGAGCGGCTGTCTGAGCAGGGCAGGAGCCGGGACGGGCCCGGCCCCGCCGGCAGCTTCGCCCCCGCTCCCCGGGGAGGAGAGGAGGGGGCCGGCGGCCGCCCCCCGCCACCGCCGTGGGCAGCGGCAGGATGTGCTGTCCCTCCCCTGCACTTCCCAGCGAGCACTTTACATAACTTCTGCTGCTTAGTCACAGCTTCGGCTCTTTTTTTTTTTTTTCTTTCCCTTTCCCTTTTTTTTTTTTTTTTTTTTTTTTTTTTGGAGCGATTTTCTCAGCCGCATCAGAGCGCGAGTCATTTCGGCAAAGGGAAGTCCCTTCCTTTCTTCCGTTCCCTTGGTAACTGCACAAATTTGCTCTTCAAATGATTCATGACCGGGGTGCTGTAGGAGTTCCCTCCTCCAACACAAATCGCTCCCACACAGCCACACATGCCCGATTAATCATTGATCAGTGTCTCTTCCGCAAGGTACGCCCGGCTCCAGCGCTCTCCTCCGGCCACCAGGATGCTCCTGGAACCCCTGGATGCTCACAGCTCTCCCCAAATATGGGACACGGGCACGAGTTTGTAAGGAATCCCATCCCCGGATGGGTTTTCTGGGCTGTAAATTAAATATTTCCAGGTTGGTGACAGGAGCAAGAGATGGGATTGGAGCTCGGCGCCGCTGCTGGTGATGGATAAACCTCCCCTGAACTCCCAACTGCCTCAGCACAACTTTATTCAGGATCTGATCCTTGTTTCCATCCCAAACTTGCTGTGATTAAACTGAAAAGCCAGAGGGACACCCCCCTCACCGTGACCGTGTTGGAGGAACGGAGCCCAGCAGCAGAAAAAAGGCGTAAAAGAGCCATAAAAGAGCTGCAAAAGTCATTTTTGGAACCCTGGTGAGCGAAGTGCCACAAGGCCGAGCATCATCGCAGGGCCACGATGCTCCTCACACACGGAAGCATTTTGGGATGGAAGCTGCCAGTAATACCTCGGCTGGAAAATAAAATTAATCTGCAAAAATCTCTCCCTGCCGGTTTTTTTTTTTTTTTTTTCTTTTTTTTTTTTGGTAGGTTTTATCTGATTTATTCTTTCCTCGTTAAGAGGAGCTAATTAACAAACCATCGTTTAAATAAACAGCAGCCAGAGTGTTTGTAACCTCGGCTTTATTGAATTGTGACAAATTAGTAGCCTCTGCGTGTTAAATGAAACAGAAGCATCGAGGGGGGAAAAAAAAAAACCACAAAACCCCTGAATTCCCATCTGGATAACGATCCTTGCTGCGGACACGGAGCAGAGGGAGAAACTCTTGGCCAGTGTGGCAAAATCTTAAAAATAACCCCAAAAACTGGCGGGTTTGGGAGGCTGAACCCTTCAGGGCTGTGGCTTCACCCTGAATTCATCCCTAGGGAATGGCAGGGTCGGGATCAGCCTGGGCCAGGGCTGGGGTGTGGATAAACCAAAAAAAATTCCCAAAATTCAGCAGAGCCATTGCTGGTGCTTCCAGCTCCTGGGAATTGCTGAGTGACAGTCCAAGGGATTTGGGAGTGCAATTACCTGGGAGAGTTAATGAACTAATTAATCACTCCGGGTGAGCACTCCCAAGCAGGGATTTGCAGGGATGCAGCAGTGGGAACAACCCTTGGCATCCCAGGGCACAAATGAGGGAATAATGGAATTGTTTGGGGTGGAAATGCCCTCCAGGATCATCCAGTCCAACCTGGAACTGCCAGGGCCAGCAGTAAAAATTGTCCCCAAGTGCCACATCCACGTGGATTTAAAATCCCTGCCCAGGACTGGACAATATTAGAGGGAAGAAATCATCTCAATATTCAACCTAAACCTTTCCTGGCACAACTTTTGTCCTATGGTTTGATAATTGGGAGAAGAAACTAATCCACAATTTCCTTCCAGGCACAGAATCTCCGTTCCAACCTTTCTCAGGGTGAGAAATTCATGGAGTCAAGAGTGGTTTGGGTGGGAAGGGACCTGAAATCTCACCTAGTTCCATGGGCAGGGGCATCTTCCACTGTCCCAGGTTTCTCCAAACCTTGTCCAACCCAGCCTTGGGCACTTCCAGGGGCAGCCACAGCTTCTCTGGCAAATCCATCCCAAGGCCTCACCACCCTCAGAGGGAAGAATTTGTTCCAAAGGAGCTCGGAGTGCAAAGAAAACTTCCCCCTGAGCTGCAGCCTCTTTACTTATTTTGGGTTTTAATTTTTTTTTTTTAATTCCTTTTATTAATAAAGGCTTCATTAACAAGCAGCGACAGAAACTCACACCAGGGAACTGAGCATTCCGAGGAGCCAAGTCATCAATTAAATCAACATTTCCCTCTGTTCTTTCCCTTTCAAACCCTCGGTTTCATCACCAAAAAGCTGAGTTGAGAGGGCTCCAGTGAGGAGGAACAATAGCAGGGCACCAACTCCTACATCTGCCCCTTCTCTCCCCTCAGTGAGGTGGGGACAGCCATCCCATAATTCCAGGAATCCAAGGAAAGCTGTCCCAGCACATCCAGCAGCTCCCAAAACGTGGAATCCTACTGTCTGCAGGGTACCCAAAACCTGAATTTTCCCTTTTTCGAGTCAATTAATGATTAAAACTCACTCCTTGCCCTGTCTCCTGCTGGGATGGCGAATGCACCTGGGCCAGGAGTGTCCCCAAGGTGTCCCCACAAGCAGCAGGAGGGGCAGCATTTATCTGAATTTTGATAAATCCGAGTGCACTGGGTAAGCTGGAATGGCCTTCCACGTGCTCCAGAGGAAAAGTTTCCTGCAGAGCACACGGGTCCCTTTGGGATGGGGACAGGGCCACGAGCAGCCCCTCTCCCATCCCTGCCTGCTGCAGAAACCCCATAATTTTTAAGGTTAATAAAGCCCTTGTTTGCTTAAGGCTGCACCTGTTTCTATGGTGACACTGGCAACCCGGCGCCTGTTTATCAGCCGTGACATATTGGTGACAAAAGGTCAGAGGTGCTGCCAGCACCTGGGGACAGCAGTGCCACCATCCCTGGGCACCCAAAACACACCCACCCCCACCCGTGGGATCCCCACCGTGCCCTGCAGAGCCGTGGGAGGGTTGGGAAGGCGATGGGTGGGGATGGATATTCCCAAAATTCAGGTGCAATTCCCAAATCCAGCCCGGAGCCGCTCCGTGCCTCAGTTTCCCCAGCCCTGGGAGGGGTTGGTGGTTGATCTGAGCAGAGCCTGGCGGGTCCCGCTCGCTCCCAGCCTGGCTCAGGATTCCTCCTGGCTGCCAGAACCCGTTTCCATAACGACTTTTCTGTTACAAACATATTTTGATAAAAATAAAGTTCCAGCGCGGCGAGGCTTCGGTGGAGTACAAATTCACTGCTCTCGCCCTCCCCCTTCCTCCTCCCCGAGGAGGGGGAATAAAGATGGAAAGCTTTCCATTTGAAGGGCAGTATTTTCTCCCTTCTTTTTTCTTTCCCCCACTGAATACAAAATGGAAAAATCTTGTTTACTGGGGGCTCGCTGTAAACCGGTTCCGACTCTGCCTGGTTACCTGATGCTCTACAGTATGTACAGGATAATGTGATAAATTCATTTCCAATTCACTGCATTATCCTTTGAATATTTTAATGACTCATTGAATGGAGTAAAAAAAAAAAAAAAAAAAAAAGAGAGAGAGAGAAAAAAAAAGCTATTTCAAATGAACAATTATGCTGCATTAGAGTAAAGGCTGATTATATTTAAACACTGCTTCCATGGATAACGGGACATATCGACCTCCGCCTATAAGAGCTAATTTGGCTCTTATCTCTAAATAATTTTACACTGCAAATTACCATGAAAACCTAAAGGGCTTTAAAAACATTCATCAAAAGATATTATTCCACTTTGTAGCAACATTTTTATTTAAATTATTTTGAATAGGAGTGAAAGCATCTCTGGTGTTTGACAATCGGAGCGGCGGCGGAGCGGCGGCTGATAAGGAGGGGATGGGATGGGATGTTCCATCCTGAAAACCCACCTGGGAGAGCAAATCCCCAGCCAGAGCCCCGAGCTGGGGCCGTGCCAAAGTGCTGCAGCACCCAGCAGGGGCGTGTGCTGCTGCTGGAGCTGCTCCCTCCCAGCTGGGGGGTGGCAAAGGCTGGGGGATGGCGGAGGGACACGGCACGGGGTGGGGATGGTGGTACCCAAAAAATGGTGGGGTGATAGCCAAGGAATGATGGGGTGATAGCCAAAAGATGATGGGGTGATACTCAAAAGATGATGGGGTGATAGCCAAAAAATGATGGGGTGATAGCCAAGGAATGATGGGGTGATAGCCAAAAGATGATGGGGTGATACCCAAAAGATGATGGGGTGATACTCAAAAGATGATGGAGTCATACCCAAAAGATGATGGGGTGATATCCCAGGGGATGGTTGGGTGGTACCCAAAAAATGATGGGGTGATACCTAAAAGATGATGGGGTGATACCCAAAAGATGATGGGGTGATACCTCAGGGAATGGTTGGGTGATACCCAAGAAATGATGGGGTGATACCCAAGGAACGATGGAGTGATACCCAAGGAATGATGGGGTGATACCCAAAAAATGATGGAGTGATACCCAAAAAATGATGGGGTGATACCCAAAAGATGATGGGGTGATCACCAAAAGATGATGGGGTGATACCCAAGGAATGGTGGGGTGACACCAGTAGGATGTTTGGGTGGTACCCAAGAAATAATGGGATGATACCCCAGGGAATATTGGGGTGATACCCAAGGGGATATTGGGGTGATACCCCAGGGGATATTGGGGTGTTATCCCAGGGGAATATTGGGGTGATACCCCAGGGAATATTGGGGTGATACCCAAGGGGATATTGGGGTGATACCCCAGGGGATATTGGGGTGTTATCCCAGGGGAATATTGGGGTGTTATCCCAGGGGAATATTGGGGTGATACCCAAGGGGATATTGGGGTGATACCCCAGGGGATATTGGGGTGTTATCCCAGGGGAATATTGGGGTGTTATCCCAGGGGAATAATGGGGTGATACCCCAGGGAATACTGGGGTGATACCCCAGGGAATACTGGGGTGATACCCCAGGGAATACTGGGGTGATACCCAGGGATGTTGGGATGATACCCCAGAGATATTGGGGTGATACCCAGGGATGTCAGGGTGATGTTGGGGTGATGCCCAGGGAATGGTGGGCAATGCTGGAGAGATGCTGGGAGATACTGGGGTGACACTGGGGTGACACTGGGGTGACACTGGGTGACACTGGGTGATACTGGGGTGGTACCCAAGCCCTGCTGGGCCATACTGGTCCATACTGGGGTGACAGCAGCTCAGTGCTGGGGTGACACTGATTGACACTGAGGTGACACTGGGCTGGTACCCAAGCACTGCTGAGATGATGCTGGGTGACACTGGGGTGACACTGGGTGACACTGGGGTGACACCAGGACACTGGCAGGTGCAGAGACCCCACCAGCCCCCCCAGCACAGCACTGGCCACCCCATCCCTCCCAGAAAAAGCCACTCAGAGCCCCCCTGAGCACCAAAGCAACAGAAGGTGTGGTGCAAAGCCCACACGGTTATTTTCGAGCCAGTGTGCAAATAAGGCTGTCAGCTGAACTCCTCGGAGCCAAGACTCCCATATCCCCCCCAGGATCTGCATCTCAACGAGACACCATGTGGCTGAGCCCACATTTGGGGCTGGGGGATTGGGAAAACTCCCAAAAAAACCCCAGCAGGACACGTCAGGACACCCCCAGCTCGGGCAGCCGGCTGAGGTGGTTTTGTCCCGGTGTCCTCACATCGCAGGGATGATTTTTTTGGGTTTGTTGTGGGGTTTGGGGGTTTATCTGCTTTGCTGTGTGTGTAGAGGAGAGATGCATACACACACACCCACGGGAGATAGAGGGGATATATTTATCCCATCATTATAGGGATGATATCAATGTATAGGTTTTATATAGAGTAATGCATGGAATCAGTGAGTGGCTCACGTTGGAAGGGACCAGCAGGAGCAACGAGGCCAAATCCCTGCTCAGATATCTCTGTTTATATTTATATTCTTTATCTCGTGGTGAGAAAGCTTAAGGAATTGTAGGGGCTGGGATCAGATGGGAAAAACCCTTTTTCTTCCCCAAAAATCTCCTTTTTTTTCCCCCCCCACCCTCTTTCATGGCCTCACACAGAATTTTTGACCTTAGAGATCACAAATGGCATCACTCAAACACCAGGAGGAAAAAAAAAAAAATAATCCCTTTCCATTCGTGCTGCAGGTTTGAATCCCACATTTGCCTTCTTTGCTTAAAGGATTTTATACTCCAAAATAAAAAAAATAAAAAAAATATATATATAAAAAAAAAGGAAAAACCACAATAATTAGCAAGAGGGAAGGATCTGTGTACAGAAGGAAACACAGGAGCTTGGGCTCCTTTGCATTTGGTAAATATTAAAATTAATGAGAGACTTTCAGGACCCTGTTGTTAGAAATGCAGAAGGGTTTCTGTGAAGGATAAAAACACAAAACAACACGAAAAAAAAAAAAAAAAAAAAAAAAAGAAAACAACCCTGTACACAAATTCCTGCAATTATTCCCGATGCTTCCTATTTTTCAGCCAATTATGGAATTCATGGAAAGTATTAATATCCCGTTTTAATTTGCTTAATATGCCCATTAACAATAAAAAGTCTAATTAAGGTATCTGTACAAAGAGCCCTCAGCAGTAATTTCAGAGAATAATAGAGGAGAAGGACGAGATATTTCTTGTTAAATGCACGCTGCAAATTAATTGATATCTTAATTAGGCTTTAGTACCCAGATTATCAGCTAGATTGATTTAGGGTTGCAAAACCTCGTTGTTTTTTTTTTTTTTTTCAAGACATGAAAACAAGCAGGAGGGGAACAAACCTGTTTTTCCAAAATATTTCTGGCAGCAAAGCCACCAGGAAAAGGGGAAGGACTCACCCCATGGACACAGGGCCACAATTCATCCCCAAACTCATTTCCCCCCTTGTTTTCTCACTAAATTCAAACCATCTTGAATCCAAAAGAAATCTTATAATACTAGAAGAGGAATCGAGATTTTCACCAATCCTACTTTTATAACCACAAAACCCAACTGGCAGCAGGAGCTGTTTGGAAGGACGAGTTGTCTCCGTGGAGAAAACCGGTGGTGGGGAGTTGGCAAAGTGTTTTTTGGGATTTTTTTTTTTTTCCCACAGCGTTTCCTTAGGAGAAGGGGGGGGGGGGGGTAAAAAAACCAAAAAAAGCAATATTTTTGGAGCAGCCTGGCTCTTTATAGCCTGAGGAAGCACTTCCCTACCTACACGCCCAGCACCGTTTGCATTTCTCATCCTCCGGGGTTTCACCGGGCGGAGTTTGCATCCCAAAGGAAACCCAGCCCTCCCCCAATCCTCGGGAATGACCCCGAGGGACTCACCAGGATGTCGGTGACCATCCAGTGCCTCCAGAACTGGAACTTGGGCTCGGCTCTGTTGGGAGAGTCGGGATCCACCATCACCAGGACGTATTTTTGGTCCTGCAAGAGACCAGAGGGGGATGCTCTGGGTATGGGGTGACAGCAAAGAAAAAAAAAATCCCAAATCCACGTTTTCCCACTCTTTCCCAGCAGGTGCACTCTGGTGGTATCACCCCACAAACCTGCTGGGGGTGATTGAATCCCAAATTTTTTTCCAGAAGAAATATGCGGGTTCTGCCTCCTCCAAATTCACCGAGGAGAATTCCTGCTCCTCTCACCACATCCCACCGAGGAGCAGGATTGAAGCCACTCTGGTATTTTTGGAATCTAAGTGTGGCTGGGGACAAGCTGGACACCCCATCCTCCATAGGGGTGGCTGTGAGGAGCCAAACTCTACCCCAAACATCCCAAAATACCCAAAAGATGTTCTTGGAATGCTGCAACAAAGCACCTGGAGGGGTCAGGTACCACTCTTAGGTGATGGAATTGGGCAAAAAGTGATGGGATTTATGGATAACACTGGTTTATCCCCCCAAAAAACCCCACAACCCACCCCAGAACCCCAGTGAGTGTTCCCAGCACCCAAAGGTGCCCCCCACACGTGGATATTTTGGTCTGCCCAGGACGGAGCTGCGCTGGAAGTGACCTCAGGAGGGAAAACCTGCTGATCCGCAGGGACTTGGCAGCACCTCCGGCACCAGCTTATCCCGCCAGCACCCAGATTAAGGGATCTGCATCCCAATAAACCCTCCAGGTGCGTCTGTCGGGGCGGCAGCTCCTCCCGCCGCCCCGGGGGCAGCGCTGGCACCAACAGCCCGGCGATTCAGCACCGCAATTAACCGGAGCTCCCGCAATTAACCGGAGCTCCAGCAATTAACCGGAGCTCCCCGGCCGCTTGTGAAACCGGGCAGCGATTTGCACCGCCAGGATCTTGGGGCTGACTCAATGTTTTTGCTCCGTTTCTCAATCTTTGGTTGGGGTAAAGAGGGGAAAAAGCTCCTGGGGTGTTGGCATAAGCAGAGACCCCCCCTGTGCCCCCTTCCCCTGGCATCCCACGCGCCTCATAAATCTCTTTATGAGACCCCCAACCTTCACAGGCAGCTCCGGTTTTAAGCAGAAAATGAGGATTTCAAACCCATTTAGCCAACAGTTGTGGAGAAAATCCCAAACTCCTGCAAAACCTCCCGGCCCAGCTCGGTAAATCCCAACCTGGCATCATCCAGGGTGGGTGGAGGGGGGGGGAATTGCATCAACCCTGCAGATGTGAGCGTGGGAAAGGGGCTGTGCTGGCCTCACCACGTGAGGATGAAGGTCAGGACCTCCAGGCTGAGCCCTCACCACAGCTGGCCAAAAAAATCAAAAGTAAAAAAAAAAAAAAAAAAAAAAAAAAAAAGAGAGAAGGGGAAGAAGCAGCAAAATTCCTTAACAGCACCAAAATCAGCGATTAATAAGAAGGAGGAGGAGGAGGAGGGGAGGGGGGAGAAGAAGCCCAACAACCCAAAAACCCTGTGCTGGAAGTGTGAAGGAATTTGAGCTCTAACTTTGGGGAGGGTGGGGAGCCGAGCTCGGCGTTTCTGAATCTCTCAGCTCTGCTCGGAGCCCAGCTGGTGGGAACAGAACGTGTAGTCATGGGACTGTCATCGTGTGCTGTCCAGGTTAACATGTAGCATTTCTATTACTATTAACAGACTTTCTGCTCCTCACTCCATCTGTTCTTCGAAATAATTGCAGTTGTACAGACCATGCCTTCGCTCCAGGCAGGCTCTGGGGAGAGGGTAGTGCTTTTATGCAAAAAAAAAAAAAAAAAAAAAAAAAAAAAAAAAAATTAAAAAAAAACGGAGAAAAAAAAAAAGTGTTAAAAAATAACAGCAAACACGAGAATAGAGTGCAAGTGAAGCTAACAGCAGGCTGGGAATTGGGGACAGATTGTGGCCTAGAAAGGTGACAGCACATGCAGTGGGGCCGGACCCTGCTGGGGACAGGAGCTGGGGTCAGCACCCTGAGCCCTGTGGGATTTTTCTCTCTCCTCACCTGCCGGCCACCCCTAAGAGCCACAATCCCTCACCTTCCACCTAAAGATAGCAAAGCCCTCCCCGAGCCCAGCTAATCCCTCCTGCTCACCCCACGCTGCTCCCTAGGCTGAGGCAGCACCCCAAAAACCCCTGTGTGACACCCCAAAGGTGAGGGGGGTGGTTTTGAACTGCTTGCAAGCAGCAGAGTGTGGTGATTTGGTTTTTATTTTTTTTTTTTTTAATGCTGAAATCCCTCCTCGACACAGGCTAACAGCATTAGCTGCTGTCAGGGCTGCAGACAGGAGCCAGCCCCGAGTGACACGGGAGCTGCTCAGCTTTACAAGCATGAAGCAGCCCCAGGGATTTTGGGAGAGGAGGAAAAGTGGCTTTAGATCAGAAAATTCCTCCTTGGTGCACAGGAACAGGCGGCATCTTGCTGTGCAAAGGGGAGGGAGGAAGGGGGAGAGGGAAGAAGGAGCCGCTTTGGGTTGCTGTGGATGGAAATTTGGGGGGAAAAAAACACGCCCAAAGGTTTGTCACCCATTCCTGCTTGGCTGTTGGAGTGAAGGATACAGTGTGTCCTATCATGGAATGGTTTGGGTGGGAAGAGAATTTAAATTCCATTCAGTTCCATGGGCAGGGACACCTCCCACTGTCCCAGGTTGCTCCAGTCTGGCCTTGGGAACTTCCAAGGATTCAGGGGCAGCCACAGCTCCTCTGGGAATTTCATTCCAGCCAGGAATCCCTTCCCAAAATCCCATCTAGCCCTGCTCTCTGCCATTCCCTGTGTCCTGTCCCTCCATCCCTTGTTCCTCTCCAGCTCTCCTGGATCCCCTCCAGTTCTGGAAGGGGCTTTGAGCCCTCTCTGGATCCTTCCCTTCTCCAAGCTGATGTGTGACACCAACTATGTCACCCTTCTGTGGCCACCCTTCCTCACCCCAGCACTCCTCAAAATCCACATTTCACCACTGGCAGCATCTGCTGCCTTCCCAAGGACTCAAATCCACATCCCTGCACGGAGCAGCAGAGCTGGTGGCAGGTGACAAGATCTCTGCATTCATTCCGTGTTTTCCCTGCTAATTGTTCCTAGAGGGGAGGCAGCAGCGAAATATCCAGTTATTCCTGCAGAAAGCATTAGCTGCTCCAATTAGGCACAGGTTTAGGGAAGTGGCTCCGAGCAGGCAGGGACTTTTCCAAGAGGCAGGAGAGGGATTTTGTGCGCTGAGGATACACACGGAGCTCAACAGATCCCGCCGAGCCGGGGCTGCACAGGAATTAAAGACTTATCCAAATGAGAGCAAATAGGGTGTTAAGTGACACACATGTAGAGCGAGCGGTTTCCTTGGAAACCAGCGCACATGGAAGCAGCACACATGCAGGGATCCGGCGATTTCGGCAGCTCTGCCCTGCCGGGGATGCCTGGGTTGGGCTGGGTGTGCCCAGGGCTGTCTGTGCTGGTGTGTCCATCCCCTTGGTATCAGGGAAAACGGATTAAAATGTGCTTTATTCTGTGAAACGGGGATGGATGGTGCTCAAATTCCAAAATTAAGGGATGCTGGTGGGCCAACATGGGGAATGAACAGGAATGGATCCAACCCAACACCCAGAGCTGTTCCTTGCCCGTGCCCACCTGGATGTTTCCAGCCCCACTCAAGGCACCAGGTGAAATTTCCAGCTGCCCCAAATCCTTGACAGCTCCTAAGGAATTTCCCCGGGTGCCGAAGGAAATGATGGCACAGACAGGTTGTGAAAAAAACCTTTCACCTCCCTGGGAGCTGCAACCTGGCATTGCCACAGCCTGGATTATCCTGCTGGGAAGGATTTTGATGGCACGAGATGATCCAGGCTGGAGGATGGAGCCAGGGAAGAGCTGGGTTTATACAATTACAAACCAGAAAAACCTCAACCAGAGCAGGGTAGGAACCCCTGGCTGAGCAGGGAGCTGGGAATAAATCCCAGGATGATGGGAAACATCATCCCAGCTCTCCCCAGGGCTGCTGGAGGGTCCAGCTCACGCCCCACCAGCGCAGGAGTCGGAGGTGGAAGCGCCGCCAGCACCAGCTGAGATTTGAAATCAATCTGGGCTCTTCTCTTGGCTTGTCCCCAGTACTAAAAAGTTTCTATAACAGGCACTGACTTCACAATTCTGCTGTTGCCTCGCCAGAGAGAAATTCCAGCTCCTTCCTCGGCAGCAAAGGAATTGTTTGTGCCCGAGTTGTGTTGTGGCTCGGGGAAGGAGCTGCAGGATTTCACCTCCTCGTTTTTGCCACTTCCATGGGCCCAAAAAAAAAAAAAAAAAAAAAAAAACCCAGCTCAGCAAAATTAACCCTCCTCTGCAGGACTTGCCCAAGGGGACAAGTGGCACTGGCTGAAGGTTTGACTCAACTCTCCCAGGCCTGGCTCCCGATGCCCAAGGGAACTTCATTGAATTTCCAACTCAGCTCTCCCCATCCCTCTGCTCTCTCCCTCGGGGCTCCCTCACCGGCCAAATATTTATGCAGCCTAATGTCTTAATGAGGATTGATTCATCCAGGATGGTTGAGGAGTGTGTGTGAAAGGTCTGTTCCCAGATTAAGGGTTTGGGATGCTTTAAGGAATGGATTATTTGCTCTCAACAGTTTGCTTTCCCTCTTAGCGAATTCGAGCAGCAATAAAACAGCGATGAGGGTGTTACACACCCAACACAACCAGGCAGAAAGTGGGATGAATATTCCAAAGGCTCCATTGTGCTGGAAATGCAGGTGCAAATGCAGGTGTGGTGTTTGTGGAGCACTTTTGGGGAGGGAGGGGAGCAACAAGCTGTGAATCCCCAATCCATGACCCCACTGCGGCTCTGCTTTGGCTTCCCCAAATCCAGAGGATTCGAGGGGGATGGAGCGAAATGTCCCAAATCCAGGAGGGAACAAACAGGCTGAGAAGTGCCCTCTCCACCTCCGAGCTGTGCCGTGCCCTCCTTTTCCCCGGGAGCTGTTTATCCAGCCTAATGAGCGCCGCAATCACCCGGCCCCGGGCTGGGGACAGCGCGGCCCCGCTCCGCGGGCAGGGCAGGCGGGACGGGCTCGGCAAACGACACATTTCCACATTTCCACATTTCCACATTATTTCCACGTTCCACAGAGTGAGGAGGAGGAGGAGGAGGAGGCGGCGAGCGGCCGCAGTGGCAGAGCGCTGCCGTCCAGCCCAATTACTATCACGCGGGGGGACACATGGATTGGTGACATTTGACATTTTCTACACAATATTTTGATGCAGAATGGCACCTCCGTCACAAATTATTTTCCAAAACTTGGCTTGGGTTCTGATGGCGTTTTTTTAAAAAAAAAAAAAAAAATTTCTTGGTAGGGGGGAAAAAAAATAAGAAAATAAAAGCGTTCCACTGGTGGGTGGCATTTGCAGGCGAGCAAAGAGAAGGGTCTGGTGTCCCCTCTGTGAGCCACCAAGTGGGAAAACAAAGGGGAAAACGCACCCAGAAATTCCAGCCTTTGCTCCCATGCACCCACAAGGTCCTGGGGGACCCTCGAAAGCTTTTCCCTGCTCCCTGCCGTGATTCCTGAGATCTCTCAGCTCGGGAGCATCGGGGGCCCCAGACCCCTCCTGGCAAGCCAGGGGTTCTCAGCGCTGGGAATTGCTGAACTCGGTGCTACCAGACACCTCGGCGAAGCTGAAATGACTTTAAATGCCTAAACATTTTAAAACAAACCCTGGAACAATTCAGCTCCGAACTCCTCGCCTGCTTTCTCTCCCTCCTCGCTCTCTCTCTCCCATTTTTACGGTTTCCAGAGCTGTTTTACGCCTCATTACCTGCACACTGTGAGTGATGTCTGTCGGTCCTAGAGCTGTAAATACCTTAAATCATGCTTCATTAAGAATATCTCTGGTGCTATTAAAGAGCTATAATAGACAACGAGTTAACAGATGATTAAATATGAACTCCATTTGTGTCACTCACCGCGGGCAGGAAGAGGCTTTAAGTTTTTTAAACTCGCTCTCATTATCTGGGGAAGTGGCGGGGATGGAGGGGGATGGAGGGAGGCTCGCCTGGGATGAAGGGAGGCTGGCTTGGAAATGTGGGGATGGGCTGGAGCGAGGCTGGGATGGGGTGGGGAGAGGCTGGGATGGGGTGGAGGGAGGCTGGGATGGGATGGAGGAGGCTGGGATGGGGTGGGGAGAGGCTGGGATGGGATGGAGGAGGCTGGGATGGGGTGGGGAGAGGCTGGGATGGGATGGAGGAGGCTGGGATGGGATGGAGGGAGGCTGGGATGGGGTGGAGGGAGGCTGGGATGGGGTGGAGGAGGCTGGGATGGGATGGAGGAGGCTGGGATGGGATGGAGGAGGCTGGGATGGGATGGAGGGAGGCTGGGATGGGATGGAGGAGGCTGGGATGGGGTGGGGTGGAGGGATGGGGACATGGAAATGGAGAGATGGGGATGGAGAGGTTTCTGTGTGGGATCAAAGGATGCTCACACAGAAATGGGGGGATTTGGGAATGGAGGGTTGGGAATGGAAGAATCCTCACATGGAGGGATGGGAATGAAAGGATGCTCAATGAAATTGGAGGAATGGTCCTGTGGAGCTGGAGGGATGGGAATGGAGGGTTGGGAATGGAAGAATCCTCACATGGAGGGATGGGAATGAAGGGATGTTCAATGGAGATGGAGGAATTCTCCTGGGGACACAGAGTGATGCTCGTGAGCAGCTGCAGGGACAGGAATGGAGGATGATCTCTGGGGAGGCAGAGGGATTGTCCCATGGGGATGGAGAGGTGGAAGGATGCTGTGAATGGAAGGATGGAGTGGAAGAAAGAGGTGGAATGTGGATGGAAGAATGTTCTGGAATGTTGGAGATGGACAGAGGGAGATTGAGGGGCGGTGGAGGGATGGGGATTTAGGGATGGGGATGGAGAAAGGGGAGTGAAAGGATGGTCACAGAGATGGAGGAATGAGGATTTAGGGATGCTCACATGGGTAAAGGAATTATTGGGAAGGGATGCAGGGATGTTCCCATGGACACAGAGGGATGCTGGCCCCAAAACCAGCAACACCCAGGAGGCACCAGCTCCTCCACACTGTGACTCCAGGCTGATGATCCTTGCCTGGATTTTCCCAGCTGGGTTCTGGTAGCTGGAGATTATAAATAAAATCAAATAAAGGAGGAGGTGGGCAATGAGATGCTTTGGATGGGACAGGATGAGAAGCTGGAAGGAAGGTGGATGGAGTGAGGGATGCATGGATTCCTGGGAAGAAGGGCTGGAGGGTGGCAGTGTGGATGGAAATGCAAAAAAGGTTGAGCATTGCTGGCTCTCCAATACCAAAATAACTCAGCACAAACGAATTGCCAAAGCACAAATTAAATAATAATTAATACCATTAAAATCCCATGAGCACACAAAAATACTGAGGAAAATTAAATAATGAGTGTTTTCTTCTCTTCTGGATTAGATCCTGCTCTGTGAAAAGAAAGAGCATTTTCACAGGCTCTGGAACAAAGTGGAATTATCCAACTGTCACAGTCCTGGATTTCTGCTGGGAATGGGGTGTGGATGGTGCTGAACACCCAGAATATCCCAAAACATGGAGCTGGGGAAGCCCCAGGAGGGGCTGAGGGGCTGGGAAGGGGCTCAGCCTGGAGAAAAGGAGGCTCAGGGGGAATTTCTGGCTCTGCACAACTCCCTGCCAGGAGGGGACACTGGGGGGATTTGGGATTTCTGCCAGGAACAGGGACAGGAGGAGAGGGAACAGCTCAGGGTGGAACCAGCAGGAATTTCCCCATGGAAAGGGTGGGCAGGGATTGGAACTGCCCAGGGGGGACAGTGCCCATCCCTGGGGGTGACAGTGACAAGGTGGGGATGGGGCACAGCTTGGATTTGGTGGTCCCAGAGCCTTTTCCAGCCTCAGCCATTGTGAGGGAGGATTTGGGGACAGGGACAGACCCTGGCTGTGTGACCTGAGCGTGGCCCCTGTCCCAGCAGTGTCCCTGTGCCCTTTGTGGGAATCACAGCACACGAGGGGGGTTCAGAGGAGCCCCCCCAGCCTTTCTCCCACCCTTTTCTCCCTTAGGATCAGCCTTAAACCCACCCAGACACAGACAGAGCACTGTGGGAGAACACTGGGGGGGCACAAGACCCCCACAACCCCCAAACCCCATCTCTGCTCCAAGAGAAAACCCACAGCCTCACCCCTTATGGAGACAACAAATCCCCCCTCCTCCAACCTCTCATTGCCCATTCCCCACCCCCCCAAAGCAGCGACCCCCGCCCGATACAGCGACCCCCCCTCAAAGCAGCGACCCCCGCCCGATACAGCGACCCCCCCTCAAAGCAGGGACCCCCGCCCGATACAGCGACCCCCGCCCGAAGCAGCGACCCCCGCCCGATACAGCGACCCCCGCCCGATACAGCGACCCCCCCTCAAAGCAGGGACCCCCGCCCGATACAGCGACCCCCGCCCGATACAGCGACCCCCCCCTCAAAGCAGGGACCCCCGCCCGATACAGCGACCCCCGCCCGAAGCAGCGACCCCCGCCCGATACAGCGACCCCCGCCCGATACAGCGACCCCCCCTCAAAGCAGGGACCCCCGCCCGATGCAGCGACCCCCGCCCGATACAGCGACCCCCCCTCAAAGCAGGGACCCCCGCCCGATACAGCGACCCCCGCCCGAAGCAGCGACCCCCGCCCGCCCCCGAGGCCACCGGGGGGTCCCGGGGAGGCGGCGCTGCTGGCGGTGGGGACAGTGACACTGCTGTCCCCAAGGACGGCGCTGGCGGGGCCGGTAATTGAATTTCGGCGCCGCGGGACGGAGTTAAGTGGGAAAATCCATTTCCGAGCAGCCCGAACCTTCTGGCTCCTCATCAGAGCCCGCGGGTCCCCCCCAGCCGGGGTCAGGCCACCAGCGTCACCCCAGGAAATTATCCCGGCGCCCCTCGGGAGGGAAAAAACCCATCTCGGTTCAATTTGGGGGGAAATTAGAGAGTTTCAGGAGCTGCTCCCTGGGGATGCGGCAGCGACCCATTGACCTGCGGGAAGCCCCGCCCAGGATTTGGGATTTGCTGCTGCCGAGTTGTGAGGATCCCAAAAAAGAGGAGACGGGGCCTTTATCCCACCCTTATGCAGCAAATAGAAAAACTTTTTAAAAATAATATATAATATATAATATATAATATATAATTAATATATAACATATAATATATAATATATAATATATAATATATAATATATAATATATAATATATAATATATAATATATAATATATAATATATAATATATAATATATAATATATAATATGGAATAGAATATATAGCATAGGATATATAATATATAATAAATAGTATATAATATACAATACAGAATATAGAATATATAACATAGGATATATAAGATAAGATGTAGAACATATAATATAGAATATGAAATTTAGAATATATAATCCAGAATGTAATATACATCATATGTCAAAAATAAATATTACACATGTTCTATATTTTCATGTAGAATGGATACATTTGCATATTTTAATATCTGTTTCTAGATTTATTATCATATATTTTACATGGAAATATAGACTGTATTCTCTATATATTCTCTATATAATCTTTACATATTTTATATATGCTCAGTATGGAAATATAGAAAATATTCCAAATAGATAGAGATATATTAGAAGCACAGATATATTCCCAATATTAATAGGACCCTGCCTTGGGATCTCATTAAAAAGCTCTTTAAATCTTGGAATAATGGGAGGGATCTACCCCCAGCAAGAGCTTCGGGAAAACAACCAAGAGCTCACCCTCCCTCCACACGAACTGCTCTTGCCAGAAACAGGAGGGAAAAGATGCTCAGCTCAGAACTTCCCTCCCTGGTAAAATATTTAATAATAAACTCAGAGGAGAAGCCAACTGTCTCCCTTGGATGTGGTTTTCATTTGGAAGTTAATGGGAGTTTTATTTCCAATCCAAAATATCCTTTTCTTTTTTAAATTTATTTTTTAATTCCTGATGCACGTTTTGTCCTGATAAATCCATCCTGTCACGGCGAATAAATTCCAAACGGGATGGACAGAGGGATGACACCCGTGTCACACTCCATTCCCTTCCAGCCACCCTTTCCCGAGGCTCCCGACCCCCGGCCCTTCCACAAGATTTGGAAACACCCCGAAACATTTGGAAACACCCCGAAACAACATTTGGAAACACCCCGAGCGCCACAACAGCCGCGTTAACGCGTTAATTCCCACGATGCCTCGGCGCTTTGAAATCCCAGAAAAAAAATTTAAAATATACAAAAAAAAAAAAAAAAAAAAAAAAAAAAGAGGAAAAGCTGCAACGAGTCCTGTGCAAAGGACCAGGGCATCATTAACGCAGCCGGATCCGTGTCGCAGGCTGCAGCAATTATTCCCGGGTGGAACACGGCAAGCTGTGAAGAGCTTTCATTACCAGGGGTGTTGCAGGTCCCTCACCTCTGGCCAATCTCCCGCTAAAAACGGGCATTTTCTGCGCCGCCATTTAAATCCCTAATTGCTCTGATTGGGGGGCACGCGGAGCACGGAGAATTCATGACTGGGAAATCTATTAGGCAATAAGTTGGTTCCTTTTAGGCACCTTCGAGTCGCCTGGTCTCAATCGCTGCCCGGCTTCCCGGGGGGAGGGTGGAGGTGCTGATTTCCAGGGGGTGCAACCTGCCCCGGCTCCCCTGCGCCTCAATTACCTCCCCTGCTCATCAAGGGGGGGATTTAATTAGGGAAGCAGCCCATGGGATGCTGCTCCTGCCTTGGGAATGCAATTCCCTGCTTCCAAGTATCTCCTCTCTGACCCACCCACGATGGGAATTGGATGGGGTTTCATCGTTCCTCAGGCCGAGCAGGAGGTGTTGGCTCCAGGGGTTCTCGGTGTGGGTCAGGAATGATCCCTCCATCCCTATTCCTCCCTTTCCTATACCCATGTTTGCTCCAGGAGTTCTCAGATTTGGATCAGAACTGATCCCTCCATCCTTATTTCCCCCTTTCTTGCATCCGTGTTTGCTCCAGGGGTTCTCAGATTTGGATCAGAACTGATCCCTCCATCCTTATTTCCCCCTTTCTTGCATCCGTGTTTGCTCCAGGAGTTCTCAGATTTGGATCAGAACTGATCCCTCCATCCCTATTTCTCCCTTTCCTATACCTATGTTTGCTCCAGGGATTCTCAGGTTTGGATCAGAACCGATCCCTCCATCCTTATTTCCCCCTTTCTTGCATCCGTGTTTGCTCCAGGGGCTCTCAGGTTTGGATCAGATCTGATCCTTCCATCCCTATTTTGTCCTTTCCTGCATCGATGTTTGCTCATGGGGTTCTCAGTGTGGATCAGATCTGATCCCTCTATCCTTATTTCCCCCTCTCCTGTATCCATTTTTTTCTCCAGGGATGCCTAGGTGTGGATCAGGTGAGTTCCCTCCATTGCTATTTCTCCCTTTCCTGTATCCAAGTTTGCTCCAGGATGCTCAGGAATTCCTCCATCCCTCTTTCCTTCTCTCCTGCATCCCTGTTTTCTCCAAGAGTTCTCAGATATGGATCAGATGTGATCCCTCCATCCCAATTTCCTCCTTTTCTGCATCCCCTCTTTTCTCCAGGGATGCTCAGATGTGGATCAGATATGATCTCATTTTCCCTTCTCCTGTATCCCCTGTTTTGTCCAGGGATGCTCAGCTGTGGACCAGGTGTGATCCTATTTTTCCTTCTCCTCTATCCATGTTTTCTCCAGGGATGCTCAGGTCTGAATCATTGTAATTCCTTTTCCCCTCTCTCCTGCATCCCCTGTTTTCTCCAGGGATGCACAGGTGTGGATCAGATATGATGTTATTTTCCCTTCTCCTGTATCCCCTGTGTTCTCCAGGAGTTCTCAGGTGTGGATTAGATGTGATCCTTATTTTCCCTTCTCCTGTATCCCCTGTGTTCTCCAGGGATGCTCAGCTGTGGATCAGATATGATCCCTTTTTTCCCTCTCCTGTATCCCCTGTGTTCTCCAGGAGTTCTCAGGTGTGGATCAGATGTGATCCTTATTTTCCCTTCTCCTATATCCCCTGTGTTCTCCAGAGATGCTCAGCTGTGGATCAGGTGCGATCCCTTTTTTCCCTCTCCTGTATCCCTTGTGTTCTCCAGGAGTTCTCAGGTGTGGATCAGATATGATGTTATTTTCCCTTTTCCTGTATCCTCTGTGTTCTCCAGAGATGCTCAGCTGTGGATCAGATATGATCCCTTTTTTCCCTCTCCTGTATCCCCTGTGTTCTCCAGGGATGCTCAGCTGTGGATCAGATATGATCCCTTTTTTCCCTCTCCTGTATCCTCAGTGTTCTCCAGGGATGCTCAGCTGTGGATCAGATATGATCCCTTTTTTCCCTCTCCTGTATCCTCAGTGTTCTCCAGGGATGCTCAGCTGTGGATCAGGTGTGATCCCTTTTTTCCCTCTCCTGTATCCTCAGTGTTCTCCAGGGATGCTCAGCTGTGGATCAGATATGATCCCTTTTTTCCCTCTCCTGTATCCTCAGTGTTCTCCAGGAATACTCAGGTGTGGATCAGGTGTGATCCCTTTTTTCCCTCTCCTGTATCCCCTGTGTTCTCCAGAGATGCTCAGCTGTGGATCAGGTGTGATCCCTTTTTTCCCTCTCCTGCACCCATGTTTCTCCACAGATTCTCAGCTGTGGGCCAGCAATAATCCCTCCCCTCTCCTAATCCATATTTTCTCCAGACTCTGAATCAAACACAATCCCACCCATCCCCATTTCACCCTCCCCACTTTCCCCCCCCAAACAACCCTTTGAGACCCAAACCAAACCCACTCCTACACCTTTTTTTCTATCCCCCCTTTGTATCAAAACGAGCACATCCACCGGGAATGCACCAGAAAACTCCCGAATCCCGGCGCTGCCATTCCCACCTCCCTCCCTCCCCGGGGTGAATTGTGCACCCCGGGGTTATCCATTCCCCGGGGGTGTTGCTGGAAAAGGGAGACAATGCTTTTATTGTCCTCTTCCTCCCCATCCCCGTTCCCAGGCGCCTTCCAGGAGTGCATTAAACGATGCGATTAACATCTGTCACAGCGCTCCCGGGGGAAGCAGCCGCACGTGCAGGGGGTGGGTTTGTTTTGGTGGCTTCAGCTCCTTTTTCCAAGTTCCCAGAGCAAAGGGGGGAATTGGATTTCTGGGGGGGTGAAGAGTCCCGCGGTTGGAGCAGGATGGGGATGGTAAATCCCGGTTTTTTTGGGGTGATGGGTTGAGACAAATCTGCTCCTTTGGGGTGGGAGGGGGTTTGGGGGAGATGCTGAGGGGTTGGAGCAGAGGCAGCAGCATTCCATAATTCCAAAATATACCCAAACCCCAAAAATCCCCAAAACCCTTTCTGGGGTTAGATGAGTGTAGATTCCCCCCATTATTCCTACACAATTTAAAATGAGATCTCACAGCAGGATCCTGTTCCCAAGGGCTGATCTCCCTTCCTGTTTATACCCAAACCCCAAAAACCCCAAAAACCCTCTCTGGGGGTAGATCAGTGTAGATTCCCCACATTATTCCTACACAATTTAAAATGTGATCTCACAGCAGGATCCTCTTCTTAAGGGCTGATCTCTCTTCCTGTTTATACCCAGACCTCAAAAATCCCCAAATCTCCTTTCTGGGGGTAGATGAGTGTAAGTTTCTCCCATTATCCCCAAACATTTTGAAATGAGACCTCATGGCAACTCCTCTTCCCCTGTTTATCCCCCAAAATTCAAACCCTGCTGGGAAAAAACTCCCATTTCTTCCACATTTTCATTTACTCCTGGTAGGAGCTGAGCCTGGCACCTTTAACCAACCACCCAAAAAAAAAAAAAAAAACCACCAAAAAATCCCCTGTGGACTTTGGGGTGCACCCAAAAATCCACCAAAATCAGCAATGCTGGGCAGGGATGCTCCAGCATCCAGGAGATTGGGATGGGAAAAAAAAAAATAAAATTTAAGAGGGATCAACCTCTTCTGTGGGATTTTTTTGGGAAGGAAAGAAAAGGATGAGCAGCATCTTCTCAGGACAGGAAGGAGGGATGGGATGCTGCTCCCACAGCCAGGATTCCTTTTAATTGATTTCTCATGGTTTGGTGGCTCCTGGCTTTAATTACAACCCAAATGTTTGCTGATGCAATTATGGTGCACACGCCATAAAACTGTTAGAGGGTGTCACCAGGTCGTGGGTCTTCATTTATTTATGGCCTCCAGAGGGGAAAAAACCAGAAATTCTGCTTTCTGCCCAGATCCCTGGGGATCAATCCTAATCCCAAAGTGGGTTTCTTTGTGGCAGGGCAGATTTGGATTTTTTTTTTTTTTTCTTTTGGTTTAATATATTAAAAGGGAGAAAAAAAAAATAAAAATATGCCTTGCAGCAGCTCGTCTGGGGGTGAAATAATCCACTCAACATTCTGATTATCAGCTAATGCACATTTGCATTAGAATGGGATAGAAGAGCTCCCAGGATGGAGCAAGATCCCCACGGATCAGCCTCTGGCCTTACACAGAAAAGCCACAGATCCTTGCCCTGAGCATAAAAACACCCAGGGATGCAAAGCCAGACACAGCATTAAATATATGGGATATAAAATAAGTGTATGGGAAAGCTGTGCTATATATAATACACTGGGAATATTTATATATTCATATATTGAGGAAAGTACATTGCATAATAAGTATATAATATATTGGGACTATATTAATACCCCCCAGTATTAATTATTTTATATATATTGGAAAGATACATAATATATATATACAATTATTTTGGAATATATATCATTTATATAAGATTATTTGGAATATATGCACAATATTCTTTGGAAGTAAGAATTGCCATGAGATTTCATTACGAAATATTCAAATTTAGGAATAATGGGGGGAAAAAAAGCAGAATTAGCCAGGGCAGCTGGTCCTGAGCTTTTGTCAAATCCTGGGATTCTCCTAAAGGAATTCCTCCCACTGGGATGGCAACACCAATCCCATGGAATTGAAACCATTTAAACCAGGTTTAAATCCTGGGGTTCTCCTAAAAATTTGGGAATTCCTCATGCTGGTGGCAGCACCAATCCCATGGAATTGAAACCATTTAAACCAGGTTTAAATCGTGGGCTTCTCTTAAAGTTTTGGGAATTCCTCATGCTGGGATGGCAGCACCAATCCCATGGAATTGAAACCATTTAAACCAGGTTTAAATCGTGGGCTTCTCTTAAAGTTTTGGGAATTCCTCACTCTGGAATGGCAGCACCAATCCCACGGAACTGTAGAAATCCAGCAGCCCCCCCCTGGTTCTGGGTCTTTTCCCATTTAATCCCCCAGGAAACCAGGAGCAGCCACCTCACCCTGGCTGGAAGGAAGCTGAGAAATGGCCAGTGTTGGAGCTGCTGCTCTCAGCCCCCAGAGCAAAGCCTGACTCTGCACCTTTCCCACCTCAGCTGTCAGCAGGGAGCTGCTCAACCCCCCCTGCAGCCTCGTTAAAAATGTGATGCTTCCCTAAGGCGAGCCAGGCAGACACGGCCAAATTAACGAGGGCTGGATCAGACTCCCCTTCCCCAGGAATAAACCTGGGCATGCAGGGAGAAGAAGGCAAGGCTGGGTTTGGGGAGGTTGTGTGCTCACCAAAAGAGCAATCCTGTCCTTGTCACTGTTAATCAGGAGGGAAATGCTGCAAAGGGTGGGAATTCAATCCCTGCCCCAACCCAGATCCTCTGGATGAGCTGTGCCAGCAGCAGGTTTGCAAACACATCCTTGCAGCTCTCCCACTTCATTTCCCCCATTGGAAAATAAATAAACAGCATTGTTTGGTTTTGGTTATTTTTGTGTTTGTTTGTTTTTGTTTTTTTTTTTTTTAAATCTCTTTTTTCTTTGTGCAATCTGGAAAGGGGCACATTTCCAGCAAGAAGCTGGGATAGGCTGGAGGCATCTCCAGCTGGGCAAGGGGCACCTTGTCTGTGTGACAAGGAAGGATTTGTGCCCCAAAACCCCACAGAGCACCCACAGTTCCAGGCCAAAAAAAAAAAAATGGGATTTGGTACCTCTGGAATAATCCAGCTGATTTCCCACTGGAAATAGAGATAAAACCCTAGAACCATGTCTGGAGCTAAGGGGACACCTGTGCTCCATCAGCAGCATTTGAGGGGCTCAGGGATTTTGGGAAGGCACTGAGAGGCTCCTGTCTGAGGGCACCTCTTTAATCCCAACCCCTTGAAACCGAAATAAAGCTCCAAACAATCCTGAACCAACCCCTCGAGCCCAAACAGCAGCGAGATTTGGGAGCCAGTCCAAGCTCTGCAGCTTAGGCCCATCTCCAAATATCTCCCAACAAGTTTATTTATGGAAAATAAAATCAGTCCAAGATGTTCACAGCTCAGGAATATTTAATGCTATTTGGTGAGAAAGTATTTCCAGCGAGGAGGGAAGTGTGTGGCACCCCCAGCCTGGGCACTGACCCACACCAGTCACCCCAGAGCCCTGGACTGGTCTGACTGGACCCAACACCCCTCACTTCATTCCTCCTGAATTAATCCTGCTGGATTAATTGGCTCTGGGGTGAGGTGATGGGGAGAGGAGGTGCTGAGGGATCTGTGCTCCTGCCCCTGGGTGCCACCTCATGGACCTGTCCCTTCCCTGTCACCCAGGAGCAGCAAGGACGATTTCCCCAGGTGGGAGAAGGAGGGGAGGGCAGCAGAGTGAGCCCAGATGATGCTCAGACACAGATCCCCCCCTCTGGCAGCCAAAATCCCGGGAGCTGCAGCCACCGTGGTGACCCACAGAGGTCACAAGTGACACTGAGCTGTCTGCTGGGCCAGCCCGGGGTCAGGGGCAGGCTGGGGGCAGCACTGATGGGAGGCACTTTAATAGACACCTGTCACCTGATGGGAGGGTTAATGCATCCCCCTGATCCCGTGGGATGTCCCCCTGATCCCACAGGAGCCACATCCCAGCTGCCACCACACTCTGGGCTGTCACCTTGGCCAAGGGAGGGAGGGACAGCACCAGGCCCAGGCCTGGACTTTACAAACAGCTCCAACATCCCTGGAAGACGTCTCAGAGTCATGCACGGGCTTGGAAATGTCTCCCATTAGAATTCTGAGTCATTGGTGACTCAGTGACATTTCTGGAATGAAAAGGCAGTGGCTGGCCCGGCCCTGGTGGCCACACCACAACTCCAGGGCTCATTTCTGATCCTGTTTCCCAAACAAACAACCCCCCAGAGCCTGGATGTGCAGCCATTCATGAGTTGTCCTCTGGGATGGCAAGTTTTGGATTCCTACCCTGAGAAATTCTGTTTTGTGTGGGAAAAAACAGGGATCTGAGCCCAGGACAGAGCCAGGTGTGGTGGCAGCAGCTGGAGCTGCCCCAGGGATGTGATGTGCAGGGTGGGATTCCCTAAATCTTTATGTTTAAACACAAAATCCTTAGAAAGAAATAAAAGGAACTTCCAACAGACCAGGACTGACACACACAGCCAGGGTCAGGCTGCTGCTGCAAATTCCTGCAGGAAAAAGGGATTCAGGAGCTCTTGGGCACTACAGGGTTGGAATGGTCACACTGCTGGTTCCTGGGGACAGGCATTTTCATTAGGGCAGCTCTCATAGCTCAATTTATCCTGGGAATGGCCAAATCCAGGGCAGGAAACACTCAGTGAACTGATAACCCTGGATCACACAGTGGTTGTTCCCCCTCTCCTCACGGTCCTTTTACAGCCCTTTATTAAAGCACTCAGTTTTAGAGCTGGGAGGAAGCTGCCCCCAGGGAAGGAGTGGATGCTCAGGGACAGGGATGCTTGGAGGGTGGAGGGGCAGGATGTTCAACAGCTGGGGGACTTGGAGGGTGGGATGTTTGGAGGTCAGGATGCTCAGAGGTTGGGATTATCTGAGGTCAGGATGATCAGAGATCGGGATTCTTAGAGAGAGGGATGCTCAGAGCCAAGATGCTCAAGATGCTCAGAGATCAGGATGCTCAGAGGATTGGATTATTGGAGACCAGGATGCTCAGAGACCAGGATTCCCAAAGGCTGGGATGCTCAGAGGTCCTTGGATGTTGGAATGTTCAGGGTCTGGGATGCTCAGGGTTTAGGGTGCTCAGAGTTTAGGGTGCTCAGAGATTAAGGTACTTAGGGATCAGGACCTTCAGATGTCAGGATGCTCAGGGATCAGGATGCTCAAGGATCTGGATATTCAAGGATCAGGATGTTCAGGGATCAGGATGCTCTGGGATCAAGGTGCTCAGGGATCTGGAAGTTCGAGGATCAGGATACTCTGGGATCAAGGTTCTCAAGAATCAGGAGCCTCAAGTATCAGGATACTCAAAGATCAGGATACTCAGGGATCAGGACTTCCAGATGTCAGGATCTCCAGATGTCAGGATGCTCAGGAATCAGGATATTCAGGGGTGAGGATGTTCAGGAATCAGAACCCTAGGGGATCAGGATGCTCTGGGATTGGGTTGTCCAAGAATCAAGATGCTCAGGGCACAAGATGCTCAGGGATCAGGATGCTCAGATATCAGGATGCTCAGGGATCAAGGTGTTCAAGGATCAAGATGCTCAAGGATCAGGATGCTCAGAGCACAAGATGCTCAGATATCAGGATGCTCAGGGATCAAGGTGTTCAAGGATCAGGATGCTCAGGGATCAGGATGCTCAGGAATCAGGATGCTCAGGGATCAAGGTGTTCAGAGTTCACGGTGTTCAGGGATTAGGATGCTCAGGAATCAGGATGCTCTGATATCAGGATGCTCAGGGATCAAGGTGTTCAGAGTTCAAGGTGTTCAGGGATCAAGATGCTCAGATATCAGGATGCTCAGGGATCAGGATGCTCAGGAATCAGGATGCTCAGGGATCAGGATGCTCAGGAATCAGGATGCTCAGGGCTCAGGACCCTCAGATCTCAGAGTGTCAGTCCCTGCTGTCACACCCACACTCCCCAACACCCCAATCCCTCCACGCAGCACCCACAGCACACCCTCAGCAGAACCCCAAACAGAACCCAACCATGTCCAGGCTCTTTGGAACTCCAGGAAAACAACCCCAGCCGGGTGCAGGAGCCTTCCCCTCCCCTCCATCCCGCCCTCCAGCACAGCTCGGCACCGGGAGAGGCTCGGGCGTCGCCAGCACACATCAGAGCAGAAATAAACCCGCAGCCATCCCCCCCTCCCCATCCCCGCCGCCCCCTTTTTTTACTATTATGTCTGAGAAGAGACGTCTCTGCTGGTTTTTTTCCCGGTGATTTAATGGCTCGGTGATGAGGGCTGCCTGGCTGGGATACAACTGAGCTCTGGGCATGGCCAAAAGGAACGGGGGGATCTACAACGAGGAGGGAGCAGCGAGTAGCAGCGACGGGTGATTGACAGCGAGTGAAATGGAGCGGCCAAATTCCATTGGCGCGGCTGGAAAATCCCGGGACGCTGCCCAGAGCTGATGGCTCCTTTCCTAGGGTTTTGCCAGAGCTGGCATTTGCCTTTCATCCTCGTTTAATTCACTCTTTGGAGGCTGCCACGGGGCTGTGTGTGCCTGGTGAGGTTTGAATTGCATTGGTTTTTTTTGTGTGTGTGTGTTGAGGTGTGGAAAGACTTGCCTTGGCCTCAAGCCCTTGGGAAAAGCAGCACTTGGAGGGCAATTCCTACACTTGGTGCAGGTGATTAAATGGTTTATTAAGGGTTTTCCTGGAAATCCTGGTGTCTGTTGGATCCCACAGGGATCCACCTGCAATATATCACAATATATCCCAAATACTGGATTTTACTGGGAAAACCACATGTGTGAAGGCTGCAGGGGCCAGAGTGGCTTTGCACATCTCACTGTCCCTGCAGTGACATTCCAAAATAAGACCAAAAGGTAACAAAAGTCTCATTTTCCAAACATTCCTTCACTTCCCAATGGGAAAAGTGCCAGACTGGAGCTCCCTCTTTGCCAGCAGCCTCCCCTGGACCAGCTCATCCCATGGGTGTCCCAGCCCTGCTGCTGTACCCAATTCCCAAATTGACCCAAAAACCAGGCCAAAAAACTCCAGCAGCAACCCAGTCCTGATCCTAGACCCAGCACGTGCCTCCCACTCCCATCCAGGATTATCCCCCCAAAATAGCCGGGTCCAGACAGGAATTTCACAGTTTTAGTGGAGAAAAATTCTGATTTTGCAAATCTGGTGGGTGCAAGATGCTGCTCCCACCCCCCAGGGTCATCCTGGCCCTGGATCTGTCCTCCCTCCTCTGGGTGATGGGGAAGGGGCTGGGAGCATCTTGGGGGCTGCAGAATTTTGGGGGGCTCCAGAATTTTGGGGGGAGGCTCAGCAGGACAGGGGGTTCAGCATTTTGGGGGGCTGCAGGATCATGAGGGTCTGCAGCACTTTTTTGGGGGTGCAGCAGCTTGGGGAGCTGCAGAATTTTGGGGGGCTGCAGCATTTTGGAGGGTTCAGCAGCACAGGGGGCTCTGCTTTTGAGGGGGCTCAGCATCTTGGGGAGCTGCAGAATTTTGGGGGGCTGCAGCATTTTGGAGGGTTCAGCAGCACAGGGGGCTCTGCTTTTGGGAGGGCTCAGCATCTTGGGGGGCTGTAGAATTTTGGGGGGCTGCAGCATTTTGAGGGGCTTTGACATCTCAAGGGGCTGCAGCATTTTGAGGGGGCTCAGCATTTTGGAGAGTCAGCAATTTTGGGGGTCTCAGCATTTTGGGGGAGCTCAGCATTTGAGGGAGCTCAGCCTCCCCTCCTCTCCACATCCCAAATATTTGTTTAACCGGGGAATTCCCTCCGCACATCCTCGGGGCTCCTCCAGCATTCCCAAAAAAACCCAAAAACCCTCTGGAGAGAGGGAGCCACCACCTCGATCCCCCGGGGCTGTGTGAACGCACCAGCCGCCACCTCCCGGTGTCCCCAGTGTCCCCTGGTGCCACCACAACGCGTCCCCCCCTCCTCGACCCCGCCAAAAAACTCCTGCGATTTGATCCTCTGCTTAATTCCTGCTCCTCATTAATTTATTTCCTGCTCCCCATTAATTCCTGCTCCCCGTTAATTCCATTCCTGCTCCCCATTAATTCCTGCTCCCCATTAATTTAATTCCTGCTCCCCATTAATTTAATTCCTGTTTCCCATTAATTCCTGCTCCCCATTAATTCCTGCTCCCCATTAATTCCATTCCTGCTCCCCATTAATTCCTGCTCCCCGTTAATTCCATTCCTGCTCCCCATTAATTCCTGCTCCCCGTTAATTTAATTCCTGCTCCCCATTAATTCCATTCCTGCTCCCCATTTATTCCTGCTCCCCGTTAATTTAATTCCTGCTCCCCATTAATTCCTGTTCCCCATTAATTTAATTCCTGTTTCCCATTAATTCCTGCTCCCCATTAATTCCCAATCAGGCTCTGAACCTTCTCTCCGAGACGATGCCGAGATCAAATGCGTAGTTAAGAGACGAGTCGGACATCAAAGGGAGAAGTTTTGTTTTCAGGAATTTTTTTTTTTCCTTTTTTTTTTAAATCCCGGCGAGGCGGCGCCGGGAAGCGCGAGCCGAGAGCTCCCTCTGCTCCCAGAAAAAACCTTCCAGGATTTCCAAACCTCCTTCCCCAGCCCTGCAAACTCGTCACACCCCCCCGGGGGGACAAGCACAAGCTGCTGCTCGGGGAAATGTTTGCCCCGGGGGATGAATTGGTGTTAAAAATGTGTCAGGGAAAGGATAAAAATGGTCACAAGCCCCGTGGGCACCCCAAAAATGCATCAGGTTCTGCAGCAGGGGAGACCCCGGGATGGAAAATTTCATCTATAAATCATAAATATCTGGTTTATCAATTGATTGGAGGCGAATGGCAGCACTTGGAGTTCCCTCAGGATGGGGGGAAAATAAAATAATTTTTATTTCCATCGTTCTGGAAGTGAAATAAATAAATACCAGGCCAGCGAGGTGGATTTGGGGCAAAGAGGAGCTCAACACCCAAAATAAAAGGGAAAATCAGGGTGCAGAAAATGATTTCACTTCCAATGAAAACGTATTTTATTAGAGGAAGCAGATTCATCTTGGGTGGGGGATCCCAATAAAAGCAATATCCCATCTGTGATATCCCATCTCGCAGGGAAAATGAGTTATTAAAGCACAAGATGAATGGCTTGCAGTGCAGCTAAGTGCTCCAGTTAAGAGAAAAACAGTTCTAAACTTCCTCTTTGCCCCAAAACACATTCCTCCCCCTCATCCTCAAACTTTGGTTCTCTCTTTTTTTTTCCCCTTATCAAAATTCCTGAAGGGAAATTTTAATAGAAATAAAAATAAGGTGAATTTAGACGGGTGGTGATGGTTGGTTTTGTATTTTTTTTTTCCTTTTCTCCTCTCCTTCCCCCAACTTAAAAAAATAAAATAAAATAAAATAAATACACTTGAGGAATAAAAATAACCCGGATAAGTTCAGTTGTGGGGAAGGAGGGAGGATGTAAATGAAGGAGCATTCTCATGGAGAGCAGGGCGCCTCGGCTCTGCATGAATAAATAGGGATAAAAATGTAACTCTGCACACAAAACTCCCATCCCAGCACCCCGAGAGGGCTGCAGCAGCACAAGCCACCAGCAATCCGGGATTTTTGGGATTTAGGGGGAAAAAAAAAGTGTTGGAATGGTGATTTTGGGGGGCTGTGGTGCCTCCCTCGGATATTGAGGCTGGTGGGGCGGGTCCACTGGGCACAGGGGGCAGTGAGGGTTTGTCCCAAATCCTTGGATCATTCAGGATCACTGAGGGTGTCCCATTCCCACCTTGGTCACCTCCAGGTGTCCCTTGGACACCCCCAGGGATGGGAATTCCCAAACCCTTCCAATCTTTAACAGCCTTTCCCGTCAGGAGATTCCTGCTCACGTCCACCCCAAACTTCCCCCGGTGCTGATCCCACGAGCTCCAGGAGCGCTCAGGATCCTCCTCCACCCAGCCCAGCACTCAATCTCATCACCAACATCCCTTTCCTCCCGAGATCCAAACAAACAGGGATGCTGGGAACTCACCCAGTGACTCAATTATTCCAAAAATCTGTGCTGAGAGGTGAGACCAGCTCCGAGCACCCCAAAACCTGCCGGCAGCACATCCCACCAGCCGGATCCCCCCCCCCCCAGCATCATTTTCCCCACTTTTTTCTCCACCATCCCCTGCTTTCCCCCCCTTCCCCACCCAGGCAGGATCTCCCGACCCCCCTCCCTTCTCCTGGCTCCCCGTTACACAACCCTGCTCGGGAGATCCTACGTGGGCAGCCGTGGGTTTTCCTGGGAATCGACAGCAGCTCAGCAGAACATGAGCATCTTACATAAACAGCCCCGTGAATTCCCCCTGCGTGGGGGCTGCCCGAGAACTCTGGGAGCCTCCTTTCCCCCCACCCCATCCTCATCCCCATCCTGATTTTTCATTTTTTTTCCCCCCTTTTTTTAATCGTTTTTTTTTATCGTTTGTGGGGGGGGGGGGAAAGGCAGCGCTCGACACAGAGAGAGAGAGAGAGAGAGAGAAATGACTCAAGTGTTTTGTAACTTGTCACATTCGGAGCTGCAATTTAGAGGCAGGAAGGAGGGATCCAAAATAGTCGCCCCAACCCCGGATTGTATAACCGAGATTCCCCCTCCCCTCCCGGCGGGGGGAAAAAAAAAGGAAAAAAAAAAAAAAAAAAGGGGAATTTCTGCTGGAGATTGGCAGCTGGAAAAAGGCAGGAGAGCAGGAAGGAGCCCCCAAATTGGGAAGAATTACTCATCCATGGAAAAAAAGGCTCCTGTGCCGGCGAGGAGATGCTGCAGGGGAGGAGGGAAGGCTCCGGGAATGATGCTGCGAGCCCGGGGCTGGGGCTGAGCTCCCCGGGGTGCTCCCCGCGGTGGGAGGTGATTTTGGGAGCGGCAAAGCAGGACCGAGCAGGATTCCCTGCCGGGAAGGGACCTGGCAGAGCTGCTGAACGGCACCCGCTGCCAAAATTTGGGTTCAGAGCAGCTCGAGATGCCAGAGCCGGGCTGGGAGATGCTCGGATAATCCCGCGGGAGGCGGCACCAGGGTCAGGGTGTGCTCCTCTCCCTCCACCGGCACCTGGAAATTCCCGATTCCCAGATTTTTTTCATCACCAGATTTTTCATTCCCAGTTTTTTCATTCATCCCAGAGGAACCCTGGCTGCTCCCAGAGCCCTCTGAAAATCCGGGAGAGCAGCACCTGCCTGGAGCAGGCAGAGTGATGGAGCAGAGACTCCCCCAACACACCCAGCCCAATATTCCAGAGATCCTGGAGCTTTTTTTTTATCACCAGATTTTTCATTCCCAGTTTTTTATTCAACCCAGAGCCCTCTGAAAATCCAGGAGAGCAGCACCTGCCTGGATCAGGCAGAGTGATGGAGCAGCATCACCAACACACCCAGCTCAGTATTCCAGAGATCCTGGAGCTTTTCCCAACCCCAAAAAAAGTCCAAGGCCAGAGCTGTGGAGCAGAGGCCTTCCAAACAGTACTTGGCAATTCCCAATTCCCAGATTTTTTTCATCACCAGATTTTTCATTCCCAGATTTTTATTCATCCCACAGGAGCCCAGAGCCCTCTGAAAATCCAGGAGAGCAGCACCTGCCTGGAGCAGGGAGAGTGATGGAGCAGAGACTCCCCCAACACACCCAGCCCAATATTCCAGACATCCTGGAGCTTTTCCCAACCCCAAATAAAGTCCAAGGCTGGAGCTGTGGAGCAGAAAAGCTCCACGGAATCAGGATCTGGGGAGGATGAAGATGAGGAAGATGAAGAGCAGTCATGCCCAGCTCCCCCTTAATTAAACACAATTCCAAACCCCATAAATTCAAATTTTCAAGCGCCAGGAGCACGGGGAGGGACCTGCCAGGTGCTATAAACCCTCCTGCCCACCCCAAATGGCGTTAATGGCTTTTGAAGGAGCCCGGGCGGGTCCGGGGGAGGTGACAGATCCCCTCGGGGCTCATCGATCTGCCATCGATCACCCCGCGAATGTTCAGAAACCCAGACGGGCTCCGGCTCCGGGATCTGCGGGGGCTGAGCCTCCTCAGGCTCCCCTCAAAAATAAATCACATAAATCCTGCATTTGGGGTGAGGGGAGGGATCTTTGCAGATTTTTCTCCGGTGTCACCCTGGCTTAAAGGCTCTGAAATTCTGAGTGCCCTACACTCACACTGGCTGCGGCAGGGAAAATCCAAAGATGGGGCGAGGGGAAAGAAAAATCAGGTTGTTTTCCACAGATTTGTCTGTTTACACAACTCGGTTTGGCACTGCAATTAATAAAATTCATGTAAAATATGTAATTTTTTTTTATGCCCACCTGGCAGGTGCTTCCCTGCAGCTTTGGGATTGACAGGTGAAAATAAAGTGGATATAAACCGAGATAAAAAGCAGAATTCCCAACAAATTCTAAAAAAAAAATCTCAACCACACTTTTTTTTAGGATATTCCACTGGAATCCTGGGCACATCCTATCCCCTCAGACACACCAGCACCAGTTCCCACTGGTTCATTCCACACAAAACGTGCATCTGCTGGAGCCACACAATTATCTCTGGGAGCAAAGCGTTGATGGATGGAAGTTTTAATTACCAAACCTCCTCATCCTCCCCCATGCACAAAAAGTGCATTTGCTGGCATGTTTTATTTCATAATAAAACACGGCCAAATTCCACACGGGTGGAACACGTGCGCGGGGCACGGGAGGGACGAGACGAGCTGGAAATTTGTCACCAGAGCCGGGAATTTCTGTTCCTGTGATCTCTGTAGCCCCCAAATCTGCCGGGGAAGGAGGGAGCAGCACACACAGGGGGTGGGGAGGGGTTCAGGGATGGATCCCAGCTCCTGCCGGGGTTGTGGGGACCGACACGTCCCCAAAGAGAAGGACAAGCCTTAATCGCCATGGACAGGGCTGAAGGGTGGCCCTGTCACCCATCAGGATCGTTTAAAGCTTGGGAAGTGCCCAATTCCCGTGGGGAACGCCCGCCGGAGCTCCGTGCTCATATCACTCCCAATCTCATTTCGCTCCTTCACGCTTTTCGCTGTCGCGGTGACACCGAGCGAGCCCCGATCACGACACAGGGACCTCCCTCTGCCCCAAAACCTGCCTGCCGCCCTCAGCTCCAGCCTGTTGGAGCCTGCTGTGATGGATTTTATCATTCCCGACCTTAAACCCCCTCCCCTTCCTTCCTTCCTTTCGCCAGTAAATCCTCCAGCAGGAATTTTTTTTTTTTTTTCCTTTTTCCTTGGAAATTCACAGCCAACCTGCTAATGAGTCTTTGTGAAACTTGTGCCTTCTTACCTCTAATTTTACAGCCTGTTCGGATTTGAGCTCTGTGGACAGCCTCACATTTGGTTGGGAATTATAGGCTGAGTGGCTGTTCTCTCCTATTATTGTGCTGTCAATCTCCTATTAGCACATTATAATATGCTACACTGAATGCATCTGTTCTGTAGATCACAAGTCCTAATTGTCATTTGTTGAATCACTTTGTCTTATATGATTGTTAAGCAATTATTTCACCCAAAGCAGCTTAAACTTTGATTACTGTATAGTGTTTACAGGGATCAAAGGGAAAAATCAGCGGCGGCTTCAAACATTTTTTTTCTTTTTCTTTTTTTTTGTGCTGAGGAGCGAGTGGGAGATGCCAACACACAGGGGTGACCTGGGGGTGCTTCCCTGCCATCCTGCCTTGGGGAATGGTGTTTGTCCAGGATGGTGAAAGGTCCAGCAGTGTGGGGGTCAGGAGATGGATGTGAAGTGACGCTGCTGCCAGGATTGCTCACGGATCCAGGCTCTGCTGGCGTGTGGCACCAGCTGCCTGCTGCTCCCCTCGGGAGGAACGGGGCCTGGTGGGGGGACAACACCCCTGGGGTGTTGTTAAACAGCCTGAACATCCCGGGGCTCATCTCCCACGGATCCAGAATCCCAAAAATCCCAGGGCTGCATTTCCCACGGATCTAGAATCCCAAAAATTCCAAGGGCTGATCTTCCACGGATTCAGAATCCCAAAAATCCCAGGCCTGATCTCCCACAGATTCAGAATCCCAAAAATCCCAGGGCTGATCTCCCACGGATTCAGAATCCCAAAAATCCCAGGGCTGATCTCTCATGGATTCAGAATCCCAAATATCTCAGGGCTGATGTCCCATGGATGGAACATCCCAAACATTCCAGGGCTGATATCCCATGGATTCAGAATCCCAAAAATCCCAGGGCTGACCTCTCATGGATTCAGAATCCCAAATATCCCAGGGCTGATCTCCCACGGATTCAGAATCCCAAAAATCCCAGGGCTGATCTCCCATGGATTCAGAATCCCAAAAATCCCAGGGCTGATCTCCCATGGATTGAACATCCCAGGGCTGATCTCCCATGGATTCTGCATCCCAAATATCCCAGGGCTGATCTCCCATGGATTGAGCATCCTGAGCATCCCCTCGGGTGGGACCAGGGCCTGCTGGGTGGAGAACACCCCCTGTGATGTTAAACCTTTCCCAGCCAGGGGAAAAAACCTCCCTGCTCCCCAAAAGGATGGGAATTGGAGCAGTGCATGGCTGGGAGGGATCACATCCCGACTAAACCCCAAATAAATCCTCATGGAAGAGGCAGCAGGGGGTCAGCAGAGGACAGGGCTGAGGCAGCACGCAGAGCCCTGGGCACACACATTTATTTTGGCTTTGCCACCCCACTCCAAAGCTCTGGCAGGGCCCTGGGGAGGCTCAGATCCCTCACCCCATTCCCCCTCCAGGATCCCTCTGAAGTCCGGGCTGCTGGAATGCGATCCCAGGGCATGGGAGCCCCGCCCGGGGAGGGGCTCATCCCCGGGGGCTGGGGCTAATCCCGGCAATCCCAGGAATGCTGCCCATTGTTTGAGAGGACTGGGAGAGGGAGAAAAACCAGGCTGGTGGCTCCAGACGGCTCCCCGAGCCAGCAGCCATACACAAACTGTCAGCAATCTTCTGCTTCCCAGCCTCTTCTCCATTCGGGCTTGGAGGGAACCTGAGTGCCACTAAAAGGGTCCCTCCCTCCCTCCCCGGGCAGCTGAGTGTCCCCTGTCCCCTCCTGCCACCCCTGGAGAGGAGATGGAGCAGAGCTGCCCTTGCCTTTGTGAAAATTCATTAATTTCCTCACGCAAATGATCGTCTGAATAACGGGAAATCAGCCCCCAGAACACAAAACCCTTTATAAATCAGGCCTGTCCCCAACCAGGGCTTGTCCTCAAACAGGGACTGGCCCCAGCCAGGCCACCAACTGCTTCACTAAACGGGAAAAAAAAATCAGGGAAAAGAACCAGAGTGGACTTTCTGTGGATTTTGGGGATTTTTTGCTCTTCCCTCCCTGTGCTGATTCCCCAACTCCCAGCCCTGGGTTCTGGTCACAATTTAGGCACAAAAAGCTGCTGGGTGCAGCCCCAAGCCACCCCTGAGGGTCCCATCCCATGGAGGAGCTTTTCATCCCAGCATGGAAATCCCAGAGAGATGAGGAGCAGCAGGAAGGAGCTGAGCTCAGGGATGTGCCAAAAACAAGTTTACAAAGTTTGGTTTGGGGTAGGAACCCTGAGAAAAACACTTTATATCTAGATTTTATCAGAGAGAAAAAAAAAAAAAAAAAGCTAATTATTCCCTGTATCCTAAAAAAATGATGGCACAGCCCAAAGAAGCCTCTAAGGAAGTTGTCAAACCTTGGGATAAAAACAAATCTGGAGGAGCAGGTACAAGGTAGCAGCTCCAGCACAGGTAAAATTGCTTTTTAACAAGGAGACAAGCCCCATCCCTGGCATCTGCTGTATGTTTTCATAAAGCCCAGAAAATTTGCTTTTAAAAGGCCAGTAAATAAAGTTCCTATCGATTTGATCTCCAGTGTAATCTGTTTTTCTGTCTGCCACCACGAGTGGCAATAAAAGGGAATCAGGGTTGGGGTTAATGCAGTGATCCATCATCCTCGGGGGTTTGCACAATCCACAAACTGCCCCAAATTGGTGCAAGGGCCAATTTTCTTTTCCAATTTATTTTTGCTTGAGCGCAGCAATATCGAGGCAGGGGGAGAGGATGTGTTTCCCCTCCTTCCAGATGTTCTCCTGCTTCCCCTGGGCTGGCAAAGGGGCAGCAGTTTGGGGTTTTTGGGGAGGTGCTGTGGGTGTTTGGGGTTTTGGGGTCTTTGGGGGGTTGGGGTTGATCAGGAGAGTTTTGCAGGGAGGATTGAGGCTGATCTGCCATGGATGGAACGTGCCAGGGCTGATCTCCCATGGATTGAACATCCCAAATATCCCAGGGCTGATCTCCCATGGATTGAACATCCCAAATATCCCAGGGCTGCATCTCCCATGGATTGAACATCCCAAATATCCCAGGGCTGATCTCCCATGGATTGAACATCCCAAATATGCCAGGGCTGATCTCCCATGGATTGAACATCCCAAATATCCCAGTGCTGATCTCCCATGGACTGAACATCCCAAATATCTCAGGGCTGCATTTCTCCTGGATGGAACATCCCAAATATCCCAGGGCTGCATCTCCCATAGATTGAACATCCTGAACATCCCAGGGCTGATCTCCTGTGGATTCAGAATCCCAAATATCCCATCTCAGGGCTGATGTCCCACAGATTCTGCATCCTGAATATCCCAGGGCTGATCTCCCATGGATGGAATATCCTGAATATTCCAAGGCTGCATTTTCCATGGATTGAACATCCTGAACATGCCATGACTGCATTTCCCATGGATTCTCCATCCCAAATATCCCAGGGCTGATCTCCCATGGATTGAACATCCCAGGGCTGCATTTCCCATGGATTCTCCATCCCAAATATCCCAGGGCTGCATTTCCCCTGGTCTGAACATCCCAGGGCTGATCTCCCATGGATGGAACATCCCAAAATTCCCAGGTCTGCTCTCCAGACATTCCCAGTTCCCCAGGACAGAGCAGTTACAGTTTTCCCAGAGTATCCAAACCATCCACAACCTCTCTCCTGTCCCTGCAGTCACCCCAATCCTGTTCCTCAGAGATGCCCCCACACACAGCAGTGACCCCACTGCACTAAAAACTGCCCCAAAATTGGTTTTTTTGGGCAGCAAATTTATATTTGATAAAGCTGGATTGGACAGCTCAGTGTTAAAACATGACAAAATATTTGAATCCACCCTAAAATGATGCATTAAAATCCTTTTGCTGCTCAGCTTTGTGAGATTCCACCCCAATTCTAGCCCCTTCACCCCAAACCATCTTCACTGAGGACAAAGAGCACAAAGGTGACCCCAAATATCTGGGAAACTTCCCATTCCACCCTTCAGAAAAAAATTATTTCTAGAGAGAAAAAACAAACACTCCTGATTTGGCTTTTTTGGAGGTTGTTTTTCTTGAAGAGACAAAGTGTTCCACAGAGAGCTGACACTTCCTACACGAGTTTGAATCCTCAAACCCCGAGATTTTTCAGGATGGGAAAATCATCTCCAGCTCTGCCCAGGGGGATGGACATCTCCTCCCTTCACCAAATTTTTATACTCTCATTAGGGTATTAATTAGGAATAATTGGATTTTCGGGGTTTAGAAATAACCACTCGTAAAGTATAAAAGCAATTTTTGTGCCTCAGTTGTTCTTAATTGATTTAGGGTGAGTTTAAGGGGGGGGAAATGTGATCTAAAAGGGTCTTTAGTGGTTCAGGAGTAAGGAAATGGTGTGTTTTTATAAATGGAAATGGAAACTACAGGATTAAAATGAAAGGAAAAATAATTTCCCACATCCCCGGGAAACTCCAAACTCCTGGGAAGGTGGGGGTGGGGCTGTGTGCAGCAGTGAGGAGGATTTTTAAATTTTTGAATTTTAAAATTTAACTTTTTTTTTTTTTTAATTTTGGATTTTTAAATTTCTCATTTTTAAATTTTATTTTAATTTTTCAATTTTTCAATTTTTCACTTTCTTAATTTTTACATTTTTAAATTTTCTCTTTTAAATCTTTTTAAATTTTTAAATGTTTTAATTTTTAAATTTTCTCATTTTTAATTTTCTCATTTTTCAACTTTTTAATTTTTTAGGGCTTTTTTTTTTTTTTTTGGCGGCGGGGAAGAATCAATCAAACACCTTGCAGCAAAAATTCTCCTTCCAACCTTGTGATCCGCAGGGGGAAGAAACTTCCCAGAACGGATCGTTCACACTCCAGAGCCCGGGAACGACGGAAATTATGGGATGGGAGGGGCTGGGGTGTCCCCAAAACACCCTTATTGTCCCTGGCACAGCCCGCGGCAATCCCAGCTCCTCCCAGTTTATCCCAGCTCCTCCCAGTTTATCCCAGCTCTTCCCAGTTTATCCAAGTTTCTCTCAGTTTCTCCATTTTCCACATTTCATTCCAGTTTCTCCCATTTCCTCCCAGTTACTCCAATTTCTTCCCAGGTTCTCCCATTTCTTCCAATTTCTTCCCAGTTTCTCCAAATTTCTTCCAGTTCTTAACAATTTCTCCCATTTCTTCTCAGTGTCTCCCAGTTCTTCCCAGTTTATCCCAGTTTCCCCAGTTCCTCCCATTTCTTCCCAGTTTATCCAAGTTTCTCCCAGTTTCTCTCAGCTTCTCCAAGTTTCTCCCATTTCTTCCCATTTCCTCCCAGTTTCTTTATTTATTCCCAGCTTCTCCCAGTTCCTCCCAGTTTATCCTATTTCTTCCCAGTTTTTCCCAGTTCCTCCCAGTCCGGGCGGTGCTGGAGCTCGGGCAGTTCAATGCTGCCACCTGGTGGTGACAGGAGGGAACGGCAGCACCGGGATCCCCAAATCCCAAATCGATCCCAAATCCCAAATTCCATCAGGAGATCCCAGAGCCTGGGAGGGCTTTGAAAAATTGTCTAAATTTTTTTTTATTATTATTATTTTTAAAATCACGATCCTGATCATGATCCTCATTTTGATTCCAATTCTGATCCCGATCCCAGGAAAAGTCATTCTGGTCCCAATCCCAATCCTGATTCCAATCCTGATCCCAATCCCGATCCTGATCCCGATCCTGATTCTGACCATGATCCAAATCCTGATTCAAATCCTGATCCCAATATCGATCCTGATCCCAATCCCAATTCCAATCCTGCTTCCAATCCCAATCCCGATTCTAGTCCTGATTCCAATCCTGATCTCAATCCCTATTCCAATCCTGACTCCATTCCCAATCCCGATTCCAATTCTGATTCCAATCCCGATTCTGATCCTGATTTCAATCTTGATTCCAATCCTGATTCCGATCCCAATCCTGATACCGATTTCAATCCTGCTTCCAATCCCGATTCCAATCCCAATCCCAATCCTGATCCCGATTTCGAGCCCGATTTCAATCCCGATTCCAATCCTGCTTCCAATCCTGATCCCGATTCCAATTCTGACCCCAATCCTGATCCCAATCCCAATTTCAATTCTCATTCCAATCCCGATCCCAATCCCGATTTCAATTCTCATTCCAATCCCAATCCCGATTTCAATTCTCATTTCAATTCTCATTCCAATCCCGATCCCGATCCAGATTTCAATTCTCATTCCAATCCCGATCCCAATCCCGATTTCAATTCTCATTCCAATCCCAATTTCAATTCTCATTTCAATTCTCATTCCAATCCCGATCCCAATCCCGATTTCAATTCTCATTTCAATTCTCATTCCAATCCCGATCCCAATCCCAATCCCGATTTCAATTCTCATTCCGATCCCGATCCCAATTTCAATTCTCATTCCAATCCCGATCCCGATCCCGATCCCAATCCCAATTTCAATTCTCATTCCAATCCCAATCCCAATTTCAATTCTCATTCCAATCCCGATCCCAATCCCAATCCCAATTTCAATTCCCATTCCAATCCCGATCCCAATCCCAATCCCAATTTCAATTCTCATTCCAATCCCGATCCCGATCCCGATCCCAATCCCAATTTCAATTCTCATTCCAATCCCAATCCCAATTTCAATTCTCATTCCAATCCCGATCCCAATCCCAATCCCAATTTCAATTCTCATTCCAATCCCGATCCCGATCCCGATCCCAATCCCAATTTCAATTCTCATTCCAATCCCAATCCCAATTTCAATTCTCATTCCAATCCCGATCCCAATCCCAATCCCAATTTCAATTCTCATTCCAATCCCGATCCCAATCCCGATCCCAATCCCGATTTCAATTCTCATTCCAATCCCAGTCCCGTCCCAGCCCCTCTCACCTTCCTGGCCCAGGGGAAGCGCACGCGGGGCTCGCCCCATTCCAGGCTGAGGCGCTGCCGGAAGTTTTGGCACTTGGGGATGTAGGAGCAGCTCACGTCCCCCATCTCGGGATAGATGATCTCCACATCCCCCCTGCAACAACGGGATGGGGGAGATGAGCTGGGGCGGGAATTGGGGTTGGAATGGGGATGGGAATGATGGGGAGGAGCTGAAACTGGGAATTGGGGTTGGAATGGGGTTGGGATGGGGTTGGGAATGATGGGGAGGAGCTGGAACTGGGAGTTGGAGTTGGGATGGGGTTGGGAATGATGGGGAGGAGCTGGAACTGGGAGTTGGAGTTGGGATGGGGTTGGGAATGATGGGAAGGAACTGGAGGTGGGAATTGGGGTTGGGATGGGGCTGGGACTGATGGGGAGGAGCTGGAACTGGGAATTGGGGTTGGAATGGGGATGGGAATGATGGGGAGGAGCTGAAACTGGGAATTGGGGTTGGGATGGGGTTGGGAATGATGGGAAGGAACTGGAGGTGGGAATTGGGGTTGGGATGGGGCTGGGACTGATGGGGAGGAGCTGGAACTGGGAATTGGGGTTGGGAATGATGGGGAGGAGCTGGAGCTGGGAATTGGGGTTGGAATGGGGCTGGAAATGATGGGGAGGAGCTGGAACTGTGAATAGGGGTTGGGATGGGGTTGGGAATGATGGGAAGGAGCTGGAACTGGGAATTGGGGTTGGGATGGAGCTGGGAATGCTGGGGAGGATGCTGAGATGGGATAATGGAAGTTGGGGCTCTCCTCCCTCTCTTAAGGAGCAGCAGGAATTTCAACATTCTCCAGCAGATTTTGGGAAGGAATTCCCAGCTGGGAGGGTGGGAAGGGGCTGGGATGGAATTCCCAGAGCAGCCCCTGGATCCCTGGGAGTGTCCCAGGCCAGGCTGGATCCCCCTGGATCCAGTGGGAGATGTTGGAGTTGGAGCTGGGTGGGTTTTTCCCACCCAAACCATTCCAGGATTCCATGGAAAAACCTCTCCCTCCTCCCTCTGAGCTTTTCCATGGAAAACTTCTGTCACTTCTGTCATCCCTGAGGCTGCCTAAGTCACTTCCAAAGGGAAATGACTCCAGAGATTCCCAGGAAAAGGAGGGAAACAGCCCTGGCCAGGGGGACACTGGAATGAGCTGGGCCAGGAGGGGACACAGGGAATGCCTGGGCTGGGGGGGTGACAAAAAACAGGTTGGGGAGGTGACAAAGGCCAGGCTAGGGGGGGTGACAAAAACCAGGGGACAAAGGCCAGGCTGGGGGGTGACAATGGCCAGGTTGGGAGGTGACAAAAACCAGGTTGGGGAGGTGACAAAGGCCAGGTTGGGAGGTGACAATGGCCAGGCTGGGAGGTGACAATGGCCAGGCTGGGGGGTGACAATGGCCAGGTTGGGAGGTGACAATGGCCAGGTTGGGAGGTGACAATGGCCAGGTGACAATGGCCAGGGAGCCTCTCTCACCTGCAGAATTTCTGGTCGTTGTCCCGCAGGGGCTCGAAGACACAGGGCACCGTGTCCTGGTTGCCCCGGGCCCCGGGGAGGAGCAGCATCAGTGACACCAGCACAGCCCCCAGCAGCTTCATCCTGCCCTGGGGACAGGGGACAGCGAGGGTCACCCCACCAGCACCCCCAGCTCAGCTCCCAGACCCTTCATTTCCTCCTCCAGCTCTTTAATCCTATTTATTCCAGATTTGAGCTTTGCCAGGAAACCCCAAAATGACCCCAAAGCTTAGAGAAACCTTTCCCACAGGGCTGACGCTTCATCCCCTCCACGTGGCGCTGGGGACATGCCCATGTGGCGACACCACAGCCATCCTGGAGGGGACAGATCCCCCCATCTCCCAAAAATTTTTATCTCAGGAGTGGCTGTGATCTATCCAAACCCATCCCCGAGGACACACAGGACAGCAGGACGCGTCCCCAACCCAGGGCACGCTCCTTGACCCAGCCACCCCTTCCAGCTCTTCTCCACAGCTCTGACCCCCCATTTTCAAGCCTGGGGGGGGGTCGAGGGGACACGGGGGTGGCCAGCAGGGCCAGCCGTGCCCGAGCCACTCACCGGGAGCAGGGGACGCGGAGCAGCTCGGAGGCAGCGCCCGCAGTTTTGGAGTTGCCGTGGAGATTGTTTCCTTGGCAGGGAAGGACCAGAGGGATCGGGAGCGGAGCTCAAAGCGCCGGGAAAGGGCAGCCGAGCGCTCCAAACCCACCAACGGCTTTTGGGGGGTTTTAACCGCCCCCCACAAACCGCCCCAAACGGCGGCGGGTCCCCCCGAACCCAACCCAACCCCCCGCCCCGGCAGCACCGAGGGTTGCTCGGGTTAATTAGGGAGCCCAAGTTTGATTTGAGCTTCTCTTCCATTTGTCTAATGGGGATGAGGCACATGCGGATGAATGAAATAAAATTATAATAATAATATAAAAAAAAAAATTATAAAGAGCCCGGTGTGAGTTGGGAATGGGGATTACATTATATAATGGAGCTGGGGCTGCACGCTCGGAGAACGCGAGAGAAAGAGGAGCCGGGCTTAACTAATTAGAAACATTAATGGATTGGGAATGATCGGGAGCTTTTAGGGGCTTTAATGGCTCCCGTTCCCACGCTGCCGAGATGGGCACAGCCCGTAATTAAAGCCTGAGCCGGCAAATGGGCTCAAGTGAGTCAGGCTTTTCCCAGGAATGCCGGGCTGGTGAGTCAGGAGCGCCCGCAGTGGGGTTCGCACCCTGACGGTGGCACAGGGACATGGGGTGTTGGGAATTTGGGATGCTCAAATCAGCAGAAAATGCCCAGAAATGTGGAAATGGGATGGTGAGAACGGCAGGAATTTCCCTGAAGGAATGGGGATGTGGCTGAAAGTTTGAGAGGGAGTTGGACAGCGGGAGAGAGGGGGAAGGAGCTGCTGGTAAAACTGGGATGGTTTGGGATGGAAGGAGGTGAAATCCCATCAGTGTCACCCCTGACATGGCAGGGACACCCCCAACTGTCCCAACCTGGTCTGGGACACCCCAGGGATGGAGCAGCCACAGCTCCTCTAGTGGGGTTCGCACCCTGACAGTGGCACAGGGACATGGGGTGCTGGGAATTTGGGATCCCCAAATCCAGGGATCAGCAGAAAATGCCCAGAAATTTGGAAATGGGATGGTGAGAAGGGCGGGAGTTTCCCTGAAGGAACGGGGATGTGGCTGAAAGTTTGAGAGGGAGTTGGACAGCAGGAGAGTGGGGAAGGAGCTGCTGGTAAAATATGGGATGGTTTGGGATGGAAGGAGCTGAAATCCCATCAGTGTCACCATTCCATGGACACCCCCAGCTGTCCCAGGTGCTCCAACCTTTCCTTGGACACATCCAGCTCCTCTGGGATTCCATCCCAGCCAGGAATTCCATCCCAATCTCCTGTTTCCCAGTTGGAATCCATTCCCTGTGTCCTGTCCCTCCATCCCTGTGAGGAGCTCTGAGCCCTCCCTGGATTTTTCCCTTCTCCAGGTGAATATTCCAAATTCTCTCAGCCTTTCCCCCAGCAGCTGCTCCACTTCCAATTCACCCCAGCCACACTTTTCCTGTGCCCCAAAATCTCCCTCCAAACCCCCATTTTCCATTTCAGACCCAGAGCAGCTCTGTGACCTCAGCTCAGGCTCAGGATCCTAAGAACCCAAAATGGGATGAACTCAGAACAGAAATTATTTTTTTTTCCATGCCCAGAGGTTGAGAAAATCCCTTTGCAGAGCCAAAATCAGCCCCTTGCACCTGGAGACCTCACACAGATCAAGAAACAAGATTTACCAAAAACCTGCAGGGGATGCTCAGGAAGCAAAACTCACAATTAAAAAATAAATTAAAAATTAGCATTTGCTTTTTTTTTTTTTGCCCCAACAAAGATTAAATTTCCTCCACTCAGCAGAGAGAGTTTAAAGCGCACCATTAAACTTTTCCAGTTTTTTCCAGGATAAAAAAAATCCATGGGAAATTGCTGCCAGGCCTGGATTCCCTCTCCTGTGTGACAGGGGCAGGAAATCACTGGAATATTTAATTTTTAAACTCCAGTGTTTAAAACCCAGACCAGGGTGACTCCAGATGGAAAATCAACCCCAGGGATTTCCAACATCATCATCATCTTCCTCCTACCTCTGCCTGGAGATCTTCAGAAAAGGAGAAAGAAAGGGAAAAAAAGGAGAAAAAAAAGGAAAAAATGGAGGAAAAAAGTGGAAAAAAAAGGGGAAAAGAAGCAGAAAAAAGTATGAAAAAAAACCCAGAAAAAAAGAGCATCAGTTTCCCCTCTGGAGGAGGATCCTGGTGTCAAACCAGGTCTGAGTTCTGTCCCAGGGTGTTCCAGGTTCCCTGCCCTGACTCAGCCCTGTGGGACTGCAGGAATCTCGTTTTTCCAGCTGGGTGTGAGGGAACTCCAGGAATTCCCTCCTGGAATGGGGTGAGAAATGAAGAGAAGCTGCCCTGCTTCAAAATTTCCTTTTTTTTTTGGTAAAAACATGATTGAAACCCAGTTAAAAACTCCTCTCGCAGCTTCCATGAGGGATATTTCCCCAATGTTCTAGAAATAAAAATAAATCTTCCAAAGTAGCACAAGATTAATTGAATTAATCAAGTGAAGGGATGGATGGAATAAAATTACTGCAGCCCCAACATCGATTCCTTTGGGAGGAGATATTTAAATAGAGATACAAAAATAAACATGTTTTGCATTTTTATCCCCAGCAAACAGCTCCAAAAGCTGCTAAAAAGAACTGTCAAAAACCAGAGGCAGGTGAGGAAATTAATTTCCTGTTGATTTCCCTGGCACTGGGCACTGCCAGGGGGTCAAAATATTCTATTTAAGCTCCAGATCAGGCAAAAAAAAAAGCAAATTTTCGAGCATCAGCTGAGAGTGAGGAGCTCTCGGAGCTTCCGGCTTTGTTTGTTTAATGAGGAACCGCCGCTTGCCCAGCCGAGTTTCGCTCTAAAAGTTCGTGAAAATCTCATTTTCACATCTCAGGAAAGTATTGTTTGGGGTTTCCTCCCCGGAACCGCCTTCCTGTTGATGTGACATGGAGATAAACGTATTTTTAAAATTTTTTTTCATCTCCTTGCTTGATAATAAAGGGACATTTTGCCTTTTTAAAACAAATTTTAATTTATTTTGATTTTTTTTTTAAATTTTCATCCTTTCTTTGTGCCTGTCCCCAGGTGATCCCAGTCTCGTGACACAGGAAGCCCTGGGGTGGGTTTTTATGTTTTTTTTTTTTTTTTTTTTATCTTAATTTCAGGCTGAACAAAATTTTTAAGTCACCACTGAAGCCCTTAAAAACTCAAATCTTCCTCAGCAGCGATAAAGCTCTGGCAAAAACAAGGATTTATTCTGCTTTTCAAGAGCAAAACTATTTCAATATTTCAATAAAATATTTCAATATTTTTATATAAATATTTCATTTAAAATGTTCTCTGGGCTACCAGCAAGACCCACAAGCATCAGCTCAGCTTTTCCTTCAATAATCCAGCATTTCCCACTGATTTGGGACAAAATCTGAATACTTCCACCTCAGTGCCTCAGTTTCCCCCAGACTCCAGTGAGCAAAGCACCTGAGCAACTAAAAAAAAATATTAAAAAATCAACACCTACAGGGTGAAAAATCACTAAAATAAAGTATTTACACTGCTGATAGCGAGTTTTGGCAGAGCCTGGGTAACCGGGGGAATTCCCTCGAATTTTCCAACCTTTTAATTCCTCAGCGATGAGAAAAGGAACCAAACCCCCCTCGCATTTTCCTCCTTCCCTTCTCTAACCCAAGGTCGCCTTCACCTTGTCCCAGCCGAGCCCCTGGGCAAGAAATTTGTGAATCAAAAACTCCGCTCGGCCCAGGACAAGTTGTAAATTTGCATCTGAAGCGATCCGCGGGGCAGGCTCAGCTCCTTGGGGAATTTTTAAGTGGATGTGGGAGATTTATTGAGCTCGGGAGTTCCCCTGGGTCCTTCTGGAGCCGCTTTGGGGTCAGGGGTTAAAAACCCCGCGTTGTACAAAGCTGAGTTTAAAGCTGAGCCTGGATTTTTGCAGAGTTAATAAGAGGCTGTGGCAAAAATCTGGAGGGATGGGGGTTGAATTTATCTCTCCAAACGCTTCCTGAGAGCCACGGGAGAGCTTCAAACTCCGAGTGCAGGCTGAGATTAGCAGGGAGGGATTTCTGGCTTTTCCCTTTATACCTGCCAAAGCTCCAGCGCTGAACTCTCACCCCCTCCTGGCCCATTTTCCTGGCCAGCAGCTGCGCTGGGCGAGCTGGATTAAACCATCAGCAGCGCTGGGAAGGTCACGAGTGACCGCAGGGAACCCCCCAAAAAAAGGGGGGTGGATCCAGAGTGAGCTCTGAGCAGGAATCTCTGTGGGATCGGGGGAGGGATCCGCGATGCTTTTTGTCTCTGGGGTTGGCAGCACCACGGATCCCATCGGGAGCTGCCAGCGCGGCACAAAAAGCAGCAGAGCAGCCCCGGGGCTGCTGCGACCCCCAAAATCTGCCCTGGCACCACCCCCACCCCCTCTGACTCAGGGGAACAGGAATATCTGATATTTCCCAGGGAAAGCACCCCCCCCGAGCCGTCCCCTTCCCTTTCCTTCCAGCCCCTTCCCATCCCAAACCTCAGCTCCAGCAGCACGGGCAGGAATTATCCCAACCCCATCCCCTGCAGCACCCGCGGGATCTCAGGATTTGGGGGTCTCACCCCATGCCCATCCCAATCCCGGGGTGTTGCCCCATCGCTGAGCCGCTCCGGCCCGGGGGGAGGTGACCTTGGGGACAGGCGGGAGGTGGCACACCTGGCGCAGCCCCCCCGTGCCACGGCAGGTACCTTGTGACTGCTCCTGCCGGAGCTGCGGCGCTTTCTGGGCAAGGGCTTCTATTTTGGGCTGGATGTTTTCACTTGGCCTATATTAAGCGCATTCATTTCGCAGTCACAAGGCAGCGCAGAGCGGCGAGGGAGCCGCTTCTCCCCCGGCAGCCGCTCCCCGCTGCTGCCCCATCCCGCATCTGTCAAATTCCTGCCTCCAATTCCCGCATTGAGCACTCCCGGCTCTTTCAATCCGCCGGGAATTGCAGCAACACCGACACGCGACAGCAGCGTGGAGGGGAAGGATTGAGAAACCCTCAGGTGTGACCTCTGCCAACCTCGCCGCGCTCCCCGGGGATGCCGTGTGGGCGCAGGGATCGGCTGATGGAAGCGTTTCCACCTTTTCCCTCTTCGCCTCCCACTCTCCTGGGCGCTGGGAAGGAGATGAATCTCTGCCCCGTGCCTCGTGGACGCTCTAATTGTAATTACAGCCCTTCAGGGATGACAGCAAAAAATAAACAAACACCTCTTCCAGGTCCCACGGCCCGGCTGGATGAGGCTCGTGGGAAAGCCCTGGGGCAGCGGGATAATGAGGAGCTGGCTTGAGGAAGGAGCATCCTCTGCTCTGACTCAGCTCGGGCGAACTGGGATGGACTGGGAGGGTCCCAGTGCCCACCCTGCTGCTGTCCTGTGCCACCGGGCACCGGGACCCGCGTGGAATCCTGGCTGGCTGGGCAGGGATGGGCTATAAATAGCAGCGTTTCAGATTCAGCCTGCATGAGGCTCTTCCCTGCAGTCCCTGGGTTATTTTCTCCCTCTTCCCAAAGCTCTCCGCAGCCTGGGATGAAGGGGAGCACAGCCCGGACCCTTCCCTAAAATCCTGCAGGGCAAACCTGGAGCTGGAACAGTTAAATTGGTTCAAATCCCCGATGGTGATGCACTTAGACCAGATTAACCTTTGCATCAATAGGTTCCCAAATCGCACTGAACTGGCTTAACCCTTCCCTAAATGGGTTTAACTGGTTTGCAGCGGGGGCTGGTGGAGCTTTAACGAGCTCACAGCTCGGTGTCAGCGGTGGCGCTTTCCAGGGGAGCCCTGAGCCCCCTCAAGACCCCCCAAAAGCAGTATGGGGGCTGGAAGGAGGTGAGGTCACTTCTTATATTTGGGGTGAACCTTTGAGCATGAACATCTTTTCCAGAACATTTTCCAGCTTCTCCCCTGCCCAGATGTTTTCTCGCAGCCCCTGGCTCTGAAGGGGACCCCAAAATCTCCTCTATTTACCCCAGCAGATTCACAGAGCCGCTGCCTTTACATCCCAACAAACCACCCAGCTGCAAAGCGACAGAAAACAGCCCGGGGTCCCCAACACCGGCAGCCAGACCCCCCTTTTCCACCTACCCCTCTTTCCAGCACCAGTATCGCCAGTCCAGGGCAGCTCAGAGCTTGTGCCCAGCCGGTTCTGGCAGAGCCCCAGCTGAGTCTGGAGCCAGCGAGGCCCGAGATCCCCCCAAGGGTGATGATTTAGGAACAATTTGGGCGAGATCAGGACCATTTGCAGATGCTCCAAGACGCGGCCACAAACCCGCCCTTGCTCCAGGCGGGGAACGTTTCCCTTGGTTTATGACCTAGCAAAAAAAAAAGGAGTTTTTTGGTACCTACAACCAAATAAGGCGGGGAAAAAAACCCAAACCCCAGAGTTTCCTCCCTAGCCCAGGCCGGAGCACTGCAGTGGGGACGGAACATTCTGGAGGTGCCAGAGCCCCGTGTGTGCCGAGCTGCACGTTCCTGCTCTTATCAAACCCATCGGGATCGGCTCCAGCGGCAGCGCTGCCAGCCCCGGAGCGGCTCCAGGGGCTCCTCCCGCCCCATTGTCCCCTCGGCTCCCTCCTTTCCCACGGAGTCACCTCTCCATCCCGCTGATTCACGCTGGTGGCTCGTGGCTCCTTTCCGTGGCCCGTGGCCATTTCCCCGGTTCTCATTGACTCACCAGAGCTCACCCTCTACTTTTCCAATTCTCATCCCGGGTATTTCTGGTCACTCGGACTCACCTGGGGTTTCCCTTCCTTTCCTGCATCCCTGAGGATCATCCCAGTGCAGGACCCTCGGGTTGGGCAGTTCCCAAAATCACCTTCCAACCAGCAGAAATGCTTTTCCCAGATCTCAAGGCTGCATGGAGTTTCCTTTTCCAGCAGCAAAAGATTCTCCCCATTTCTCACCCTGGCTGGCATCTTCTGCTGCATTTGTTTGTTTTTGGGGTTTGTTTTTTCTCCACAAATCATGGGGGGAAAAAACCCAAAATATTTGCAGAATTTAGATGCAATCAGACTTCCCATCCATCCCTTCCTCCATCGTGAAACCATCCCATAGTTTGTTTTCTCCAGCTGCAGTAAAGAAAACATTTAGGAACGAGTCTGAAAGACTTGGGAAGTGTGGGGAAATTTGATTTTTTTTGGGGGGGGAGCAGGGAGACGCGGGCCCCGGCTCGAGCCGGCGCGCCCAGAGCCGGCCTGAACGGCTCGGAGTGGAAAATTCCCGTCGGTCGAGCTGGGATTGTGGTCCAACAGGTTTTTAGTCCCAGCCCCTTGAGTTGTGTCAGTGCAAAAACTCATCCCTAGGGCATTTGTTTGGATCACATGGGCGAGCGTATAAAAATGGGTCCTGCCTGTCCGGGCCAGTTTGCACCTGGAAAGAGAAGGCGGCTGCTGGAGGGACAGAGCGGGGCCGCTGCGCTCAGGTAACCACAAAATTATCCCCAAATTCTCCCATGGAGAGGCTGAGGATTTCCCCACAGGGAATTTGCGGGGGAATGCAAAGGTTCTGAGGGTTTGGAAATGCGGGAATTGTGCAGGAGAAGCTCCAATAAGAGCTCCGAGCGCTCCCGGTGCCCCAGGGCGATGCAGCCCCTCCGGAGCGGGTGGCACTCGGGGTGTGCGACCCTTGGGGTGCCTTGGTGGCCCCCGGGGCAGGGAGGAGCTGCTCGTGTGAGGAAACACCGAGATGTGCGGGCATGGAGTGTGGGAGCTTTTGTGGGGGGAAGGACAAACTCTGGTTTTGAAGTTTGCGGTTTATTCCATCGGGCGTGGGTGAGAAGAGCTGCCAGCCACAGCTCAGGGCAGAGCAGAAAGAAAATGGGGGGACAGGAGTTCTAAGAGATAAGAGAGGGGAGTAAGAGAATGAGGGGAGTGAAATAAGAGAGGTAAGAGAGCGATTTTCCCATTTACAACACAGTAAATCTTCTATGTTGAATATTTAATTTCCACTAATCTAATACAAGATACAAATTGTCTAATATTTGCATACAACCTATGGGAATATCACTATTTTTTACAACTTTCTTATCTCTAAACCTTATCTGGGACCCTTCCTGTCTCTGCTGCTCTTCGGTATTTGCAGCATCTGCCATTATCTAAACAAAGGAAAGAGAACTTCAATCATCCACATTGCTGCTCTCAGCCACACAGTCGAAAACTTCTTTCATTTCTATCTCGCTTATGGTTTCCATATTCTCAAAACCTTTTGCTAGGCAATCATATAAGGTTTTCCTGATTTACCCTTCTCAACAATGGAGCTTCCCGGTGTGGAATTTCGCCCTGCTCATCCCGCGGGTGAAGTTGGGTTCTCTCTGGGCTCCTGGTCCCTCATTCTGGCCACGAAGCCACGGAGCTCTGGCTGGTGTCACCTCCCTGCCGCCGCCGCTTCCTTGGCCCTTGGGGTAGGGATTGTTTTTGGGGAGCCAGGAGCTGTTTCACAAGCCAGGGCAGAGGCGCGGCCGCTCCCAGGGTGAGGGAACAGCGAGATTTTCGTGCCCCGGGGCTCCTGGCTGCTCCCAGGGCTGTCACCCCTCTTTTCCTGCTCTTTCCACCCTCCTTATCCCCGCTGGGATCTCCAGAAGTTTTCTCCCCACTCAACGCTGCTGCTTCTCCTTCTCTGCTCTCCATCCCTACTTGGAGACAGTTGCTTGGAGACAGACTCCCGGTTCTTTGATTTTTAATCTCTTTTTTAAATGGGGAAACAGTGGGGGTAAAGCGAGACCATGGCACGATGGGTGCCGCCGCACTGGTTGGGAGCAGAGTGGGAGGAGAGTCCAGGAAAGATCTGATACCAGAGGGAAAGGTCTAAACCGAGCAAAACCGGCATTTTTCCCTCAGTAGGAAATATCCAAACCCCCACCAAGCCCCCCCGAGCTCCGTGTCCAGAAACAAGTCCCAGAAGGGTCCCGGTTTCTCCCTCTCCCCCCAGCCCCACACCCAAGCGCGGCTTGAGAATGAATTCCTTGGCTGGGGGTGGCTTGGAGGGTTATTTTCCTTTTCTGACGACGAGCCCAGGCTGGTTGGCAACATTATCCTCCTATTTTCTGCATTGCTCTCCGTAGCAAGAGAAACCAGGAGAAAAAGGGAAACAGAGAAGCCACAGGATGCACCGTTATAAGAGGAACTTTCCCCAAAATAGAAGCTTTTCACAGTTTTTTCACGAGGCGTCAGCAGCTCTTAATGCTGTATGAAACTGTGAATCCTGCCTGGAGCAGCCGGCGGGAGCCTGTCAGAGCTCCAGGCTGCAGCTGCAGCCTCTCCCTGGGTTTGGGGTCCCCAAAACCTGCCCGGGGTGTCGGGAACGAGCAGCTGGAAGCTGTGATTCCATCCCAGCAGCGTTTTCTGCACCCCTCGGGGTGGTAAATCCAAAATATCCCAGCTGGAGGGTGCAGAAATCCTGCACGGATGGAGCAAGACCTTGAATTTCGCCCTGACCTGGTTTTTTTTAGCTGTAAAAGATCCGTCTGGAGAGCCCCAAATGTTCATTAGCTCAGCGCTGGGGCGAAGGGACGCTGGGCTTGTGTGAGGAATTGCGTTTTACAGGAGCACGCGGCTCCTTCTGGGTTTAAATATTTATCAGCTGAGCGATGAATCGCTGGAGTTGTGCAGCCCTATCGATGGCAGGGTGAGCTGTCACCGTGCTGGTGGCAGGGCGGTGGCAGGTGGCTGATTCCAGGGCTGGGACACGGCATCCAGCTGAGGCAGACAATTCCTGCGTGTAGGGAATTTCCAGATCCCCCCAAAGTCCTGGCTCGCAGACAGCCCCTGCTGCTTTGGCACGGCAGGGGATGGAAGGTGCAAAAATGTTCTTTTTTTTGCTATTTTAGACCTTTCTTTGTGTTCTCAGCTGTTTTCCCGAGCTCTGCTCCTCACCAGTGTGGTGGCACATGCCAATGAGTCCTTTTGTCCCCATTGTTCCCCCATCGAGGTTGAGTTTTGCAAAGTTATGGTTGAAGATTTCTCCCGGCTCCAGGTGGATACTGAGCCTGGAATTGCCATTTTTTGGAGCTGCCATCTCGTCCCTGGTGGCCCATGGGGTGCTTGGAGCTGCTGTCCTGAGCAAGGAGACCCATTGTAGGGGGCCCAGGAAGCCAAATTGCAGAATTTGGGATTTTTAGAGAAGCAAAACAAGAGGAGTGACCCTTGCTGCTCCTCCTGGTGAATCCATGGATGGAACCCTCTCCCTGCCAGGAGCCAGGACTGTGCTGGCTGTGCCAGGAGCAAATCCCAGGCTGGACTCTGCTCCTGACGTGTGCAGGATCCAGTGACGGGGAGGAGGGACAGCCCCATGCCCTGCCTCGCTCCAGAGCCTTGGGCAAAGCCACCATGCCAGGGGACTCGGTGGCCTGCTGGCCACCCCAGGGGGCTCAGATCCACGGGGGAGGCTCTTAGCCCAAGGGTGAGGTGCTTGGAGAGGGGGTGGGAGCTGGGAGAGCCTCGTTGGGGCTGAGGGGATGTTGTCACAGGGACAGCTCTGTGTGTGTCCCATGGATTGATTTATTCTGGCTGATTTGTGGGGTGGCAGAGCTGGCAGTGAGAATGGGGACAATGAGGAGACAAGGGACAGCTCAGTCCCCACACCAGGACTCTGCTTGACCAGCCTAGGACTTGCCTTCCCAAATCCTGTCTGATTTTGGGGTGGGAGGTGACAGAGTGGGGAGGGGGTGTCTTTAAGGTGTGACTCCGTGTTTGGGGTGGTCCCACAGATGCCTCTCCTTGCAGAGCCTGCCACGAGGAAGAGATGGAAAGCCCAGGGAAGGGCAGCCCCGGCGGGAAGATGACAGCCATGGCTCGCAGCCTGTGAGTACCTCCCGTGCCTCCTCCTGGCACTTTTCCTCCGGGGACTTTGCTCTTTGCTCCCAAGCCACACCATGGATGGGCTGGAAAACTCCCAGCAGAGCAAGGCAAAGGATCCCAGCACTGGAGGCTTTGGGAATGTGTGGTCCCACGGTTTTTGGGTCCCAAATCTGCTTTTCCCAGCGAGGGATGCATTGCCTTGGTCTGTGCCAGCGTTTCAGCCCCCTGCAAGGTGAATGATGCTGGATTTGGGGGGCAGAGTGGGGGGCAGAGCCAGGGAAGCTGCAGAGCATCCAAAGAGCATAAGGAAAACGGGTTTGGATTTGGATGACTGTGTCCTCCTGTCCCCAGCCAGGCTGGGCAGGGACAGGCATCACCTGGGAGAGGTGGAAACGCCCTTGGATTTAAATTGGAGAGTCATAAATTTTACTGGGGCTGGAGCAATGTCCACTCATATCTCAGATATCCCGAGGGCTTCTTCATCCCTGGCTGGGAACGGGAAGGAGGGAGGATGCTGTAGGGTGAGAAGGGTGTGACCCCCAAAGCTCAGATTTGGGCATGGAGCTCTTTGCTGGGTGATCATGGAGCTGGAGAGATGAAATTCCTTGGGGAATTCCAGTGGCTTAAATTGGAGAGATGGGAGCAAAAGGCCTTTTAATGACAGCGGTGCTGAGGAAGGGGATCACTGGGCAGCTATGCCATTCCATGCTGAGCCATTCCATGCCATCCCAAGCCATGCCACAGTGCGGGTTCGCTGGGGAACAGTCAGCTGAGACTTTTGTTTCCTCCTCCCACGGAGAAGAGGAGCTGTGAGCAGCCCCCACAGCCGCTCCCTACCCCTTTCCCCTGCCCCGTGCCCATCCTGGCTCCTCCATCCCCCGGCTCCTCCATCCCCCGGCTCTCTCCTCCCAGAAAACCTCCTCTCCTGGGAAGGAGGCCCGTGCGAGCTCCGCAGCCGGAGGTTTCTCCTGCCAGTGACAATCGTGCTTTTGTTTTGCCTGGCTGCGAGAGGGGCAGGCGGGATTTTGGCTGCCCAGAAAGCTGCCGGGAACCCTTTCTGCCACAATTAAGCACCTGCTACAAGAGAGCAAATAAGCCAAATCATGCGGCTGGCAAACAAGCTTTACGTGTTCCTTCCCCGTGACCCACTCCAAGAAGCAGAAAGCTCCAGGCTCTGCGGCTCGGCTGCTCGCAGCTCCTCTCGCCTCCTCAAAAGGGCTTTCCCCTCCCCAAATTAGCGGCTCCATCTCTTTCTGCTATGGAGAGACAAATCCCCGTGCTGCGAGTTCGGTGAGGAGGGGGGCGATAGCCGGGCTGGGGAGGGGTCTGCGTTTGACGCCGTTCGCTGCGGGTTTTGCATCAGCGCCGGTGGCAGCGCGGGCTGGGAAGGGATCAGGCCATGCAGGGGCCGAGCTTAGCGCGGCTCAGCGGCGGGGATGGGCAGGGAACGGCTCGGGGAAGGGATGGCGAGCATCACATGATGCGGATATTCGGGGTCAGAGCAGCGCGGCCGGCGCTGCCCGGCGCCTTCCCGGCAGCCGCGCTGCAAAGATGACTCGGAGGTTTTAGGGGTTTTTTTTTTGGTGCCCAGTGGGTTCAGATTTTGGGGAGCTGCCCTAGGGGTGAGGAGGGGTGTGCAAGGAGAGCGGTGGAAAGCGGGAGCGCAGCGTGTGGCCTGTGCTGGAGGGCACGGAGGGATGGAGCAGCTTTGCTCCCCACGCCGTGAGAAGGTTTTGGGGGTGTTCTGGGGGGGCTGTGGGGCTTGTGAGGGCCCACGCATGGCCCAGCTGGGAGCTGACAGCCTGAAATTCGGGGAGAGGGAAAGATGCTCAGAGGGATGCAGGAGAGGGTGCACCCCTTCCCCACATCACTGGGGGACACGGTGGGGGGGGATTGGATGCAGAGGAAGGATGGAGGTGAGATTTAGGGAGGATGAGGGTGTCACCCCCACTATGGATGTCACAGAACATGAAGGGCAGGGTGAGAAGGGCAGGGGCAGGGTGGGGGGCTCATGCTGAGGGGGAATAGGGATCCGTGGGATGCAGGATTAGGGGGCAGGATGGAGCTCCCTGCATGGGAGGGTTTTAGGGCCGGGGGTCCCAAAGCAGAATTGGGGGCACAACAGAGGGAGGTTTAGGGCAGGATTGAGGGGGGGCACAACAGAATCCCCTACAAGGGACAATTAGGGACACGATGGGGGTCCCAAGGCGGATTTAGGGGTGCGCCACAAAGCCCCCCAGCGAGGGAGGTTTAGCAGCAGGATGGGGGTCCCACGGCAGCACTGGGGGCCACAACAGATCCTCCTGCAAGGGACACACTGAGGGTCCCCACCCGCGGCAGGACGCGCCCGTACCCCCCCAAGGAGCCCCCCCGTGCCTCTCTCAGCCAATGCACGGCAGCGGGGGGGGGCTGGGGGGGCGGGGTTCTGCCGGGGCCGCTTGTTTTTTGTGAATGAAAGGCGGGGCGGCCGCGACTGCAGCGCGCAGGGCAGCGCGCAGCGCAGGGCCGCGATCCGCGCAGGGCTCCGCGCAGCGCAGCGGGCCGCGGATGCGGAGATCGGGGCGGCCGAGGAGCCGCCATGGGCCCCCCCGGGCCCGGCCCTGAGCCGCCCTGCCCTGCCCAGCCCAGCTGCGCCGTGGCCATGTCCGGAGGGGCGAGCCCGGCCCCGGCCCCTGGGAGCCGCCGCTTCGTCTGTGTTGGTGTAAGTAGCGGGGTGCAAATATCGGGGTGTAAATACCGGGGGACCCCCCCCCTTCACCCCGCGCTTCCGCGTCCCGCTCCGCCTCCGCGCATCCTGCCCGGCCCGGCCCGCGGGACAGGGGACAGCGCGGGCCCGGCCCTTCGCCGTGTCCGGCACCCGATCCGGGGGATTCGAGCTCCCCCCGGCCCCACACCCGCTCCCGATGCTCTCCACTCCCCTCGCTGTGTCCCTCATCCCCGATCTGGGTATTCTCAGCTCCCCCCGGCCCCACACCCGCTCCCGATGCTCTCCACTCCCCTCGCTGTGTCCCTCATCCCCGATCTGGGTATTCTCAGCTCCCCCCAGCCCCACACCCGCTCCCGATGCTCTCCACTCCCCTCGCTGTGTCTGGCACCCGATCCGGGGGATTCGAGCTCCCCCCGGCCCCACAACCGCTCCCGATATTCTCCACTCCCCTCGCTGTGTCCCGCATCCCGATCCGGGTGGTTCCAGTTCCCCCCCAGCCCCACACCCGCTCCCGATGCTCTCCACTCCCCTCGCTGTGCCCCGCACCCCCGGTCCAGGTGCTCCGAGCACCCCCAAGCTCCTGGCGATGCCCCCCAGCCCCCATCGGCTGCTCCGAGCTCTGCTGAGGCTCCCTGCGATGCCCCGCACCTCCGGCCTAGGTCCTCCTCAGTCTCCTTGCCATGTCCCGCACCCCCGATCTGGCTGCTGCCAGCGCCCCCAAGCTCCTGGTGATGCCCCGCACGCCTGGCCTGGGTCCTCCCCAACCTCCTCGCCAGTCCCCGCAGCCTCTCCCGGTGTTTTCTGTCCCCACAGCCACGATTCGGGTGCTCGGAACACCCCTGAGACCCCCGCAGTGCCCGCACCCGCTCTGGATCCTCCACGACCCTTTTGCGATGCCCGCACCCCCTCCCGATATTCTCATCCCTTTTGCGATACCCGCAGCCCTTCCTTGTATTCTCATACCCTTTGCGATATCCCGCACCCCCTCCCGGTGTTCTCATCCCCTTTGCGATATCCCGCACCCCCTCCCGGTGTTCTCCGACCCCTTTGCAATACCCGCACCCCCTCCCGGTGTTCTCATCCCCTTTGCGATATCCCGCACCCCCTCCCGGTGTTCTCATCCCCCTTTGCCATATCCCGCACCCCCTCCCGGTGTTCCCGACCCCTTTGCGATATCCCGCACCCCCTCCCGGTGTTCTCATCCCCTTTGCCGTGTCCCGCACCCCCTCCCGGTGTTCTCATCCCCCTTTGCCGTGTCCCGCACCCCCTCCCGGTGTTCTCATCCCCTTTGCCGTGTCCCACATCCTCTCCCGGTGTTCTCATCCCCTTTGCCGTGTCCCGCATCCTCTCCCGGTGTTCTCATCCCCTTTGCCGTGTCCCGCACCCCCTCCCGATATTCTCATCCCCTTTGCCGTGTCCCGCACCCCCTCCCGGTGTTCTCATCCCCTTTGCCGTGTCCCGCATCCTCTCCCGGTGTTCTCAACCCCTTTGCGATATCCCGCATCCTCTCCCGGTGTTCTCATCCCCTTTGCCGTGTCCCGCAGCCCCGCTCCCGCCCCTCCCGCCGCCTCCCCCGGCCCGGCCGTGCTGCAGCCCCGCTCGGGGCCCCGTTTCTCCCGCGGCCTCCGGAGCCCCGGCGGCTCCCGTGGGCCCCGCTCCTCCCGCACCCCCTCATTTCTCTGCATCGCCGCCCTTTCGGGGCGGTTTCTCCCCGGTTTTTGGGGGTTCCCCTCCCCTGGCGAGGTGCAGGATGGAGGATTTGGAGCCTGGGAGTTGCTAAGCGACGGCTCCCGGGGTGATGGTGCAGTTGCCGTGGCAACAGAGGCTGGGAGCCTGGAAGGAGCAATTTTGGGGTTCTCCTTGGGGTGTGGGTTGGGTGCCCGTGGTTTGGGTGGGGGGCTGCTGGCTGGAGCAGCCCTGCTCCTCTGGGAAGAGATTTCCTTAGGGGGGGAACTTGGCAGCTCGGGTTATTTTTACTCTCCTGTTCTCAGGGCAGAGGTGATGGTGGGGAAGGTGAGGAGGAGGTTCAGCCCCTCCTGGGGTGGTGTTGTGGCTCTGTGGGGTGATCAGTGCTCCCCAATTTGGTTCTGCTTTATTGGGAACCCCCTTTCTGTCCCTGCTGCTGTCCCCTTCTTCCCCCCCTCACAGCAGCCACTGATCCCACAAGGATTTAGCTCTTAATTCCCATAAGGCAGCAGACTTTCCGAGCTGGCTGGGCTGGGGGTGGGCTGAGCTCCCCACGAGGGACAAACATCCCAAGTGCCAGCTGCAGTTGTCACTCCTGTGCCTTCCCCTCCATCCCAACGAGCCTGGCTGGGCCTAAAAATAACCCCAGCAAATCTGAGCACTCACATCAGAGATCTGCTGGCCCCACAGAGCTGAGCTGATCCCTGGGGATGGCAGCAGAGTGGGATGGAAATGGATTCTGAGAGGCTAATGAGGAAGGAACTCACTTGCCCTGCTGCTGCTCCTGCTCTTCACCACCCTTTTGGGATGAATTCCCTGCATCCCAAAGGATGGAGGGAGCCTGGAATGCAGTGACAGCCACCCAGAGAGGGACCAGCCCTGCGTGGAGGCGCTGGCAACCGAGGCCACCTGGATTTGTGCCACCTTTGCCTCCAGCTGCCCACGGGGCTCAGTCCTGCCCAGGTGTGCCAGGGAGGCTGAGCACAGAGGGAGCTGCTAACATTGGGAAGTCCTTGCCAGGCTGCTGGTTTGGGGAGCTCTGGTCCCACGTGCAGGGCTCGGTTGCCATCGTTACTCGGTATTTTCGCTCACTGCGCTGGTGGTTTATTATAGAAGGGAGGATGCTGCAGGAGGGAGCACAGAGGGGGAAGAGATCCCTGGCCTTGGGAAGTTCAGGGAAATTGGGATGTGGAGAATTTGGGATGTGGGGGGTTTTTGTCCTTTTTGATATCCTGAGGAGGAAGAGATGTGTGGCGTTGGGAAATTCGGAGAAATTGGGATGTGGGGTTTTTCTGTCCTTCTTGCTATCTCAAGGGGGAAAAGATGCATGGCTGTGGGAATTTCAGAGAAATTGGGATGTGGGGTTTTTCTGTCCTTCTTACTATCCTGAGGAGGAAGAGATCTGTGGCATTGGGAAATTCGGAGAAATTGGGATGTGGGTTTTTTTGTCCTTGCTATCCCAAAGGGGAAGGAATCCATGGCCTTGGGAAGTTCAGAGAAATTGGGATGTGGAGAATTTGGGATGTGGGGTTTTCTGTCTTTTTTACTATCCCAAGGAGGAAGAGATCCCTGGCCTTGGGAAGTCCAGAGAAATTTGGATGTGGAGAATTTGGGATGTGGGGTTTTTTTGTCCTTTTTGCTATCCCAAGGGAGAAGAGATCCCTGGCTGTGGGAAGTTCAGGGAAATTGGGATGTGGGGTTTTTGTCCTTTCCCCTATCCCTCAATCCCCTCAGTGCTTTCCCCCCTGCAAACCACATAAACCCTGGGGTTGATGCTGTGATGAGTTAATTCTGGCTGATTTAGGCTCTGGCTTTGAGCAGGGAATGGGTGGCACACCTGGGCACACCTGGGTGCTGCTCATCAGCTTTGCAGCACCAAGGTCTCTCTCGGGAGTGTTGGGGTCACACCTGCTCCTGGGAGCTCTCCCCATCCCTGTGGGAAACCTGAGGAGCTTCTTCTTGCTGCCCTCAGCTGGGATCAAGTATCCCCTCAGGAATGGGGTGGGAAAAGGGGGGCAGGTCAGTGTCCCCTGCCAGGCAGCACTGTGTGCACTCAGGAAGCTCTGGAAGCTTCTCTTGCAAATGCTGAAGGAGAAAAGGAAGAGGAGGAAAGGAAGAGGGAAAAAAAAAAAAAAAAAAAGCCTCATCTCACATGAACAAGCATGAGCTGGGAGGGAGGAGGGCACAATCCAACGCAGGCCATGTGTCTGACGTGGCACAGCAGCCACAGTGCCACCAGAACATGAAATTTTAAAGGGGACTGATGGGGACAGCGAGCTGGGAAGGGCTGAGCTGCTGCAGAACTTCCCCGAGCTGCCAGGCAGTGTCAGCATCCTGCAGCTTTGTGCCTCTCTGATGCTCTGGAGCCTCTCTGGCTGTGTTTGCTGAGCCCTCCTCACCCCCCTGCAGGTCCCAATTAATGGATTCTGACATGGATTATGAGAGGCCAAACGTAGAAACCATCAAGTGCGTCGTGGTCGGGGACAACGCGGTGGGCAAGACCCGGCTCATCTGTGCCCGCGCCTGCAACGCCACCTTGACCCAGTACCAGCTGCTGGCCACCCACGTGCCCACGGTGTGGGCCATCGACCAGTACCGCGTCTGCCAGGAGGTGAGGGCTACCAGAGCTGCTGGGTGGGCTAGTGAACACCCCCTGGGAATCCTGAGGAGGTGGGCGTTGTGGTTGACTCCCCTGGTGGGGTTGTTGTGGGGATCAGGGATTGAGGAACTCGGGGGTTTTTGTGTTCCTGCAGGTGCTGGAGCGCTCCCGGGATGTGGTAGATGATGTCAGCGTGTCCTTGCGCCTCTGGGACACTTTTGGTGACCACCACAAGGACAGGCGCTTTGCCTACGGCAGGTGGGGACAGGCAGAGCCTGGTGCTACCCCAGTGTCCTGGTTTGGAGGACAGGTGTCTGCCAATAAAGGCAGGAGATCCTCTTTGAAATGGAGAATGTAAACCCCTTCCCTCCAAATTATTATAGTTTTGAAATTAAGGGGCTCTCAAGAAAAGATATGAGAATTAGGAATAACAGTTCTTTACTAGGAAAATTAAAATAGAAATGCAGTATTACACAGAACAATCCCAACCCTGCCAGAGTCAGAATCCAAGCTGACACAGTCAGTCAGTCAGGGTGGTGGCACAGTCCCATTCCATGGTGCTGCATCCTCCTGCAGGGGCAGATGTGGCTCAGCTGGAGCAGTGCTCCTGGAGAAGGTGCAGTTTCCTCTGAAGGTCCAGGGATGATGTGGAAGGGTCTGGTTTTCCTCTGGAATCCAGTGGGAAAGGCTGCTCTGCTGTTCCAAATCTCAGTTTTTATCTGGGTAGGAAATGTTTGGCTCCTCCCCCTGGGTGGAGCATCTCCCAGTGGGATGATGGAATTTTATCAGTCATGCACTGGGACTCAGTGGCCATGAACAGGAGATATCTCCTGGAGGGAGGATGGGCTGTGGGAAGATAAAGATGATTGCCCAGCTGGTTTAAAGATGGCCCATTAGCAGATAATGTGTGCCAGGAGATCAGGGTCACTGCCACACCCAGTTTTTAACAATGGCCCATTAACAGGAGATATCTCCCACAGGGATAGGAATCGCTGCCACACCCAGTTTTTAACAATGGCCCATTAACAGGTGATACCTCCTGGATGAAGGGTGGGTCATGGGAAGGATAAAGATGATTGCCCAGCTGGTTTTTAACAATGGCCCATTAGCAGATAATATGTGCCAGGAGATCAGGGTCACTGCCCCACCCGGTTCCAACAGATGGGGACAGAATTCACATTTGTGGCCACATCAACCCAACACACCTGGACAGGGAGGGACTCCCCAAAACAGACCTTGACCTCCTTTGTCCCCTGCCAGGTCCGACGTTGTGGTTTTGTGCTTCTCCATCGCCAACCCCAACTCCCTGCACCATGTGAAGACCATGTGGTACCCGGAGATCAAACACTTCTGTCCCCGTGCCCCCGTCATCCTGGTGGGCTGCCAGCTCGACCTGCGCTACGCCGACCTGGAGGCTGTCAACAGGGCCCGGCGGCCCCTGGCCAGGTGGGACCCTGGTGGCCTGGAGACGTCCCTGCCCGCCCTCCTTATCCTATCCTCGTTAATTATCTCCCGTCTCTTTCAGGCCAATTAAACCTAACGAGATTCTCCCCCCGGAGAAGGGCAGGGAGGTGGCCAAGGAGTTGGGGATCCCTTATTACGAGACCAGCGTGGTGGCCCAGTTTGGAGTCAAGGACGTCTTTGACAACGCCATCCGCGCCGCCCTCATCTCCCGCCGCCACCTGCAGTTCTGGAAGTCCCACCTGCGCAACGTGCAGCGGCCCCTGCTCCAAGCCCCCTTCCTCCCCCCCAAACCCCCTCCTCCCATCATCATCGTCCCAGACCCCCCTTCCAACAACGAGGAGCGTCCTGCCCACCTCCTGGAGGACCCCCTGTGCGCGGACGTCATCCTGGTGCTGCAAGAGAAGATCAAAATCTACGCACACAAGATCTACCTCTCCACCTCCTCCTCCAAATTCTACGACCTGTTCCTCATGGACCTGAGCGAGGAGGAGCAGCAGGGCGCGGCGGCGGGGCACGGGCACGCCGCGGCGGCGCCGCAGCAGGAGGAGAGGCACCACGGGCGGGATTTCCTCCTGAGAGCCGCCAGCTTCGACATCTGCGAGAGCGCCGAGGAGGCCGGACCCGGCCAGCGCCAACCGTGCCTTAGAGCCTCCACCAGTGACGGCATCCTGCGGGGAAACCGCTACGAGGGCGGCCAGCGCCGCGGCCGCAACCTCTCCTCGTGGAGCCGGGCGTTCACCAGCATCCAGGAGGAGATGGCCGAAGACCCGCTGACCTACAAATCCAAGCTGATGGTGGTGGTGAAGATGGACGCCTCCATCCAGCCGGGACCTTTCCGGGCCGTGCTGAAGTACCTGTACACGGGGGAGCTGGATGAGAACGAGCGGGAGCTGATGCACATCGCCCACATCGCCGAGCTGCTGGAGGTGTTCGACCTGCGCATGATGGTGGCCAACATCCTCAACAACGAGGCGTTCATGAACCAGGAGATCACCAAAGCCTTCCACGTCCGCAGGACCAACCGCGTCAAGGAATGCCTGGCCAAGGGGACTTTCTCAGGTAGCATTTTTTAGGGGGGGGGTTTCACTTGGTTTTATTCTGTGCCTACCCTGGGGTTTTGGTCATGATTTGCTGTTTGGGGGTTTTTATGGGGTTTTTTTTTCCCCCGACAAAGTGAGTGTGAAGTCCTTCTCCTGCTCCCCAGCTGCTCTGTTTATTTACAGAAGAGCTGCAAAGGGTGACTTCCTCCTCTCCCAGCCTGGATTTTCACACAAAGGAGATGAACTTCCTAATTTTCAGGCTTGGATGCTTGTTAAGTCTTATCTAAAGCAGAGAGTTTGCAGCATTTCCAGCCAAAAGCGAGCTGAATTGAGCTGGTTCCAAGGCCTTTTAAAGCCAAACAGTCCAATAAAGAACTAACACCTCTATTATTTATACTTTTGACCCTCCTGTGCTTGTCCCCAAATGTCACTGATTTATGAGGAGCAATCCTTAGTAGGATTTCCCCATCTTTCCAGCGAGCACCACGAGCCTCCATCCCGAGGTGACATCCCAGTGGGATGTGAATGTCCCAACCTCCCTCTGAGTGGATTTTTTCCATGGAGATGGATCCTAATATGGCCAGGCTGTCCCTGTCAGGGCCAGATGTGTGGTGGCCTTTGCACACCCCTGGGAGAAGCTGTGGAGAGCCAGGCAGGAGATCCCCAGTTCTCCAAGGGCTCAAATTTGGGTGTGACATTTGCTTCCCCTTGCTAACAAAAGTGTTGTGACCTGGGAAAACCCCTTGGAACGGGCAGAGCAATGCTGAGGATTTTCCCTGAGCTCCCTTGAGCTGGCAGGGAATGCTGGATCAAAATTGAGATATTTTAGGGGAAAATACAGGATATAGCAGACTCTACTCCCTTCCCTCTGCTGTCCCTGGGGTGAGGTGTTTAGTGCCACCTCTCTGTAAAGGTGGTACTTAATATTGGCTTTTCAGTCTTCATTTTCTTCTGTCTTCATCAGATTAAAAACACAAAGGAGATGAATTTTCTCATGTTCAGGCTTGCCTGTTTATTCAATCCTATTTCAGCATTTCCAGCTAAAAGCGAGCAGAATGGAGCTGACTGGAGCTGCTTCCAAGGCCTTTAAAAGCCAACCAGCCCAATAAAGAACAAAGACCTGTGTTATTTACCCATTTGACCCTCCTGTGCTTGTCCCCAGATGTCACCTTCGTGCTGGATGACGGTGCTATCAGTGCCCACAAGCCCCTGCTCATCTCCAGCTGCGACTGGATGGCCGCGATGTTCGGTGGCCCCTTCGTGGAGAGCTCCACCAACGAGGTGAGCACAGCTGCCAGGCAGGGCGTGGCACAGCTTGGGGACACGGCCAGGAGGTGACAATGGGGGTGGCTGTGTCTGGCAGGTGGCACTTCCTCACACCAGCAAGAGCTGCATGCGGGCGGTGCTGGAGTACCTGTACACGGGGCAGTTCAGCTCCAGCCCCGACCTGGACGACATGAAGCTCATCATCCTCGCCAACCGCCTCTGCCTGCCACACCTGGTGGCTCTCACAGGTGAGTCTGGGTGGCTGTCACTCTGTCCCATCCCCCCTGAGCCCCCGTGTCCCCCCTGAGCCCCCGTGTCCCCCCCTGCAGAGCAGTACACGGTCACTGGGCTGATGGAGGCGGCGCAGATGATGGTGGACATCGATGGGGACGTGCTGGTGTTCCTGGAGCTGGCTCAGGTAGGACAGCAGGCTGTGCTGGCAGGGCTGGGGTGCTGCAGGGGACACACTCAGGGGTGTGGCAGGGCAGGGGGTGACACACAGCGGGGTCTGACAGGGCTGGGGGTGACACAGAGAAGTCTGGAAGGGTTGGGGGTGCTCCAGGTGACACACAGAGGGGTGTGGCAGGGCTGGGGGTGACACAGAGAAGTCTGGAAGGGTTAGGGGTGCTCCAGGTGACACAGAGAGGGGTCTGACATGGCTGGGCGTGACACAGGGGACACAGAGGGGTCTGACATGGCTGGGGGTGACACAGGGGACACAGAGGGGTCTGACATGGCTGGGGGTGACACAGGGGACACACTGAGGGGTCTGGCCTTGGATGTCCCTGGGGCAATGAGGTGAACCCCTGGTGCTGTCCCCTCGCTGGTGGCCTGAGCTCTGTCCCCTCTCTGGTGGCCTGAGCTCTGTCCCCCCCCCTCCCAGTTCCACTGCGCCTACCAGCTCGCCGACTGGTGCCTGCACCACATCTGCACCAACTACAACAACGTCTGCCGCAAGTTCCCCCGCGACATGAAAGCCATGTCGGGAGGTGAGCCGTGACAGGGGAGGAGACAGGGGAGGAGACAGGGGCGGTGACAGGGGCGGTGACAGGGTGACAGGGGAGGTGACAGGGTGACAGGGGAGGTGACAGGGGAGGTGACAGGGAGGTGACAGGGTGACAGGGGCGGTGACAGGGGTGCTGACAGGGTGCTGACAGGGAGGTGACAGGGTGACAGGGGCGGTGACAGGGAGGTGACAGGGGAGGTGACAGGGTGACAGGGGAGGTGACAGGGGCGGTAACAGGGAGGTGACAGGGGAGGTGACAGTGGAGGTGACAGGGCGGTGACAGGGGCGGTGACAGGGAGGTGACAGGGGAGGTGACAGGGAGGTGAAAGGGGCAGTGACAGAGGCAGTGACAGGGGAGGTGACAGGGTGACAGGGGAGGTGACAGGGGCAGTGACAGGGGAGGTGTCAGGGGAGGTGACAGGGTGACAGGGCAGTGACAGGGGAGGTGACAGGGTGACAGGGGAGGTGACAGGGGCGGTGACAGGGGCAGTGACAGGGCGGTGACAGGGGCGGTGACAGGGAGGTGACAGGGGCAGTGACAGGGAGGTGACAGGGTGACAGGGCAGTGACAGGGGAGGTGACAGGGTGACAGGGGCGGTGACAGGGGCGGTGACAAGGGCGGTGTCAGGGGAGGTGACAGGGTGACAGAGGCAGTGACAGGGCAGTGACAGGGCAGTGACAGGGAGGTGACAGGGCCGTCCCCGCTCCTGGCGCCGCCCTCACCCCCGTGTGCCTGCAGAGAACCAGGAGTACTTCGAGAAGCACCGCTGGCCGCCGGTGTGGTACCTGAAGGAGGAGGATCACTACCAGCGGGCGAAGAAGGAGCGGGAGAAGGAAGATTACCTGCACCTCAAGCGGCAGCCCAAGAGGCGCTGGCTCTTCTGGAACGCCTCCTCCTCCCCTTCTTCCTCTCCTTCCTCGTCGGCAGCCACAGCCTCCTCTTCCTCCTCCTCCTCCTCCTCCTCGGCTGTGGTTTGAAAGCCCCAGCGAGACGGGGAGGAGGAGGAGGAGGAGGAAGAAGGAGGGTGGGATGCCCTGCCCCAGCACCAGGCACGAGTGGAGCGGCACAAGCCCCGCAGAGCAGGAAGAGGCCACCTGGGAGGGGCTGGTGGCCACTAAGGAGGGGCTCAGGGCCACCAGGGAGAAGCTCAGGGCCACCTCCTGGAGCCCAGCAGAGCCCGAGCAGCAGGAGGAACTCACAGTTTGCAGGAGCACGAGGGGTTGTGCCGTGTTTTCGGAGTTTTTGTTGGAAATTGGTTTTGGTTTTTTTGGGGGCAGCACGAGGAAGAAGGTGACAAAGAAAAAGAAGGAGAAGAAGAGACATATCCTGCTTCCTTTTTGATCTGGAACCAGAAGCTCTGGGATGTGGTTTGGGTGTCTGATGGCATCTCACCACCTGGAGCCACCCTGGGGGTCCTGCAGCCCCCTGCACTCACAGGCACAGGGCAGGGGACCCTGGTCCCCAAAGCCACCAGGCACTGCAGAATTTCCCCTACAAGTGGGGTCTGTCCTCATTCAGGGCACGGAGGGGATTGCAGTCCTCTCCTCCCTGTTCTTAACTCTTCAGTTTTGTTTAGATAGAAAACTTAAAGCAAAAAAAAAAAACCAAAAAAAAAAAAAAAAAAAACCAACCCAACCCAATCCCACACCAGAAACCAACCCCGAGCCCTGGGCTTGGGATTTTAGCCTGGAAGGCTCCATTGTAATAAATGGTGTTTTGAAAGCCCAGCGTGGTCCCTGTGTGTGTGGGAGGAGCTGCTGGACAGGCTCATCCTTGTGGTGCCATCACCCCCCTCCAGCACTCCTGGCACGGGCAGGGACAGAGGGACCCAAACCCCTGCTGGCACACCAGCCAGGTGTCTTTTGGCACATCCAGGTGGCTTTGGCTGTGTCCCCAGGGCTGCCAGGCTGGGCAGGAGGCACCCAGAGCTCCTGCAGGGGATGGGGAGAAGCTCCTCAGAGCCCATCCCTGCAGAGGAGCACCTGGGGCTGCTCCCAGTGCTGTCCCCTCCTTTTCCACACAGCTCCTCTTTTCCTGGAGCCCTTGGAGCCTCTCACCCCACCCTCAGCCCTGCTGTTCTCACCCTTGGAGCAGGTAGGAGCACGAGTTTCTCTCTTTCTCACACAACTGGGCACTCACTGAGTGCTGTTCACTCCCCTGGCACTGATCCCTGCATGTGCCTGGCTCAGAGGGCACAGGGCAACAAACCCTCCAGGCAGGACAACTCCTTTTCACCCTTAAAAACAAATCCCCTCCACAGGGCAGGGGCTGGAGAGCAGCTCCAGGGGTGTTTTGGGGGGTTGAGCAGAGCCCTTTTCTCACTAAGCACTGCATGGATTTGCAACACAGCTACTGCAACACACAGAGCCCTGGCTGGGTGTGCCACCCCCAGAGGGACACAGGGACAGGGGTCACCCCCCTGCTGTGGCAGGGGACTGCTGGAGGGTAAATAAAGGCCAGTGTGGGTGCTGAGCTAGAAAGACCCCTGGAGACCATTCCAGGAGAGAAATAATCCCTGGTGGGAATAAATAATTGCTGAGCAGGGCTGAGTCCTGGAGCAACTGGTGTCCACTGGGACCCTGGACAGGCCCTCACCAGACTTCTGGAGGGGAAAAAAAAACAATCAAACTAGACAAGAAAATCTGGAAGATTATTTCTTTTGTTTGTTTGTTTGTTTTTAAAACGTTAACTCTTCCTTCATAAACACAGAAATGTAAAAAACTGGAAAATAAAGACTGGCTGGGCCAGAGCTCTGTAAAAAAACACAATCATGCTTAATAAAAAAAAAAGCAAAAAAACCAAAACATGATATTTTTATACACATTTTAAGTTAATATATAAATGTTTGCAGTTGCTAAATAAATAAAATATACAATTTTACACCGTGAATACATTCTTGGAGTGTGGAGGAGAAGGGGGAGCAGCAGGAAAGCTGCTGAGCAGCCTCCCACCCCACTGGGGAAGGTCCTGGTGGACTGAGGAGCCAGCTCAAGTATTTCAGTAGCTTTTCCAGCTGTTTGCAGCTGGGCAAAAACCAAACCTGAGCTCTGTGTGAGAGGCAGTGATTGAAGAGCTGCCCTGGGCTGAGGATGGGCAGCAGGTCACAGTGCAGTCACCTCTTCACACTGCCTGGGGACATGGGGACAGCACAGCCACCCCTGGCCATGGCTAACCTGAGACCAGCAGGGCCACCAGGGGATGATTTGTCCTTTTTCTCAGCTCTGAGACATCACCTGCAGCTCTGGGGCCTCCAGCTCCACAATGTGGATGTGCTGGAGCAAATCCAGAGATGCTCTGAGGGCAGGCTGGGAGAGCTGGGATTATCCAGGCTGGAGAAAAGAAGGTTCTGGGACATCTTCAAGCCCCTTCCAGTGCCTGAGCCCTGCACTGTCCCTTTCCCCAGGCACCCATAGTGCAAATGAATCACCCCAGTCTCTCCTCCACTTCCAGTTAAAACCTGGCTCCTAATGGTACAAAACAATGGAAAATACTATTTTCTCTATATCAAGTAACCCAAGGCTCCAGCTGAGCTTGCAGAAGCACTCAGCACACTGAGTGAAGCTTGCTCAGAGATGTAGAAGCAGAAGCCATTTCACAATGCCAGGAATCCTTTGATCAACAAAGATGATCCAGTTCAAAAGCACAGGGATGCCAAAAACCCTTCAAAATCCTTTCTGATTTTGTGCTGATGCTGAAGATCCAGGCAGTACCGTTGGAATCCAGAAATGATTTGAAATTCTTGGCATTGAGATCAAGAAACCAGCCTGGGTTCTGTGAGGGAGCACCAACATTGAACCTGGGATGCAGCTCGTACTCTGCTGAGGATCAGCCCTCCTGGCTCTGCTGAGCTCTGCTGCCTTCCAAAGGAGCCAAAGGAGAGCTCTGAGCAGCCCAAATTCAAGTGTTCTGGGAGGTATTTGACAGCTCTGGTTTGAAGGAGGGAGGTGCAGCCTGCTCACTGCTCCCTTCAGCTCCAACCTGGAAAAGTCCCTTCTGGATCAGAATGGAGGAGATTTCCTCTGCCACTCCACCCAGGTTGAGCTCCTCCAGGACCTCCAGCAGTGTGTTGACAGAGGCTTTGGTGCCCTCCCTGCTCTGCCACGTGAACAGCATCTCATAAACTCCATCCTCTGTCTTGGCCATGGCCACGTCGTTCTCCTCCAGCTTCAGGTGGCGCCCGAATTTCTTCCAGTTGTCAGTGAGGACTTTTTTAGCAAAGGTGTAAAAGGAGCATCTCAGCACTGGAGGGGGAAAGGGACAGCTCAGAGCTGGGGCAGGAATCTCAACCCCCAGCACATCCCCCTGGGCAACAGATCTTACTGAGAATGGGATCCTCCCCTGGTGCTGGAACCAGATTCCACGTGGGTCTCGCACTTGGCGGCTCCTTGGGTCTCACAGTCCCACTGGGTGGTGTCACCTGCAATGACAATGTCACTAATGGAATGACAATGTCACTAATGGAATGACAGTGTCACTCCTGGAATGACAATGTCACTCCTACAATGACAATGTCACTCCTGCAATGACAGTGTCACTCCTGCAATGACAGTGTCACCCCTGGAAGGTCAATGTCACTCCTGGAAGGACAATGTCACTAATGGAATGACAATGTCACTAATGGAATGACAGTGTCACTCCTGGAATGACAATGTCACTCCTACAATGACAATGTCACTCCTGCAATGACAGTGTCACTCCTGCAATGACAATGTCACTCCTGGAAGGACAATGTCACTCCTGCAATGACAGTGTCACTCCTGCAATGACAATGTCACTCCTGGAAGGACAATGTCACTCCTGCAATGACACTGTCACTCCTGCAATGACAATGTCACTCCTGCAATGACAGTGTCACTCCTGCAATGACAATGTCACTCCTGGAAGGACAATGTCACTCCTGCAATGACACTATCACTCCTACAATGACACTATCACTCCTGCAATGACAGTGTCACCCCTGGAAGGACAATGTCACTCCTACAATGACAGTGTCACTCCTGCAATGACAATGTCACTCCTGCAATGACAGTGTCACCCCTGGAAGGACAATGTCACTCCTGCAATGACAATGTCACTCCTAAAATGACACTGTCACTCCTAAAATGACACTGTCACTCCTACAATGACAGTGTCACCCCTGGAAGGACAATGTCACTCCTAAAATGACAATGTCACTCCTACAATGACAGTGTCACTCCTAAAATGACAATGTCACTCCTACAATGACAATGTCACTCCTACAATGACAGTGTCACTCCTGTGTCACTGTGCAGCTGGGAAGCAGCAAAAGAGCACAGCAACACAGCTCCTCTTCCAAGCAAGAAGGAGCAATTTATGGAAAAGCCATGGTATTTATATAAGGGAGATTGCAAAAAAAACAAAGTGGGAAAGAGTCCTTGGTCAAAGAAGGCAGCACTTCTGAAAACAGGAAAACAACTGAGGAGACACTCACAGGGCTCAGTGCTCAACACCAGGTGTCTGCCTGTGTTTTCTTTCTACCTCCCTTTGTTTTGTCTCTGAGAAAGATTCCCCAGCCTGGGAAAGATCCAGGCTGGAGCTGAGAAGAGTCAACAGCCTGGGAAAAACCAGATTAGGTTTCCCCAGGAGCTCTCAGCAGTGTCCACACTCCTGGAATGACCCAGCACCCACCAAGCCCACACCAATGTGTGATTTGTGGGGGTTGGAGACCCTCTCCCTCTGTCCCAGGGCAGCTGGGGCAGGAGGTGACCACCCACCCAGGACATCCAGGCTCAGGGATGGCAGCAGGCTCTGAGATGGACTCTGTCCTCCACCCTGGCCCCACAATGAGCCTCCACCACCCCCTGAGTGTCCCAGCCCTGGGAGCCCCCAGGATGAGCAGGTGTTGGCCAGGCAGGGTGGGCAGAGGTGCCACTCACCGCTGGCTCTGTGCCCGGGTCACGCTGCTCGTTGGTGGCATTGTCCCCTGACTCCAGGGTCACACTCTTGTACTTCAGCTTCCGAAACATGGAGCTCTGTCACCAGGGACAAACACAAACATGGTTTGGGCAGGCAGGAGCCTGCCATGGAGCCAGTCCTGAGCCTGGCAGAGCTCTGGGTGAGCACAGCCCTGGCACCTCCACTGTGCAGCCTGCATGTGCCAGCACTGCCAGCAGGAAAGGGTTAATGGCACTGGGGAGGGGGCTGGGAGCAGCCAGGGCTCCACCAGAGAGTCTCCTCTGCTTGGCCCAGCTCTGCAGGGATGAAACTCATCCCCAGCTCCTCCAGCCTTCCCTGGAGCTGCTGGATGAGCCTCATCCCCTGTTCCTGCAGCATTCCCAGCTGGATGAGCCTCATCCCCTGCCCCTCCAGCCTTCCCAGGAGCTGCTGGCCAAGTGAGGAGCAGAGGGAATGGAGGACCCCAGCCCAGCCCACAAACAGAGCCAGCCCCCATCTGCCATCCCAGGAACTCACCATCATTCTGCAGTGTCCCTTGCTGGAGGATCTCCCATCCCCTGGAAGATGGAAACAGTGCTGTGACCCCTCTTCACCCAGGCAGGACCTTCTTCCCACCCAGCCCACACCACATCAGAGTCCCCAGCCAAGGTGGGTGTTCTGGGGGTCCCTTTCCCACTCAGCCCACAGCAGGTGGGTGCTCTGGGGTCCCTTTCCCACCCAGCCCATACCAGGTGGGTGCTCTGGGGGTCCCTTTCCCACCCAGCCCATACCAGGTGGGTGCTCTGGGGTTCCCTTTCCCACCCAGCCCATACCAGGTGGGTGCTCTGGGGGTCCCCTGCACTCACCTGGGGAGCTGCAGGGGCGTTTCCAGAGGCAGAACCCAGCCATTGACAAGATCACAATTATCATCACTGCAATCATCACCCCAATGGTCCATTTGCCTGAAGCAGATGACACAGGGCTGTCAGCAGCTGCTCCTGCTTTCCCCCCACCTCATCCCACCCCATCCCACCCCATCCCACCCCTCAGCCCATCCCCATCCCCAGCATCACTTACTGACTGTGCCACTGTCTGGGGCAGAACCACACTGCAGGTCACTGTCAGCTGAGCAGGGTTTCAGCACCTCTTGGCCCTCAGGACACCTGGGGAAGGGGACACAGGGTGGGCTCAGCAGCAGCAGCCCCAGCTGGGACCCCCAGGAGCCCCCATGGGCACCTGACCCACCTGGGCTGGCACTTCTGGCACATCTCACAGGGGTGCTCCGGGGAGCAGAAGGTGCCCTCCTTGCAGGCACACACCGTGTTCCTGGAGGGCTGGCAGGGGCTCAGCTGCACCTGGTCTGTGGGACAGAGGGGACACAGCTCCATCCTGCCTCTGGGGAGGAGCTGCTCCCTCCCTGCTGCCCTTCCTGCCCCCAGGGAACCAAAGCAGGGCTGGATCAAACTCCACCTCATCCTCCTCATCCTCACCAGATGTGGGTGTGGCACAGATTCCAGCCCCAGCCACTCCCTGGGGACACTGCAGGTGACATCAGAGAGCTCAGCTGGACCCAGCCCGAGCCATCAGCCCTGAGCTCTTACCTTCCCTGCACTTGGAGCACTCCTGGCAGGACTCAAAGGTGTTTGGATATGCCATGAACTCCCCCTCTCCACAGGGCTCACACCTGCCAGAGCCGTGCTGCTCTTGACACCTTTCTGCAAGGTAGGTGCCTGAAGAGAAAGGGAAATTCTCAACACACAAGGAAGGGGCTGAGGGAGCTGGGAAGGGGCTCAGCCTGGAGAAAAGGAGGCTCAGGGGGAATTTCTGGCTCTGCACAACTCCCTGCCAGGAGGGGACACTGGGGGGATTTGGGATTTCTGCCAGGAACAGGGACAGGAGGAGAGGGAACAGCTCAGGGTGGAACCAGCAGGAATTTCCCCATGGAAAGGGTGGGCAGGGATTGGAACTGCCCAGGGGGGACAGTGCCCATCCCTGGGGGTGACAGTGACAAGGTGGGGATGGGGCACAGCTTGGATTTGGTGCCCTTGGAGGTCTTTTCCAACCAGCAAAGCTCAGAGGAGCCACCAAAAGGGAAATATTCCCATTCTGAGTGCTGGGATCCAGGAGAGGGGAGCAGGGCAGAGCTGCAGCTCTGGGTCAGGTGGGGTCAGTGCTGAGACCATCTCACCTGCAGGGCACCTCTGGCAATCATCTCTCCCTCCCCAGATGGAATCCAAGGGATCCAAACTGTCCCTCCTCAGCGTGACAGCACCACTTCCCAAAGCAGCTGCCTGCTAAAAACACAGAAAAATCCAGTTAAAACCACCCCAAGCCACAGGGCAAGGGGGAGAGGGAAGGGTGAGCTTCAGCCAAAGGCACTTCCCACAAAACCAGGGCTGGTTTTTCCTTGGCAAAGCCTCTGGAGGAGCTCTGGAGGTTTGCAGGGGAATTCCATCTGCCAGGTTATCAGCAGGGCAAAGAGCCACCAACTCCTTTTCCTTCCCCAAATTCTGAGAGGCACCAACAGCCCCGAATGGAAGGGAAGGGTTGGGAGGAGGAAGGGGTTTGTGGCAGGAAACCAGCCCCGTGTCAAGGCTGCAAGGTGCCCACCAGAAACCCCTGGGCTGTCACTCTGGGGTCCCAGGGGACAGCATGGCCTTGTGCTGTCCCTGCTATCCTGCAGGATCAGGAAGAAAAGTCACATTTCCTCCAGCTCTCCACACCCTTTTTCTGCTGGCTCAGCTCCTTCCGCCCTGGGTCACTCCAGGGGGGTGATGCTCATTTGTCCCCTTTGGTTTTGGGGAGTTTTTGGGCAGCTCAGTGTCCCCAGTGTGTCCAGTGCCATTGGGCTCTGAGCCAGCAGAGAGCTGCTCCTTGGATATCCACAGATATAAACTGGATATCCATAGAAATAAAGTGGATATATATAAATTTTATATCCATGGATACAGAGCTGCCCCTACCTGCACCAGCCTGGCAGGGAGTGACATGACTCAACACTCAGGGGCTGCAGGAGAAACTTCTCCCCTCCTGTCCTCAAATAAAAAAATCTGCCTTTTAAAGCAAATATTTCTGCTGTGAGTCAGAAGCTGCCTGGAATGGCTGAAACAATAGAGCTGCCTCCTGTCCCCTGCTCACAGCACCTCCTCCCCGGAGGCTTCCCAGGCAGAACAAGACAAAACTGGCTGCAGCAGGTCTGGGGGGAAGGGTCATGGGGCTGCAGAGGTGACACAGAGCCAGAGCCACCACTGACCCAGCCTGGGAATGGGGCCAGCTCCAGATCTTGGCCTGGAGGGATCAAATCCATGTCCCTCCAACACCTTCTGGCTCTTCATCTCCCAGCATCTGGCTCTGCTTCTTTTTTCTCCAGCTAGGAACATTTGCAGGTTGTAAAGTGATTTTTTAAAATCCACTTGAGGAGCTCCAGCCACAAGAGCTTCACCCATTGTGGTCCTGGCAGTTCTGGGAGTGAAGGGACAATTTATCCCACTTCCAGGGAGGGAAAAAAAAAAAAAATCCATATTTCTTTTCTAGCTAAACGGTGAGGGTAATGACAGTGACACCACAGCGTTTTGTGCAGTTTGGGGAGGCCCCTCAGCCACGGGCTGTCATTGCTTTTCAGGGAGCAGCAATGAATGCATGATAAGGTTATCAGCCCACAGCACCCCAAAACTGTCAGTGGGACAATCCAGCACTGGTGGAATTCACTTTTCACCCACAGCAAACAACCCAAGAAAGGCAGAGGAATTAGAGACACAGGAATCCCTTTTAGCTAAAAGCCTTTTCCTTCTTGGGGGGATGAATTCTGGAGAAAAAGCTTAGGAAAGCAAAAAGCTTTGAACTTTCCCTACTTCCATCCCAATTTGGTTTTTCTCCTGGGGTGATCCCAAAACTGTAGCCAAGGAGAGACCCCTCACTGAACTGGGAGAGGAAGGAACATCCCACAGCCCCTGATGGCAGCAGAGAAGGGGATGAAAGCAATGCTGGGCACACCTTGGCTGTTCCAAGGACACTGGGCTGATTCAGGCAGGGATTTTCCCCTGGAATTCCCACGTGTGGAATTTGAGCTCTAACAAACTCAGAATCCAGGCCATTCATCCTCAAAAAGCCGTGGCCCGTGTCCATGTGTGACGCAAGGAGAGGGGACACACACGCAATATCACCCGATGCCACGTGAGTCACCTCCCCGGATTTATCCCGTTTTTCTCATGGAAAACGGGATAAATCAAACACACCTGAGCCTGCTCCGAGCCTGCCCTTAGGGCACGGGTTTAGTAAGGCTTGGTTTTATCAGAGTTTATCTAAATAAACTCTGTTAAACAATGTAGGGGATGAACTGGATGAGAAGCGCTTCCTAAAAACCTGTTCTGGGCAGCGCTGATGTAATTCCGGGGAGGGAGCAGCACTTGCTGCTCTTTTACTTTTACACACTTTTACTGCCCTGGAATCACAGGCCAGCCTCGAATCCTCGTGACTTCATCCAGAGCTCAGGTATTTCCCAACTCTACAACATCCAATCTCAATATGGGAAATATGATATGGCCAGGGGGGATTTTCTGTCCTAAATCCTTTAGTGCTGGGAGTTTGGCCAGCACCTGGGCAAGTCGCATTCCTGCAGGACCATCCCAGCCTGATGTGATCAGACGGTGCTGCCACCAGATGCCACCAAAAACGACTTGGGAGTGGAAATCCCCTTCCCTGCTGTGACCGGCAGCTCCAGTCGCCATCCCAGCCCTCGCCAGGGCCCCGCTCGGGGCTGAGATCGCTTTTCCATCTCTTCCCATTGCAATTCCAGGCTGAGATTTCCCCTCACTCCCGGTTCAATCTCACATCCTCCCGTACCCCGAACTCCGCTGTGCCGAGCCCAGATTAACCCTTCCCTGCCCAGATTAACCCTTCCTGGTCCTCACCTGCCCATTGAACCCCCCCGGTCCTCACCTGCTCAAATGAACCCTCTTGGTCCCCACCTGCCCTTCTGCACCTCCCTGGTCCCCATTTGCCCAGATGAACCCCCCTGGTCGCCACCTGCCCATTGAACCCCCCTGGTAGCTCCTTGCCCATTGAACCCCCCTGGTCCTCACCTGCCCAGATTAACCCTCTGGTCGCCACTTGCCCATCTGAAACCCCTTAGTCCCCATTTACCCATCTGAACCCTCCTGGTCGCCATTTGCCCATCTGAACCCTCCTGGTCGCCACCTGCCCATTGAACCCCCCGGTCCCATCGCCTTGCCCCCCGCCCCGAGTCAGATAAACCCCCCCACACACCTTTTCCCCGTCGCCCCAGGTGAGCCGCCCAAATCCCCCAAACCCCCAGAGCAGGTGAGTCCCTCCGTGCCTCAGTTTCCCCCCGACTCACACGAGCCTTTTCCCCCAAGGTAACCCCACCCCCCTCACCTCCATCCAGGCGCACCCCCCATTCACACGGCTCCCCCCCCTCACCCTCGGTAGCCCCCAAATCCCCCTCCCCACCTTTTTTTCTCCCCGCCGCTCCGAGCCCCTCGACAGCGCCGCAAGCCTGGGCATGTCGCGACAACACCGCGCGGCCCCCGCAGGGGTCCGGACCCCCTCGGACCCCCCCCAGGACCCCCCAGGACCCCCGTCCCCACTGACCGTGACCAGCAGCAGCACACGGAGCCAGCGCCGCCGGGAGCGGCGCATGGTGAGCGGCGACAGCACGAACCGGTCCGGCCAAATTTCGGGACAGCCGGCTCTCTCCAAATTCCGGGACACCCGGGTCTCTCCAAATTCCGGGACACCCCGCTCTCTCTCTCCAAATTCCGGGACACCCGGGTCTCTCCAAATTCCGGGACCCCCAGCTCTCTCTCTCCAAATTCCGAGACCCCCAGCTCTCTCTCTCCAAATTCCGGGACACCCCGCTCTCTCTCTCCAAATTCCGGGACCCCCAGCTCTCTCTCTCCAAATTCCGGGACACCCGGGTCTCTCTCTCCAAATTCCGGGACCCCCAGCTCTCTCTCTCCAAATTCCGGGACACCCCGCTCTCTCTCTCCAAATTCCAGGACCCCCAGCTCTCTCTCTCCAAATTCCAGCACCCCCCGCTCTCTCTCCCCAAATTCCAGCACCCCCCGCTCTCCCCAAATTCCACCACCTCCCGCTCTCCGCAAGACGCAGCGCAGAATGGGCAGGCAAGGAAAGGGATTTTTTTTTTATAGCTGGGCGGGACAGGGAGGGGAACAAGGGGCTGTCCCAACCCCTTCTCGGCTCAGACTCGTTTTTTTGCGGCTCACGAGTGTGCAGAAAGTGAAGATACCAGCCCCGATATGAAGGTTCATTTTTTGCACATTTTCGTAGCCCCAAAACCACTGAGGTTCCTGTGTGTTGTCTGGTCAGTCCGAGAAGCCGAATTTTCACAGCTAGCTTCAGTTTTTACAGCCGAACTTGCTTTCAAAACTTGGCCTGCCTTTAAGTTTTCCGCACTTTCATGTTCTCATTGTTTTCGCTCACTCCTCAAGTGACGACCGAATAATTTTCCCGAATCACACAATCACACAGGAGCGTTCTGGGATCATTTCTCAGGGTGTTGCTTCTTCTCCATCTTGCATTTTTTTCCTATCACTCATTAACTCCAGTAAGCAGAACTTTTTTTTTTTTTTTTTTTTTTTTTTTTTTTTTTTTTTTTTTTTTTTTTTTGTGTGTGTGTGTGTGTGTGTTTTGGGGAAAGGGTGTTAAATGGTTAATTCTTGGAGGGAAATCGCAGAATTCTGATGGGTTAGGATTAGGGTTACGGTTAATGTGTAAATGCACAGCGGTCTTTCAAAACTGTCGCCATCTCACCCCTGAGCTGGGTAGTGGGGGAATTCCGCCTTTTTTTTTTTTTTTTTTCTTTTGTGGGATAGAACCCGCGATGAAGGGCAAAAAAAAAGTAAAAAGTTAAATCTTGAGGCTTTCTGCTGTTACACAAACGGCTCTGCTGCTGCACGTTATCAGGGGAGTTGTGTGAAAAAATGAATTCCAAGAAAAGTCTGATTTTTGGATTTTTACTGAGATGGTGGAGGTGTGGTGGGATGGAGCAATAGAGGGGCTTTAGGAAGGACAGGAATGAGAGATCTCAGCCACTTCCAGCACCTAAAGGGACTCCAAGAAAACTTTTCCAAGTCTCTTCCAACCCAAACCATTCCAGAACCGGGATTCTGAGAGAAAACCGAGGCACAGAAGAGTTATAGATGTTTTTCTTAGGCTTGAACTCTGAACTAATCCTTCTGGCACCTCCCCGGTGACTCACCGGAGGTTGTTAAAAATCCTGTTTGCTGCCGCTTTCCTAAGCAGTGCCCCAGGCAGGAAAATCTGCAGGTGATGGGCTGAAAAATACCATCGGAATCAAGGCAAGAAAAATGCCACCAAGCACCGAGGCAGAAAAATCTGCAGGTCACGGGCTGAAAAAGGCACCGAGGCAGGAAAATACTGCTCGGCAAAAAAAAAAAAAAGGGCTCAGTGGCCCCCAAATAGCAGCCCCTGCACACTTGGATCCAACTGGATGAGTAGGATGGCAGCTAATCCCCTCCGGATTTGGGGGTTTGGGTATTTGGGGAAAAAAATAAAAATTCTCTTTGGTGGTTGCGCTCAAGCCGGGACAAGCGGCGGCCACCTGGTTTTCTCCTCGCACAGGGAATTTTTCAGCCTGGCTGTGGCACGATGGATGAAGCGTGAATTCGAGGAGGAGAATAATTCCTGCTCGTTTCCTGGGGTGGGTACTTCTATTACAAGCCCCAAAAAGTATGCGGAGCCTTTTGTTGAGCTAAAATCATGTGTTCTGTGCTTTGGATACCGGCTGCTGCTGAAGTCATTGAGTCCTCAGAGAATGATTAATTTTTTTTTTTTTTTTTTTTTTTTTTTTTAGAATGAGGTTTAGGTCTAAGACTACAGCTAAGTGCAAACGGGATGGGGAAGGATTCATTCTCTCAGATTAAAAAAAAAAAAAACTACCTGATGCTGTTTAGGGAGCTGAATTCAGCCAGGAAAAATCGGGATGTGTGGCAAGGAGCTCATGGGACATGCACAGTTCATCCTTTTTCCACGGCCACCCCTGAAATCCTGGGATCTCATCCTCCTCCCACCAAACACTTGTTGGGTTTTCTCTTTTCATCTCATTTATAAACCTGACCCAAGTTATCTGTGCTGACAAACCGCAGGGAGGATATTTGTACAAAGGCAGCTCAGTGTCCTGCCCGAGGGGATTTAAGGTGTGGGGAAAGGTCAGAGGGGTCACCCCCTCCCTGTCCCCTCTCCCTGCAAGAATTTCCATCCTGTGGTTTTTTATTTAAGGTGGATTTTTTTTGGGCAGCTCTTTCACGAGTGAGAAGGGGTGTGTGTTTATCTCCCAGCACCAGATCTCCAGCCCTTATCACCCCCTGGTTATCCCACAGCTCCCTCTGCACCAGGAATCCTCGGGGCACGTGGAGAAGAAAAATTCTTCTGGTTTTGGGGTCTCAAATCCTCCCCTGGTTTGCTCAGTTCTGCTGAAAATGAAGAATAAAACGAGCATGAGGGTTGGAGCAAGAGCTTGAGTTCTAAGCTTGGTTTTTGGGGCCAGAATTCCAAGGGTTTGGGTCATAAAATTTCCAGGATTTTGGGGCTGAAATTCACAGAGTTTTGGGGCTGAAATTCACAGGATTTTGGGGCAGAAATTCACAGATTTGGGGGCTGAAATTCCCACATTTTTGGGGCAAAAATTCCCGGGGTTTAGGGCTGAGTATTCCAGGACTTTGAGGCCAAAACTTTCAGGTTTTTGGGGCCAGAATTCCTGGGGTTTTGTGGCAAGAATTCCCTGATTTTGGGGCAGGAATTCCTAGGATTTTGGGCCTGAAATTCCCAGGATTCTCAGGCTAAAATTCTGAGAGTTCTAAGCTTGGAATCGCCAGGTTTTTGTGGTCAGAATTCCTGGAGTTTGGGTGATAAAATTCCCAAGATTTTGGGGCTTAAATTTCCAGATTTTGAGGCTGAAATTCCCAGGATTTTTGGGCTGGAATTCCCAGGGTTTAGAGCTGGGTATTCCAGGATTTTGAGGCCAAATTTTCCAGAGTTTTGGGACCAGAATTCCTGGGGTTTGGGTCATAAAATTCCCAAGACTTTGGGGCTTAAATTTCCAGATTTTGGGTCTGAAATTCCCAGATTTTGGGGCTGAAATTCCCAGATTTTAGGGCTGAAATTTCCAGATTTTGGGGCTGAAATTCCCAGAACTCCTGCTCTCTGTCTGTGGAGAGAGTCCAAAAACCTGAAATCCCCACAGGGAGTGAAGCAATAAAGGGATGAGCGGGAAAGTTGGAAAAAAAAAAGAAAAAAAAAAAGAAAAAAAAAAGAAAAAAAGAAAACTCTTATCAGGCAGAGTTAATGTGTAACCTCACTCCTGACACACTTCAGCTCCTCCAAACGTTCCTGCCCACTGTGACTCAGTGTCTGTTTGCTCTGCCTGATATTGGGCTTGGGGGGGCTCTAATCTCCCCCCCCCAGAGTGTGACCCTCAATTTTGGGACCCCCAGCACACCCTGGGCTACCTGACCATCCCTGTTTTATTTTGGAGCATCCCCATCCAGTTTTTCCCTTCAGTTCTGAGCTGCCTTCCCTCCTGTTTTGGTGCCTGGCAGGCAGATAATTCTGACCTTCCACTCTCTTCTTCCTCCTGGTAAATAAATGATTTGTCTCATAAATTCCAAGTTCCTCTTTGAAGAAGAAATAATTAAAAAATAATTTAAAAAAAAGCTCTGTAGCAAGCTGTGAACTTCATGAATGGTGCTCAATTCCCCACTGCACCTTCCTTGGGCAAGTCTGGGCAAACCCTCCGTGCCTCAGTTTCCCCTCTGTGGTCAGAGATGTTCAGATTTCTGTCTTCACTCCCTTTTGCCTGCTTTGTTTTTGAGGTTTGTGGTGCGCTCAGGTGGATTTTTCATCCTTTTCCTTTCTCAAGGCATCTTCCCACAATGAGACCACCCCAAATCTTTTCCAGGCTGAACAACCACAACTCTTTATTCTTCCTAAATTTGTGTGCTGGATCCCTGCTCCCCCTGGGAAGGGCAGAGGGATTTATTGGGAATTATAGGATTTATCTTCCCAAATTGATGTGCTGGATCTCTGCTTTTCTGGGAGGGCAGAGGGGAAGGTGAATATTTGGAATTATGGGATTTATCTTCCCAAATTCATGTGCTGGATCCCTGCATGCCTGGGAAGGGCAGAGGGATTTATTTGGAATTATAGGATTTATTCCCAAATTCCTGTGCTGGATCCCTGCTTCCCCATGAAGGGCAGAGGGATTTATTTGGAATTATAGGATTTATGTTCCCAAATTGCTGTGCTGGATCCCTGCTTCCCCATGAAGGGCAGAGGGATTTATTTGGAATTATAGGATTTATTCCCAAATTCCTGTGCTGGATCCCTGCTTCCCCATGAAGGGCAGAGGGATTTATTTGGAATTATAGGATTTATTCCCAAATTCCTGTGCTAGATCCCTGCTTCCCCATGAAGGGCAGAGGGATTTATTTGGAATTATAGGATTTATTCCCAAATTCCTGTGCTAGATCCCTGCTTCCCCATGAAGGGCAGAGGGATTTATTTGGAATTATAGGATTTATCTTCCCAAATTCATGTGCTGGATCCCTGCTCCCCTGGGAAGGGCAGAGGGATTTATTTGGAATTATAGGATTTATCTTCCCAAATTCATGTGCTGGATCCCTGCTCCCCTGGGAAGGGCAGAGGGATTTATTTGGAATTATAGGATTTATCTTCCCAAATTCCTGTGCTGGATCCCTGCTTCCCCATGAAGGGCAGAGGGATTTATTTGGAATTATGGGATTTATTCCCAAATTCCTGTTCTGGATCCCTGTTTCCCCATGAAGGGCAGAGGGATTTATTTGGGATTATAGGATTTATTCCCAAATTCCTGTTCTGGATCCCTGTTTCCCCATGAAGGGCAGAGGGATTTATTTGGGATTATAGGATTTATTCCCAAATTGCTGTGCTGGATCCCTGCTTCCCCATGAAGGGCAGAGGGATTTATTTGGAATTATGGGATTTATTCCCAAATTGCTGTGCTGGATCCCTACATGCCTGGGAGGGGCAGAGGGATTTATTTGGAATTATAGGATTTATCTTCCCAAATTCCTGTGCTGGATCCCTGCTTCCCCATGAAGGGCAGAGGGATTTATTTGGAATTATGGGATTTATTCCCAAATTCCTGTGCTGGATCCCTGCTTCCCCATGAAGGGCAGAGGGATTTATTTGGAATTATGGGATTTATTCCCAAATTCCTGTGCTAGATCCCTGCTTCCCCATGAAGGGCAGAGGGATTTATTTGGAATTATAGGATTTATTCCCAAATTGCTGTGCTGGATCCCTACATGCCTGGGAGGGGCAGAGAGATTTATTTGGAATTATAGGATTTATCTTCCCAAATTCCTGTGCTGGATCCCTGCTTCCCCATGAAGGGCAGAGGGATTTATTTGGAATTATGGGATTTATTCCCAAATTCCTGTGCTGGATCCCTGCTTCCCCATGAAGGGCAGAGGGATTTATTTGGAATCATTTATTTGGAACTCTGTGTGCTGGATCCTTTCCCAGGAAGGGCTGAAGGATGGAAAGCAGGGGAGGAATTCCTTGTCCTTCATTCCTCACCCACCTCAGCGTGTTCCCCATCCCTCGGAGAGCTGGGGCTGAGCTCCCAGCTCGGATCCATCCTCCCCCAGCTCAGCACCAGCTCATTTTTGGCTTTTTGCATCCCCCAGCATGTGATTCCTGCTCCCTCCACATCAAGGCCAAACCTCTCTGGAGCCTCTTTGAGCTCAGCCTAAACTGCAGTTTCCTTCCTGGAACAGATTATTTATTTATTTTTTATTTTTTATTTTTTGACACCCTCCTTAACCCAGGCTGGATTTTTGGCAGCAGCAATCCCAGCTCCTAAAGTGGGAATGATTTTCCAGGCACAAAATGATGGTTTTTGGGGGGTTAAGGACTGGAGGGATTAATGAGAAATTTCGGTTTGGAAGGAGCTAAAAATAAACTCAGCCCGTGCTGAGTCATTCCCTGGTTTCCATTGGTTTTAAGGCAGCTCTGGGACCTTCTCTGCAGCGTTTGGTGGTGTCACCAAATTCCAGGGAATTTGGACCAACTTCATTTAATTCTGATTTTAATTCCCTTTTCTCTTAGAATCAAGCTCCAAATTTGGAAAAAAAAATAAATTAAAAAAATCAGGGATGAAACAAGAGCAGCTCCACCCAGGTCTGGAAAATCCCTTTCCCTGGCACTGCTCTGTGTCCTGACGGCCTCGGGCTGGAATTCCCGAATTCCCCAATTCCCCAATTCCCCAATTCCCGAATTCCCCAATTCCCCAATTCCCCAATTCCAAACAAGGAGTTTGATCCCGTTTGTCCCGGGGCAGCATCGAAAAATGGGCTGGAAAATCCCAGATTTGGGGGATGCAGGGACGAGAGTGGGATTGGAGCAGCCTGGGATGGTGGGAGGGGGATTAGGATGGGTTTAGGATGGGGTTTAAAATGGGGTTTAGGATGGGTTTAGGATGGGGTTTAAAATGGGTTTTAGAATGGGTTTAGGATGGGGTTTAAAATGGGATTTAGGATGGGGTTTAAAATGGGGTTAGGATGGGTTTAGGATGGGGTTTAAAATGGGGTTAGGATGGGTTTAGGATGGGGTTTAAAATGGGGTTAGGATGGGTTTAGGATGGGGTTTAGGATGGGTTTAGGATGGGTCTAGGGTGGGGTTTAGGATGGGGTTTAGGATGGGTTTAGGGTGGGTTTAGGGTGGGAGTAGGATGGGTTTAGGATGGGGTTTAAAATGGGATTTAGGATGGGGTTTAAGATGGGGTTTAGGATGGGTTTAGGATGGGGTTTAAAATGGGGTTTAGAATGGGGTTTAGAATGGGTTTAGGATGGGGTTTAAAGTGGGGTTTAGGATGAGGTTTAGGATGGGGTTTAGGATGGGGTTTAGGATGGGTTTAGGGTGGGTTTAGGGTGGGAGTAGGATGGGTTTAGGATGGGGTTAGGATGGGGTTAGGATGGGTTTAGGATGGGGTTTAAAATGGGGTTTAGGATGGGGTTTAAAATGGGATTTAGGATGGGGTTTAAGATGGGGTTTAGGATGGGGTTAGGATGGGGTTTAGGATGGGTTTAGGATGGGGTTTAGGATGGGTTTAGGATGGGGTTAGGATGGGGTTAGGATGGGTTTAGGATGGGGTTTAAAGTGGAGTTTAGGATGGGGTTTAAAATGGGATTTAGGATGGGGTTTAAGATGGGGTTTAGGATGGGGTTTAAAATGGGATTTAGGATGGGGTTTAAGATGGGGTTTAGGATGGGTTTAGGATGAGTTTAGGATGGGTTTAGGGTGGGGTTTAGGATGGGGTTTAGGATGGGTTTAGGATGGAGTTTAGGATGAGATTTAAGGATGGGGTTTAGGATGGAGTTTAGGATGAGATTTAAGGATGGAGTTTAGGATGGGGTTTAGGATGGGGTTTAAGATGAGGTTTAGGATGGAGTTTAGGATGAGATTTAAGGATGAGGTTTAGGATGGGGTTTAAGATGAGGTTTAGGATGGAGTTTAGGATGAGATTTAAGGATGGAGTTTAGGATGGGGTTTAGGATGGGGTTTAGGACGGGGTTTATTCTGGAATTCCAAGGTTCCATGACACAGGGACCAGGATGAGAAGCCCCAGAGTGGAACCCACAGAGGGTCTGACCCAGCCAAAGGTCCCAAATATTCATATAAATAAAATATACAACAGCTGTAATAATAAATATTAAAAATATGTCCTGGGTATATTCTTATTCTTATCCTTATTCTTATTTTTTTTTATTCTTATTATTTTTCTTATTCTTATTTTTTTTTCTTATTCTTATTTTATATAAAAATAAAACACATTATTTTTTTTATCCATAGGGACTATAAATATATAAAATCTCCCTCTCTCTAATATGAATTACAGTATTATAAAATATAATAAAAATACATTATATAACATATTGAATTAAATCAACTATATATAAATCAATTATTTATTAACTATAATATAGAATTATATTATAATATAATTTCATGTTATTACATAACGATATATTGTCATATCACATCTGTAACATATTATTGCATTATGTATGTTATATTGTATTATATTATATCTTATTTACAATACAATAACATATTTAATATATTACATACTAATTAATATGTAGCCATGATAAATATCAATTAACAAAATTTTGTCATTCTATTGTTTGTTATAGTATATATTATATATTAGTATATATTATTTTATACGTTATAAGATGGCATTATTATTATTTTTATATATGTTTAATGTTATATGATGAGTATTAATAATATAATTAATAATACATTGGTTAATTAATTAATAATTATTAATTAGTAACAAAACGAATATTTTCTATGTATATATATATAGTATATTTTCTACTCATATGGGAAACAAACATTATATATCAATTATTACATATAGCTCCAAATATCCCCAATCCCTGCCCTCTCGCCAACCGCCTTCCCATCACTTATGACCTCACACATAACGCCGCAATGACGTCACCACGACGTCACCGCGCGATGTGGGCGGGGCCATCGTGCCCCTCCGGACCGTACCACAGCGGGGGCCGGGGGGGGGGCGGCGCAGCCCATCCCCAGCGACGCGCGGGGGGGGGGTAACGCGGGGGCGGCTCCGCGCATGCGCCGCGCGCGGCTCCCCTGAGGCGGGCGGGCGGCCGGGCCGGGCAGGCCGCGGCCGAGCCGGGGGCTGGCGTAGATGTGCAGCCCGGGGGAGGCCCCCCCCGGGCCGGCCGCGGCCGGCGAGCTGCCCCCGGAGTGGGAGACGGATGACGAGCGCATGGCTTTCCTCTTCTCGGCCTTCAAGCAGAGCCGCGAGGTGAACAGCACCGAGTGGGACAGCAAGATGTCTTTCTGGGTCGGGCTGGTGCTGGCCCGCGGGCGGCGGAGGGGCGCGGTGAGGACGTGCCTGAGGGAGCTGCAGAACGGCTTCGAGCGGCGGGGCAGCGTCCCCTTGGGGCTGGGCACCGTCCTCAGGGAGCTGCTGAGGTAAAGCGTGAAGGGTGCGGGGGGACGGTGGGTCCGTGCCCGAGCGAGAACCGGGCGCTGCCCCGGAGACACGGAGTGTCTGTTTGTAGAAACCCGAGACGGCGAAATTGCCTCGGCATCCTGCGGAGCAGCGATTGGGGTGGCGCTGGGTGGGATTGGAGGTCATTCCATCCCAGAGGAATTGTGCGATTTGCGGTTTGTGCTGTTTGTGTGAATCGGAGCTCGCCCGGCTCGCAGGACAGGGGATCCCACGGGAAATTTTGGTGTTAAATAAAGGAATATTCCCCGGAATGTTGAGGTGTTGTAACGGGGGGTGGCTTGGGTTGTGTTTGCAAGCAGAGGTTTTGTGCTGTGAAATTGGTGTCTCCAAGAGACTCAAAACAGCAGCAGCTCTGTTGGTGACCTGAAAATGAAAACCAGTAGATCTGAGAAGCTAAAATTTGATATTGAGCCAGAGTTATCACGAAATGGCTGATTACCCCTAAAACTGACCCTCCCTGTTCCCTCAGTTTCGAGTCACAAAACTGGGAGCAACTCGCAAAACGGGAAAAAAAAAAAAAAAACAGTGAACAAAATGCACTAAACAAAAGGGATCCAGAGGAAGCAGGGGAGGAATGGAAACCTCTGTGTGCTTCCAGCAATAAAATCTCAAATTTGAGGTGCATCAGGTGATAGAAAACACCACTGGGGTGGAAGATGTGCAGGATATCCAAAGGTTCTACATGAATTATCTTTTCCCTAGACGTGGGAAGCTCCAGAGGGAGTCAGACTTCATGGCCAGTGTAGACAGCAGCTGGATCTCCTGGGGTGTGGGAGTTTTCATCCTGAAACCCCTCAAGTGGACCCTGTCCAGTGTGCTGGGGGACAGCAAAATCCCCGAGGAAGAAGAAGTTCTGATTTATGTGGAGCTGCTTCAGGTGAGTGTTGTGCAGAGTTTTGCTGAGCTTGTGCATCTCCAGGAGAGCCAGGAGTCATTCCAGGTGCTGGAGAGGAGGGGACAGGGCTGAGCAGATCTTCCTTGGTGCTCCTGAGGTGTTCAAATTATTCCAACTGCATTCCTATGGGATTGGGGATTTATTCCATCTGCATTCCCATGGGATTGGGGCTTTATTCCAAGTGGGATTGGGGCATTTTTCCAGCTGCATTCCCATGGGATTGGGGATTTATTCCATCTCCATTCCTATGGGATTGGGGATTTATTCACACTGCATTCCCATGGGATTGGGGCTTTATTCCAAGTGGGATTGGGGCTTTATTCCACCTGCATTCCCATGGGATTGGGGCCTTATTTTTATGCAGTTTTTTAGAGGGATTATTCCTTGTGTATTTTTTAGAACAACTAATTTTGATGCATTTTTTTAGAGGCACAACCAAACACAACTCCACAAACTAAACCCCAGAATCACCCACTCACACAGCTCAGGATTTAAAAACCACAAAAAACAACCCCTCAAGCACGTGCTGGCTGTGTTGCAGGAGAAAGCAGAAGAAGTTTATCACCTGTACCAGAGCTCTGCCCTCTCCTCCCACCCCGTGGTGTCCCTGGCTGAGCTCTGCTCCCTCTGTGCTGGGCTCTGCCCTGATGAAAGAACCTTCTACTTGTTGCTGCTGCAGCTGCAGAAGGAGAAGAGAGTCACCATCCTGGAGCAGAATGGAGAGAAGGTACAGGGTCCAGGTGACTGATTTTGGGGTGGTGCCATTCCTGTCTTGCATCCCATCTGCCTGCAGGGATGTGGGGTTTGGGTGTTGAGAAATTCTCATTCTGGGTTCTTGAATTCTTTATTTGTAATAATTCTGGTTGAATTCAGGAGTTAAAAACATGGCAGGTTGATTCAATCCCTCCCATCAGTGTGGAATTTCACATTGGTTTGGAAAGTTTTTCCTGTTTGTCACTTCCTGCAGAGGTGCAGGCACTCAGCTCTGAGATTCCACTTTCCCTGCAGTGTTCTGAAATCTGAGTCTGACATTCCCATCCACTTCCAGAATCCAGGTTTCAATCTTTAAATCTCCCAGGTTTCAACCTTTAAATCTCCCAGGTTTCAATCTTCACATCTCCCAGGTTTCAACCTTTAAATCTCCCAGGTTTCAACCTTTAAATCTCCCAGGTTTCAATCTTTAAATCTCCCAGGTTTCAACGTTTACATCTCCCAGGTTTCAATCTTTAAATCTCCCAGGTTTCAATCTTTAAATCTCCCAGGTTTCAATCTTTAAATCTTCCATTAAGGATTTTTGTTTCCACACTGCTGCTCAGGATATCCTGCCTAGTTTAACATTAAATCTTGTTGTGCCTGGGACATCCTCATGGTTCCAAAGCCTAAATTGGGAGTGCAAAACCTTCTTTTCCCTTCCTTTCCCTTCCTTTCCCTTCCTTTCCCTTCCTTTCCCTTCCTTTCGTTCCTTCTTTCTTTTCCTTCTTTATTCCTTCCCCTCCCTCCTCTCCCTCCTTCCCCTCCCTCCTTCCCCTGCCTCTTTTCTCTCCCTCCTTTCCCTCCCTCCTTCCCCTCCTTCCCCTCCCTCCCTCCCTCCCTCCCTCCCTCCCTCCCTCCCTCCCTCCCTCCCTCCCTCCCTCCCTCCCTCCCTCTCCCTCCCTCCCTCCCTCCCTCCCTCCCTCCCTCCCTCCCTCCCTCCCTCCCTCCCTCCCCCTCTCCCTCTCCAGAGTTCTCTAGCTCACTCTGGGGTTGCTGCAGGCTGTGCTGCTGTGATTTCAGATTGTGAAGTTTGCCAGGGGTCTCCATGCCAAGGTGTCCCCGATGAACGACGTGGACATTGGTGTTTATCAGCTGATGCAGAGTGAGCAGCTGCTGTCACAGAAGGTGGAGTCCCTTTCCCAGGAAGCAGAGAAGTAATTTGGGGAAGTCATTTGGGAACAAACATCTGTGGGTTGTTAGAATTTTGGGATACAATTAGAAGCTGCTTGCTGTTGATGAACAAAACAGTCCCAGCCTTGTGCTGGGGCAGCTTTTGTTCCCAGCCCTGTCCCTGTGCAGGGAATGGCTCTGAGGAATCTTTGCAAGGATTTGGAATTGATGGGAATTAACAGTGGTTTGAGGGTGGTTATATCCAAAATGTGGTCCCCTCAGAGAGAGGGAGAGGGTGGTTGTGGTTTGTAAAACAAGGGAGAAATTTCCTTTTTCTTTTTTCTCCATCTTCCAGGTGTAAAGAGGATGCCAGGAGTGCTTGCAGAGCTGGGAAGAAACAACTGGTGAGTAAAAATCTCAGAACTGGGTTAAATTTGGGGCTTCATCCCAGGGGTATGGGAGTGAAAACTCTCCTTAAAGTGAAGGATTAATTTTTCCAGACTGATGTGCTGAAGGGAAATGAAAATAAACTCTAAAACCCACTTGTTCAGGGATTCCTAAACAGCATTTTAAATGATGAGTGAATTGCTGCATCACTTGGACACACTAAACAGTATTTTATATGATAAATAAATTATTGCATCATTTGGACAGAATAAACACCATTTTAAATGATAAGTGAATTGCTGCATCACTTGGATACAATAAACAGCATTTAAAATTATAAATAAATTGCTGTGTCACTTGGACACAATAAACAGTATTTTATATGATAAATAACTTGGACAGAATAAACTACATTTTAAAGAGCCAGTCTGGAGTTCCACATCCCTCATTTTGCCACTTCTCTAACACTTCTTACACCTTTCCCAACATCTCAGTCTTTGCAAAAAGCCAGTAACAGACCATGACCTGCTCTGTGTGTGGTTTTGTGTGTTTTTGTGTGTTTTTGTGTGTTTCTCTGTGTTTCTCTGTGTGTCTCTGTGTCCCTGTGTCTCTGTGTGTCCCCGTGCCCCCGTGCCCCCGTGTCCCTGTGTGTCCCTGTGTCCCCATGTCCCTGTGTCCCCGTGTCCCCGTGTCCCCATGTCCCTGCGTGTCCCTGTGTGTCCCCGTGTCCCTGTGTCCCCGTGTCCCCGTGTCCCTGTGTGTCTCTGTGTCCCCATGTCCCCGTGTCCCCGTGTCCCTGTGTCCCTGTGTCCCTGTGTCCCCATGTCTCTGTGTGTCCCCGTGTCCCCGTGTCCGTGTGTCCCCGTGTCCCCGTGTCCCCGTGTCCCCGTGTCCCCGTGTCTCTGTGTGTCCCCGTGTCCCCGTGTCCCCCTGTGTCCCCGTGTGTCCCCGTGTCCCCGTGTCCCTGTGTGTCTCTGTGTCCCCATGTCCCCATGTCCCTGTGTCCCCGTGTCCCCGTGTCCCCATGTCCCTGTGTCCCCGTGTCCCCATGTCCCCGTGTCCCCATGTCCCCGTGTCCCCATGTCCCTGTGTCCCCGTGTCCCCGTGTCCCCATGTCCCTGTGTCCCCGTGTCCCCATGTCCCTGTGTATCCCTGTGTGTCCCCGTGTCCCCATGTCCCCATGTCCCCGTGTCCCCATGTCCCCGTGTGTCCCTGTGTCCCCGTGTCCCCGTGTCCCCGTGTCCCCGTGTGTCCCTGTGTCCCCGTGTCCCCGTGTCCCCGTGTGTCCCTGTGTCCCCATGTCCCTGTGTGTCCCTGTGTCCCCGTGTCCCCGTGTCCCCATGTCCCCGTGTCCCCGTGTCCCCCGGCAGGCGCTGCGCTGCCTCAGGTCTCGGCGCAGGACGGAGCGCCGCATTGCCGAGCTGCACTCCAAGCTGGACGCGCTGCAGGGGATCCTGGACCGGATCTACGCCTCGCAGACCGACCAGATGGTACCAGGGCTGCTCCTCCTGGGCTCCTCCTGGGTTCCTGGGCTCCTCCTGGGCTCATCCTGGGTTCCTGGGCTCCTCCTGGGCTCATCCTGGGTTCCTGGGCTCCTCCTGGGTTCCTGGGCTCCTCCTGGGTTCCTGGGCTCCTCCTGGGCTCCTCCTGGGTTCCTGGGCTCCTCCTGGGTTCCTGGGCTCCTCCTGGTTCCTGGGCTCCTCCTGGGCTCCTCCTGGGCTCCTCCTGGGCTCCTCCTGGGCTCCTCCTGGGCTCCTGGGCTCCTCCTGGGCTCCTCCTGGGCTCCTCCTGGGCTCCTCCTGGGCTCCTCCTGGGCTCCTTTTGGGCTCCTCAGCTCATCCCTGAGCTCCTCCTGGGCTCCTCCTGGGCTCATCCTCAGCTCCTCCCTCTCTCCCTGTGCTCCTCCCTCTCTCCCTGTGCTCCTCCCTCTCCCTGTGCTCCTCCCTCTCTCCCTGTGCTCCTCCCTCTCTCCCTGTGCTCCTCCCTCTCCCTCAGCTCCTCCCTCTCTCCTCAGCTCCTCCCTCTCTCCCTGTGCTCCTCCCTCTCTCCTGTGCTCCTCCCTCTCTCCTCAGCTCCTCCCTCTCTCCCTGTGCTCCTCCCTCTCTCCCTGTGCTCCTCCCTCTCTCCCTGTGCTCCTCCCTCTCTCCTCAGCTCCTCCCTCTCTCCTCAGCTCCTCCCTCTCTCCTCAGCTCTTCCCTCTCTCCCTGTGCTCCTCCCTCTCTCCCTGTGCTCCTCCCTCTCTCCTCAGCTCCTCCCTCTCTCCCTGAGCTCCTCCCTCTCTCCCTGTGCTCCTCCCTCTGTCCCTGTGCTCCTCCCTCTCTCCCTGTGCTCCTCCCTCTGTCCCTGTGCTCCTCCCTCTCTCCCTGTGCTCCTCCCTCTGTCCCTCAGCTCCTCCCTCTCTCCCTGTGCTCCTCCCTCTCTCCCTGTGCTCCTCCCTCTGTCCCTCAGCTCCTCCCTCTCTCCCTGTGCTCCTCTCTCTCTCCCTCAGCTCCTCCCTCTCTCCCTGTGCTCCTCCCTCTCTCCCTGTGCTCCTCCCTCTCTCCCCAGCTCCTCCCTCTCTCCCTGTGCTCCTCCCTCTCTCCTCAGCTCCTCCCTCTCTCCCTCAGCTCCTCCCTCTCTCCTCAGCTCCTCCCTCTCTCCTCAGCTCCTCCCTCTCTCCCTGTGCTCCTCCCTCTCTCCCTGTGCTCCTCCCTCTCTCCTCAGCTCCTCCCTCTCTCCCTCAGCTCCTCCTGTCCCTCCCTCATCCCTTCACCTCATGTCTGGGATTTTCTCTGCCCATTTCCTCCATTTCCTGTTTTTTTTCCTTGGGAATCAGCTCTGCAGAGGAGCTCCCACTGTTTTCACCAGCACTGTGCATCTTTGTCTTTTATTTTGAATTTTAAGATATTTCAGGCTGGACTTCACCAGCACTGTGCATCTTTGTCTTTTATTTTGAATTTCCAGCTTGGAGTTCTTGAGCATTATACATATTTTTCTTTTATTTTGAATTTCCAGGTATTTAATGTTTACAAGCCTGGAGTTCTTGTGCATTATACATCTTTTTATTTTGAATTTCCAGGTATTTAATGCTTCCAAACCTGGAGTTCTTATTCTTTCTCTCTTTTATTTTGCATTTCCAGGTGTTCAATGCCTACCAGGCTGGAGTGGGAGCTCTGAAACTTTCCATGAAGGATGTGACAGTGGAGAGGGCAGAGAACCTGGTGGATCAAATCCAAGAGGTACAAGAGCAAATAATTTTTTAATTATTTAGGTTTTTTTTTTTTTCCTTTATGGCACCAAAGCAAACTGACTTAATTGTGAGCTAAAATACCAAGAAGAACATTTCATGTTTTGCTGTTCTGTATTTTAATTTATTTTTGATTTGTGCATTTTGTGGGTTTTTTTTTTAACCAGCAGTATTGGGGAAGCAACCAGCTTTTCTAGAAAGTCTTCAAGTTTATTAAAAATACAATTGTAAAAACACAAATCAGACCTTTGGGAGCTGGAATGCAACTGTGTATGAAACAGCCTGACATTTCATTTTTATTTCATTTTTATTTCATTTTTATTTCATTTTATTTCATTTTTATTTCATTTGATTTCATTTTGTGTTGTTCTGTTTTTATTTTATATATTTTATTTTATTAGCTTCTATTTGACTCTATTTTGTTGTAATTCTATCAATTTTTATTCTATTTTTATTCTATATTTTATTTTATTTTATTCTATTTTATTTCATTTTATTTTATTGCTTGATTTTTTTTCCCCATAGGTTGCACTTGATCTCAAAAGTCTTTTCCAACCTATTTAATTCTGTAAATTTCAGTGAGGCACAGGAGTTAATTCTGCAGGAATTGAAGTGAGCAGAGCAGCCAAGGATTAATTTTTTAGCACCATCAGCTCAAAGTGAGATTTCAGCCTGAGCTGAGGGGCTGAGACATTTTGCTCTTCATCTTCCTGATTTGTGCAATTTCTTTATTTCTGTGAAAAAGCTCAAATCAGAGAGAGATTTTTTTTTTTTTACTCCCACTTTGAAATTCAAATGTGCCACACTTGGTTTTGTCATTTATCATTATGAAAAATAATAATATTTTATGTGAAAATTATGGTGGAAATGTCTTTTGCACTAATTCCTGCTGTCTTTAGGTCAACTTCTGATTTATTTTTTGTTATTTCTCCTTTTGAAAAAGCAGCTGCAGTAGGACACAAAATTAATTTCTCATCTTTACCTGCTTGTGTTTGTTTTACCTTTGTGTTTATTTTTAGCTTTGTGACACTCAAGATGAGGTGGCCCAGACTCTGGCTGGAGTGGGGATCAATGGTCTGGGTATGTCCTGGGGCTTTTATCCTTTGCTGCTCCTTCCCTGATCCCTCCTTTCCCTGATCCATCCTTTCCCTGCTCCATCCTTTCCTGATCCATCCTTTCCCTGATCCCTCCTTTCCTGATCCATCCCTTCCTGATCCATCCTTTCCCTGATCCCTCCTTTTCCTGATCCCTCCTTTCCTGATCCCTCCTTTCCCTGATCCATCCTTTCCTGATCCATCCTTTCCTGATCCATCCTTTCCTGATCCATCCTTTCCCTGATCCCTCCTTTCCTGATCCCTCCTTTCCTGATCCATCCCTTCCTGATCCATCCCTTCCTGATCCATCCTTTCCCTGATCCCTCCCTTCCTGATCCCTCCTTTCCCTGATCCCTCCTTTCCTGATCCCTCCTTTCCCTGATCCCTCCTTTCCCTTCATCCCTCCTTTCCTGATCCATCCTTTCCATGATCCATCCCTTCCCTGATCCCTCTTTTCCATGATTCATCCCTCCCTGCTCCATCCCTCCCTGCTCCCTCCTTTCCTGTTCCATCCCTGTCTCTGCTCCCTCCTTTCCCTGTTCCTTTCCCTGCTCCCTCCTTTCCTTGTTCCATCCCTTCCTTTCTCTCTCCTTTCTCTGCTCCCTCTTTTTCTGCTGTCTTTCTTCCTTGATCCATCCCTTTCCTCTCCCTGCTTTCTTCTCCCTCCTTTCCCAACTCTTATCCCTGCTCCCTCTTTCCCTGCTTCCTCTTCTCCCTGTTCCATCCCCTCCTTTCTCCCTCCTTTCCCAGTTCCTTTCCCTGTTCCATCCCTCCTTTCCTCTCCCTCCTTTCCTTTCCCTCCTTTCCTCTCCCTCCTTTCCCTGTTCCTTTCCCTCCTTCCTCTTTTCCCTATTCCATCCCTTCCTTTCTCCCTCCTTTCCTCTCCCTCCTTTCCCAGTTCCTTTCCCAGTTCCTTTCCCTGTTCCATCCCTCCTTTCCCAGTTCCTTTCCCTGTTCCATCCCTCCTTTCCTCTCCCTCCTTTCCCTGCTCTCTCCCCACATCCAGCAGCTTCCTATGGGAATAAACTTCCCCAAATTCCATCTCTTGGCTGGAATGGGGAGCAGGGAGTTCTCCCCTCTCAGTTTATTCATCTCCAAATCCTCGTGGTCCCTGTTTGGGGCTGGATTTCAGTCCCAAGCTGTGTAATGTTGATTGAAATCTATTTTTAGGGTGGCTGCTGCTTTGTTTTATTCAAGTGATGAGCTTTTTCCTCTGGTCTGGCTGTTGCTGCAGCTTGTTTGCCTCTGCTGAAAGGTGCCAGAGCTTCTTGGCCTCAGGGCCAAAATAAAAAAATTCTCCTCCCTGAGATCAGGAACGAATTTTCAGTCCTTTAAAAGAAGTACAGGAAATTCCTTGTGAGTAACAATGGAGAGGAATACCAGCTGTGTTTTGGATCTCAGTGCTGTGAGGATGCCCCTGGCTTCTCCCTGGGGCTGAAATGTTTTCTTTGATCAGCAGAGATGGACTCTGAGGAGCTGGAGAAGGAGCTGGACAGTCTCCTGCAGGACTCCAGCAAGGATTCCCTGGATCTGCCTGCTGTTCCCCAGAAGGTGCTGAGTGCCCCCATGGCAGATGCTGAGCTGGAGGCTGAGCTGGAGCAGCTCTCTGTGTCTGCTGGAGGTGGGAATGGCAGCAGGGCCTGGGGGAGCTGGGAATTGTGTCTGGTTCAGTTAAACCAGGCCTGGGAGAGCTGGGAATTGTCTGGATCAGAGTTAAACCAGTCCTGGGAGAGCTGGGAATTGTGTCTGGTTCAGTTAAACCAGTCCTGGGAGAGCTGGGAACTGTCTGGATCAGAGTTAAACCAGGCCTGGGAGAGCTGGGAACTGTCTGGGTCAGAGTTAAACCAGTCCTGGGAGAGCTGGGAATTGTTCTGGTTCAGTTAAACCAGGCCTGGGGGAGCTGGGAATTGTTCTGGTTCAGTTAAACCAGGCCTGGCAGAGCTGGGAATTGTTCTGGATCAGTTAAACCAGGCCTGGCAGAGCTGGGAATTGTTCTGGATCCTTTGCCAAGGATGGAGGGAGAGCTGCAGGCTCTGTGATGGAGCTGCTGCTTGGACTAATTGATTTTTAGGTTTAATGAAGTTGTACAAAGCCAGGCAGTGTTGGAAGGGATAAAACAGGATTTTTCCAGCACCTTCCCTGGAATCCTCTGTGTGGGACAGGCCTGCTTAACCTGGGCTTTATTTACTGATAAGAAAATTGAAAACAAGAATGAGAAATAAATAATATTTTATTATTTATGAATGATCTTTTTGGGTCCCTTCCAACTCAGGATATCCTGTGATTTAGTGAATGACCAGAGTTCATGGGTTTGACCTGAGCTTTCCCTACACCTGTCCTGCACAGTTTCAATTTTCCTTTTGGGAATCTCCTCATGAGCAATTCCACAGGATTGGCTGTGTAATTTCCCTTCTGTTTGAGGTTATAACCTCAATTTCCATAGAATTCCCAATCAAACATGAAACATGTGGTTCCAGGGGGATGGGGCTGAGCAGGGAAACACTGAAGCAGTTTGGAATTTTACTGGGGGGTTGTGGATGTGCTGAGGAATTCTGGAATTTTGTTGTGGATGTGCTGAGGAATTCTGGAATTTTGTTGTGGATGTGCTGAGGAATTCTGGAATTTTATTGTGGATGTGCTGAGGGATTCTGGAATTTTGTTGTGGATGTGCTGAGGAATTCTGGAATTTTGTTGTGGATGTGCTGAGGAATTCTGGAATTTTGTTGTGGATGTGTTTGCTGAGTTCTGATCTCTCCTCTGTTGCAATTCTCTTCACAGATCTGGCACAAAAGATTCCCTCTGCTTCTTCTGAACCCAAACCAGCTCTGGGACTGAACCTCTGAAGAGCCAACAGAATTCCTGTTGCTGCAGTTTGGGAAGTTGTCTCCATGTTCCTTAACTCATGACCAGAACTTCCAAGGAGGAGGGGACATCCCCTGTCCCTCTGGATCTGTCTCTGCTCAGCAGCAGCAGCTCCTGCCATGACAATCCACTCTGGACCTGGCCCCAGCTGGTTTTTGTCACCTCTGTGCCAACATCTGCACTGGTCACATCTGACTTGTGACCCCAAGTCACTGCCACATCCTGGGAACACAACTCCAGGGAAGATAAAACTCTTCTGTGTCCATAACAGTGCTCAGCTTTGGGTTTGATTTTGATTTCTCTTCCTTTGCTGTGGCTGGTGTTGAGAATCTGAGTAGCAGCAGCATTGCAGTGGCTCAACATTTGGCTGTTTGTGTGGTTGTTTTTTGAACACTTTTTGGCACATCAGTTACACCTGGTGGTTGTGTGTCCCTCCCTCTGCATCCTGCACTCACAGCCAGGCACTGGAACTGCTCAGCTTCAGGAGATTTTGCAGCAATGGCAAGCACAAGACAAAAGAATCACTCTGTCATGACATGAAAGCCTTAAAAGGGAGACCTGCAAAAGATTCCCCCAGAGGAGTTGGGGGCAGGGCTGGCTGCTGGCACTGGAAATTGGAGCTGCTGGTTGTTTTTGTGTCCTCCCTGCAGGCCAAACTGGTTGGCTCTGAGCTGCCATTTGTGCTGGGAGGAGAAGGGATCCCTTGGGAGAGCTCAGCTCCAGGGAACAGCTTTGCCTTCAGCCCTGGCACTGCCATCCCACAGGGTTGTGTGGTCCCAAAAAAACCCCAAACCCAGCCCCCTGTGGCTGTTCCTGATGCACAAAACCCCAAGCACCACAGCAGAGCCAAACCCTCATCTTTTGCAGGTCACTTTTTAGCCCTGCTGTGCACGTGGAAAGGTGGGAAGGTCAAATCCCTGAAAATGGAGTTTCCAGGAGGGGAATGTGCCCTTCCCTGGGCTGGCTGAGCATGGCAGGGCAGTGCCTGGCATGGAACAGCAGCCCTGTGCCCAAATCCCTGACTGGGAATGTGCTCCTGTACTGGGAATGTGTTCCTGTACAACTGGGAATGTGTTCCTGTACAACTGGGAATGTGTTCCTGTAAAACTGGGATGTGTTCCTGTACTGGGAATGTGTTCCTGTACTGGGAATGTGTTCCTGTACAACTGGGAATGTGTTCCTGTACAACTGGGAATGTGTTCCTGTACAACTGGGATGTGTTCCTGCAGCACTGGGATGTGTCCCTGCACTGGGATGTGTCCCAGCACTGGGAATGTGTCCCAGCACTGGGAATGTGTCCCTGCACTGGGATGTGTCCCAGCACTGGGATGTGTCCCAGCACTGGGATGTGTCCCTGCACTGGGATGTGTCCCAGCACTGGGAATGTGTCCCAGCACTGGGATGTGTCCCAGCACTGGGAATGTGTTCCTGTACTGGGAATGTGTCCCAGCACTGGGATGTGTCCCAGCACTGGGATGTGTCCCAGCCCTCCCCCCTGCCCCCTCCATCCCTCAGTGGCAGTTTGGGGTGATGGCAGTGGGGGCTGCAATTTCCCCTCCTGGTGATCATTTCTGCCCCCTCAGCCCCAGCCCGGGGCCAGGGCCATCCCTGGGAGTGTCCCCAGATCCAGGGGCATCCCTGGGAGTGTCCCCAGATCCAGGGGATGTCCCTGGGAGTGTCCCCAGATCCAGGGGCATCCCTGGGAGTGTCCCCAGATCCAGGGGATGTCCCTGGGAGTGTCCCCAGGTCCAGGGGATATCCCTGGGAGTGTCCCCAGATCCAGGGGATGTCCCTGGGAATGTCCCCAGATCCAGGGGGTGTCCCTGGGTGTGTCCCCAGGTCCAGGGGGTGTCCCTGGGTCTGTCCCAGGGGTGTCCCCAGTCCCAGGTGTGTCCCTGGGTGTGTCCCTGGGTGTGTCCCCAGTCCCAGGTGTGTCCCTGGGTGTGTCCCCAGTCCCAGGTGTGTCCCAGGGGTGTCCCCAGATCCAGGGAGTGTCCCCAGGTCCAGGGGGTGTCCCTGGGTGTGTCCCTGGGTGTGTCCCTGGGTGTGTCCCCAGGTCCAGGGGGTGTCCCTGGGTGTGTCCCAGGGGTGTCCCTGGGTGTGTCCCCGGGTGTGTCCCAGGGCTGTCCCCTCTGTCACCACTCAGCAGTTCCCAGTTCCCCATGGAATGCTGCACATTGAACCTCTTGTGTTCCTTTCCTCTGTTAGTAAATGGGAGAGAATCCCGGCTGTTTCCTGCCTGTGTGACGGGGGGGAGGGGAGGGACCCCTGGGGCCTCCTGTGCTTTTTCCCACTTGGAATGCAGGGATAGTCCTGAGCTGCTGTATCCAAACCCAAACTCAACAGCTGTTCCACCAGACTTTATTTAACCTGGGTTTGAAAAGCCCGTTATTAAATATTACCACATTTAATAATCTGTCTGGTTTTTTCCTGAACAACCTCTGCTGCTTGTTGGGTGTCATTTTGGACAAAATTCCTGCTTTTCTTTATCTTCCCCTTTTCTTTTTTATCACTCTGCATCTCCAACCTGCATTTTCACAGTCACAGCCCTTTGCCTAAACCATGGAGAAAAGGAAACCAGCTCTAAGGAACCCCTTGATTTTGTAGCAGACAATTCCTAAAGCTGATTTTAGGACAATTTTCCACCCAGCTTTGTGTTCTAATTGTAATTAAGCAGCTCAGACTGAGAGCCTGGTACTGATTTTCCCTCTGCCTGAAGAAAATCGATGTAAATTGAATGATTTGGTGTACAAAAAACCAAATTTCCTCTAAACCCACACTGCCTAAACCAGGAATTCCCAGGCTGTTGATGCTGTTTCCTCTGCTGAGGTTGGATCTGATCCCTGGAGTGCTCCCATGGATTTTTTTACAGGGCTCAGGTCTCACCTACAACCTGGATTTTTGTTCTCAGAACTTCCCTGGAAATCCAGAGGGATTTCCTGCAGGAATAAACATTCCCTGTAATGCTGGGATGCATCAGCAGTGCTGGGAATGACATTCAGGAGTTAAACCCGAGCAGCTGCTGCTTTATTTGGAGTGCTTGGTAATTTTCTGCCTTTGGTGCAGAGTGGGGGATGGAATCAGGGTGCCTGAAATGGAGAATTTTCAGGATATTTTGGTGAGGCAGCAGGGAGAGGAAATCAAGGGCAGCCTCTTGCTGGGTGAGGAAATTAAATATAAAAACTTTGAGGTGAATTGCCACCAAACTGGAGCTGTTTAAAAGAGTGCTTGAGGCTGGAAAAAAAGGAACATTATTATGAAATAATGCAGCTTCCTCAGGGGAGGGGATTTGATCTCTCACAGGAGGAGCTGCTGGGTTTGCCTGTGACAGAGAACCCGAATTTCTGCATCAGAAAATGCACAGAAATTGGAAAAATTGGATCCCATCCCATTATCCCATCCCATCCTCCCACAACCACCCAGCCAGGGGAGATCCTTTCCTACAGCCTCAGAGCAGGTTTAGGTTGGAAATTGGGATGAAATCCCTGATGGAAAATGTCAGGCACTGCAATGGTGAACTCACCATCCCTGCAAGGGTTAAAAATGCGTGGATGTGGCATTTGGGGACATGATTTGGGGGTGGCTGAGGCCACTCTTGGACCTGATGGTCTTAAGGTGTTTTCCAAGCTTAAAAATTCCAGGATTTTGTGTTTTGGAGCTCCTGGGGAGGAGGAGCTGGTTTGTATCTCAGAGGATTTCCTGGGATTTACTGAGGGGACAGATCAGTGTCACCCCTGCCCTGTCACAGGTCACTGTCACCCTGCCCTGTGTGACAGATCAGTGCCACCATTGCCCTGTCACAGGTCACTGTCACCTTGCTCTGTGTGACAGATCAGTGCCACCCTGCCCTGTGTGACAGTTCCAGTGCCACCATTGCCCTGTCACAGGTCACTGTCACCCTCCTGTGTGTGACAGTTCCAGTGCCACCATTGCCCCGTGTCACAGGTCACTGTCACCCTGCCCTGTGTGACAGATCAGTGCCACCATTGCCCCGTGTCACAGGTCACTGTCACCCTGCCCTGTGTGACAGTTCCAGTGCCACCATTGCCCCGTGTCACAGGTCACTGTCACCCTGCCCTGTGTGACAGATCAGTGCCACCATTGCCCTGTCACAGGTCACTGTCACCTTGCTCTCTGCTCGTTTGCATTGAGGACCCTCGAATCAGACCGGAATGATTATTTCCTCCGGGCGGGAGGAGCCGGGACAGGGCGGGAGGAGCCGGGATAGAGCGGGAGGAGCCGGGAGAGGGAAGGAGGAGCCGGGATAGAGCGGGAGGAGCCGGGACAGAGCGGGAGGAGCCGGGATAGAGCGGGAGGAGCCGGGACAGAGCGGGAGGAGCCGGGAGAGGGAAGGAGGAGCCGGGATAGAGCGGGAGGAGCCGGGATAGAGCGGGAGGAGCCGGGACAGAGCGGGAGGAGCCGGGACAGAGCGGGAGGAGCCGGGATAGAGCGGGAGGAGCCGGGAGAGGGAAGGAGGAGCCGGGATAGAGCGGGAGGAGCCGGGACAGAGCGGGAGGAGCCGGGATAGAGCGGGAGGAGCCGGGACAGAGCGGGAGGAGCCGGGATAGAGCGGGAGGAGCCGGGATAGAGCGGGAGGAGCCGGGATAGAGCGGGAGGAGCCGGGACAGGGCGGGAGGAGCCGGGAGAGGGAAGGAGGAGCCGGGGCCCAGCAGGAGGAGCCGGGACAGGGAAGGAGGAGCCGGGAGAGGGAAGGAGGAGCCGGGAGAGGGAAGGAGGAGCCGGGAGAGGGAAGGAGGAGCCGGGACAGGGAAGGAGGAGCCGGGACAGGGAAGGAGGAGCCGGGACAGGGAAGGAGGAGCCGGGAGAGGGAAGGAGGAGCCGGGAGAGGGAAGGAGGAGCCGGGACAGGGAAGGAGGAGCCGGGAGAGGGAAGGAGGAGCCGGGGCCCAGCAGGAGCGGCCGCACCGGGCGCAGGCGCCGCTCCTCCATCCGCCGCTCGGCCCGGCCTGGCCCGGTGAGGATCCGCGGACCCCGCACGGGGCAGCGGAGCAAGGGGGGACAGCGGGGCGGGGGCTGCGGTGGGTCCGGGGTGCAGGGATGGGGGATAACGGGGGATGGTGATGGTGATGGTGATGATGATGATGGTGATGATGGGCTGGAGGCAGCACGTGGCGCTGGGGGTGCGCTGGGAGAAGGGGGAGCAGAGAGCGGGATGGGGGCCGGGGGGTCCAGGGATGGGGGATAACGGGGTGCGGAGGTGCTGGGGATGGGCAGGAAAAGGGGATTTGGGGATGGGGGATAACGGGGTGCAGACGGAGCCAAGCACAGGGGGCGGGTGAGATTTGTAAGGGGTGCTGGGTATCCATGGGCGGGGGTTTGCGGCTGTCCCTCCACGTGTGTCCCTGTCCCACCACGTGTGTCCCCATCCCTGTCCCTGTCCCACCACGTGTGTCCCTATCCCTGTCCCTGTCCCACCATGTGTGTCCCTATCCCTGTCCCACCACGTGTGTCCCTATTCCTGTCCCTGTCCCACCACGTGTGTCCCTATCCCTGTCCCTGTCCCACCATGTGTGTCCCTATTCCTATCCCTGTCCCACCATGTGTGTCCCTCTCCCACCACGTGTGTCCCTATTCCTGTCCCTGTCCCACCACGTGTGTCCCTATTCCTGTCCCTGTCCCACCATGTGTGTCCCTGTCCCCATCCCAGCGCTGAGTCCCCGTCCCAGCGCTGTGTCCCTGTCCCACTATTGTGTCCCTGTCCCCATCCCAGCGCTGTGTCCCTGTCCCACCATTCTGTCCCTGTCCCACCATTGTGTCCCCATCCCAGCGCTGTGTCCCTGTCCCACCATTCTGTCCCTGTCCCACCATTTTGTCCCCGTCCCACCATTGTGTCCCCGTCCCACCATTCTGTCCCCGTCCCACCATTGTGTCCCCGTCCCAGCTCTGTGTCCCTGTCCCACCATTCTGTCCCCGTCCCAGCTCTGTGTCCCCGTCCCAGCTCTGTGTCCCCGTCCCCGCAGCTCCCCCTGCTGCCACCCGGCTCTGTGCTCCATGGACGGGCTGTTCCTGTCGCCCAGCGAGGATGAGTTCGTGGGCAGGATCGCGGGGGAGCTGCAGCATTTCCTGGAGCAGGGGCAGCACCAGCGGTGAGTGCCTTGCACCATTTTTTGGGGTGAAGGCAGCAGCGTTTGGGGTGTGTCTGTGCAGCTCCAGCTGCTCAGGTTTCTGTGGGATGTCCTGTCCTGCTTCAGGCAGGGTTTGGTGGCCATTGGTGGCTTTTACTGGGTTCAGCTGGATCTATTCCCAAGCCAGTGACCTTTGGAGCCCTTGAGGTGGGTGCTGGGCAGGAGCAGGGCTGGCCATGCTGGGCTCAGCTTCTCATGACCTTAAATATTTGTTTCGGTGCTTTTTTTTAAAATAAAATATCTGGCAAAGAAATTCCCCGTGCAGCAGTCAAGCACTTGGGGACAAATTGTGCAGTGACATTGGATGTGGGGTTTATTTATCCAGTTATTTATCCATTCTTGGTTTGTTCCTGGTTTCTGGAGTGTGCTCAGACTGGGAGGATCAGGAGCAGCTTTCTGCTGCTGCTTCCCAGCCTTTCCCATATGGATACAGCAGGAATGAGAGCCCAGACCTCGTGCTCAGGCATTCCCACCCTCCCCAAACTCTATTTTATATATAAAATCTGTCGATAAGAGATTTCACCTCTTAAAAACCATTACATCCAGCTTGCCTTATTTCTGATTTAAATCCCGTGCTGGGAACGAGTTGGGGGTGAGGTTTGTCCAGTTTTCCCAGCTGGGTGATGCCCTGGGGTCTCTCCTGCAGGGTGCTGCTGTTCCCACCCCTGTCCAGCCGCCTCAGGTACCTGATCCATCGCACCGTGGAGAACATGGAGCTGCTGAGCAGCTTCTCAGTGGGAGAGGGCTGGAGGAGGAGGACAGTCATTTGTCACTCTGCTGTCAGGTGAGCTGGGCTTGGGGCTGGAAACCACCCTGGAGTCCTGGGGAGGGAGGCAGAACTCATCCCAGCCACCCTTTGTCACCTTCTCCTGCCATCCCGGGGTGTCCCAGCCTGGCTTTGGGGTGGAGCAGCCACAGCTCCTCTGGGAGTTCCATCCCAGCCTCTCACCACCCTCCCAGCCAGGAATTCCACCCCAAAATCCCATTCCCTGTGTCCTGGTTCTCTGTCCCATGTCCCCAGTCCCTCCCCAGCTCTCCCAGCCTGGCTCCAGCCCTTGGATCAATCCCATTTAAGGTCTCCCATTACCAGTGGCACCTCCCAGACCCTAAAGAACAGTGGGATTTCCCTTTGGGAATTTGCTGCTTCTCCTTTTCCCCTCTGGGAATTTGATGCTCATTTCCTCTTTGGGAATTTGATGTTTTTCCTCTTCCCTTTGGGAATTTGATGCTCCTTTTCTCTTTGGGAATTTTCTGCTTCTCCTCCTTTTCCCCATTGGGAATTTGCTGCTCTTTTTCCTCTTTGGGAGTTTGATGCTTTTTTCCTCTTTGGGAATTTGTTGCTCCTTTTCCTCTTTGGGAATTTGATGCTCCTTTTCCCTTTGGGATTTGGTTGCTCCTTTCCCCTTTGGGAATTTGATGCTTCCCCTCCATTTCTCTTTGGGAATTTTCTGCCTTGTTTCCTTTTCCTATTGGGAATTTGATGCACTTTTCCTCTTTGGGAATTTGATGCTTCCACTCCATTTCTCTTTGGGAATTTTCTGCCTTTTTTCCTTTTCCCTTTGAGAATTTGATGCTCATTTCCTCTTTGGGAATTTGATGCTTCTACTCCATTTCTCTTTGGGAATTTTCTGCTTCTCTTCCTTTTCCTCTTTGGGATTTGGATGCTCCTTTCCCCATGGGAATTTGATGCTCCTTTTCCCTTTGAGAATTTTCTCCTCCTTTTCCCTTTGGGAATTTTCTCCTCCTTTTCCCTTTGGGAATTTGCTGCTCCTTTTCCTTTTTGGGAATTTGATCATTCTCCTTCTTTTCCTCTTTGGGATTTTGATTCTCCTTTCCCCATTGGGAATTTGATTCTCCTTTCCTCATTGGGAATTTGATTCTCCTTTCCCCATTGGGAATTTGCTGCTCTTCCCCCATTGGAAATTTACTGTTTTCCCCCCATCCCTGTGCATCCCCCTACTCACCTCTCCCCATCCCCTCCCTCCCAGGCTTCCCACCGAGACCACGAGTGACCAAAAACCCGGGACCAACCCCCAACCCCGATTTTGGGGCCGGGGGGGCCGGGGGGGGCCCCGGCTGCGCCCCCCTGGGGACACCCACGGGGACAATTCCCGAATTTCCGTGGGATCAGGCAGGATCACCAGGCCACCCAGGAAGAGGCAGGACAAAGCTCTGTATGTGCCCAAAGGGACCAGGAAAAAAGCCAATTGGAGGGAGAGGGACACCCCCAGCCTGGGGGATGTGGCTGCAGGAGGGGAAAACCCCCAAAATTCCATTGGCAAGGATGGAGGGAAGCAGCAGGAGGAGGAGGAGGATGCAGCAAAAGGCAGCTCTGAGCATCCTCTGTGTGAGGAGAAGGTGCCTCCCTCAGGGGACAGCAGCAATTCCTGTCAGCAGGAAAATCAGGATAGAGACTGTTCCCACCAACAGCAAGAGCCAAGCCATGCCAACATCACCACTGCAGAAAACACAGAATTCCAGCACCAGGAAAACCAACCCAGCCACAATTCCACAGAGCTGGAGCGTGGGGAAAGCTCCTCCCTCTTGGAAAAGCACAGCTGGGCACAGCTGGAGGAGCAGAGCAGCAACAAATCCCCAGCTGCAGATTCCCAGAGCTTCTCCACGCTGGAAAACCCACAGCAGGTGGAGCAAAAACCCCTGGAGAACGTTCTGGAAGGTGCAGGGGAGGCTCAGGCTGATGATCCTGAGAGGATCCAGGGCAGGAGGGAGGAAGAGGAGGACAAGGAAGGCTCAGAGGTGGCTGAGGCTCTGAGCAGGAGGCTGGATTTGGCTGCAGGGGACAGAGAGGGGACGAGGCAGAGCAGCCTGGAGGAGGAGAGCACAGCAGAGCTGCTGGCAGAGGTGAGGGAAACTGGGGAAACTGGGGAGGAATTGGTGCCTGGGAGGATTGGAGGGGAAAATTTGGGGAAGAATTGGTGTCTGAGAGGATTGGAGGGGAAAAATTTTGGGAAAATTTGGGGAAGAATTGGTGTCTGAGAGGATTGGAGGGAAAAATTTGGGGAGGAATTGGTGTCTGAGAGGATTGGAGGGAAAAATTTGGGGGAGGAATTGGTGCCTGGGAGGATTGGAGGGGAAAATTTGGGGAGGAATTGGTGCCTGAGAGGATTGGAGGGGAAAATCTGGGGAAAATTTGGGGAAGAATTGGTGTCTGAGAGGATTGGAGGGAAAAATTTGGGGAGGAATTGGTGCCTGGGATGATTGAAGGGGAAAATCTGGGGAAAATTTGGGGAGGAATTGATCTCTGGAAGGATTGGAGGGGAAAATTTGGGGAGGAATTGGTGTCTGGGATGATTGAAGGGGAAAATTTGGGGAGGAATCAATGCCTGGGAGAATTGGAGAGGAAAATTTGGGGAAGAATTGGTCCCTGAGAGGATTGGAGGGGAAAATCTGGGGAGGAATTGGTGCCTGGGAGAATTGGAGAGGAAAATTTGGGGAAGAATTGGTGCCTGGGAGGATTGGAGGGGAAAAATTGGGGAAAATTTGGGTTCTTGGGAGGATTGGAGGGAAAAATTTGTGAAAATCTGGGGAGGAATCAATCCCTGGGAGGAGATTCCACATCCTTTTGGGGTCGGAGTGGCCAAGGTTGATTTGCAGTGGACGAAACCAAATCCTGACTCATTTTTATATTTGAATTCTCTATTATTTTTTAATTTTTTCATCATTTTGGCTGTTCCCAGATCGTTGGGAATTTGAAAGTGAAGGAGATCAGCATTGAGAGGATCAGCCTGGATTATCCCAGCCCAGGACAGGCTCAACTGAGTGAGGGGGACTTGGGTCACATCACTGAGATCTACGACTTCCCCTCCTCCCTGAGAACTGAGGATCTGATGGGAATCTTCTCAGATTTCCAGTGAGTGACTCCCCTGCACGTTCCAACAAAATCCTGAATTTTTGTTTCACTTTCTCCTCTTTGTGTGCCTCAAACTGCAGCAAAAAATCCCTTTAGGCCTGGTTTAAAACGTAGTGTTACACCAGGGATTGGCAGCAAAATCCTGAATTTTAATTTTTCATCTTCCCCTCTTTGTGTGCCTCAAACTGCAGCAAAAAATCCCTTTTGGCCTGGCTTAAAACCCAATGTTACACCAGGGATTGGCAATAAAATCCTGAATTTTTGTTTCACTTTCTCCTCTTTGTGTGCCTCAAACTGCAGCAAAAAATCCCTTTAGGCCTGGCTTAAAACCCAGTTTTACACCAGGGATTGGCAATAAAATCCTGAATTTTAATTTTTCATCTTCCCCTCTCTGTGCCTTAAAGCAGGAGCAGAGTCAGGCTGGAATTGGCAATAAAATTCTCAATTTTAATTTTTCACCTTTCCCTCTCTGTGCCTCAAACTGCAGCAAAAATCCCTTTAGGCCTGGCTTAAAACCCAGTTTTACACCAGGGAAAATTTCCTCTATAGATCCCTTCAATTAAACCCAATAAATTATAAAATTACATTTAAATTATTCTTTAAAATAATATTTTAATTTATTCTTCAGTGTGGGCAGAGCTGGTCCAGCTCTGATTTTCTCTCCCATTTTCCTTTTCCTTTCTTGGGATAATTCCTGAAAATTCCCTTTACAAATCCCCTTCAATTAAACCCAATAAATTACATTCAAAATTACATTTAAATGATTCTTCACATTAAAAAGGAGACATTTAATGTCATTTTTTTCTTCTTTTCCTACATTTTTTCCCCCCATTTAAAACAGAAATAAAACCATAAATCACTGAAACCCCTCTGGGCTGCTGGGATTTGTTGGGGCTTTGCTTTTCTTGCTTTTAATTAAATTTATTTTCTTTTTTTTTGCAGTGAGAGTGGCTTTAAAATCCAGTGGGTGGATGATACCCACGCCCTGGGAATCTTCTCCAGCCTCTCCACAGGTATTTGGGATGGGACTGGTTTGAACTGGTTTGTACTGGGATTTTGTTGGGCTCATCCTATATTTTATTTTATTTTATTTTATTTTATTTTATTTTATTTTATTTTATTTTATTTTATTCTATTTTATTCTATTCTATTCTATTCTATTTTATCTTATTTTATTCTATTTCATTCTATTTTATTCTATTCTATTCTATTCTATTCTATTCTATTCTATTCTATTCTATTCTATTCTATATTATTTTATTTTATTCTATTCTATTCTATTCTATATTATTTTATTTTATTTTATTTTATTCTATTCTATATTATTTTACTCTATTCTATTCTATTCTATTCTATTCTATTCTATTCTATTCTATTCTATTCTATTCTATTCTATTCTATTCTATTCTATTCTATATTATTTTATTTTATTTATTATTTTTATTTTTATTTTTCCTGTTCCTTTTCCATCCTGGAAAGGTTTTGAGGATTTTCTGGAATTTCTGGGATGGGATGTGGGAACTGGTTTTTAATTGTTTTGTCTGCAAGTGTGTGTAATTATAAATAATGATTATGATGATGATGATAATGATAATAGTAATAATAATAATTTTTATTTTTCCCTCCTTTTTTTGGTGTTTTTTACTGGAAAAAATTAATAATAAATAAATACTACTACTACTACTACTAATAATAATAATGTTTTTTCACTTTTTTTCCCCTTTTTTGGGTATTTTTAACTGGAAAAAAAATCATAATTGTAATAATGTTTTTTCACTTTATTTCCTCTTTTTTTTGGTGTTTTAACTGGAAAAAATTCCTACAAATATCCACTCACCTCCCAAGAACTTTGGGAACAGAATGGCACCAAAACTCTGGAAAAATTCTCTTTTTTTTTTTTGGTGGGGGGACAAAACCCTCCAATTCAGATCAGAGTGATTTCCACCTTCATTTATCCCAACTCTTTTATTTGGGATTTCCTCAAAAACCCTAAAATCTCTTAAAAAAAAACCCCCAAAATTATTTTAAAATAACATTTTTCCTATTTTTTTAAATTCTTCCTGCTATCCCCACCACATTCAGCTGCTTCAACCCAAACTTTGGGAAATGCTGGAATTTTTGAGGGTTCCTGGAGCATAATTTGATTTTTTTTGGGGGGGATTAATTGGAGTTTTTGTTTCCTGCAGCCTCCCAAGCTCTGGGGCGTCGCTACCCCTGCCTGAAGATCCGGCCCCTGATCCACGCCAGCAAACAGGCCCGAGCCAGGGCCCTGCAAAAACCCAGTGAGGCTGATGGCTAAACCCGGCCTAAACCCGGCCTAAACCCGGCCTAAACCAGGCCTAAACCCATTACACCCCCTAAACCCAGCCTAAACCCATTACACCCCCTAAACCCGGCCTAAACCCGGCCTAAACCCAGCCTAAACCAAATCCATCCCCTAAACCCGGCCTAAACCCATTACACCCCCTAAACCCAGCCTAAACCCGGCCTAAACCCAGCCTAAACCAAATCCATCCCCTAAACCCAGCCTAAACCCATTACACCCCCTAAACCCGGCCTAAACCCGACCTAAACCCAGCCTAAACCCATTACACCCCCTAAACCCAGCCTAAACCCGGCCTAAACCCATTACACCCCCTAAACCCGGCCTAAACCCGGCCTAAACCCGGCCTAAACCCATTACACCCCCTAAACCCAGCCTAAACCGAGCCTAAACCCGGCCTAAACCCGGCCTAAACCAAATCCATCCCCTAAACCCATTACACCCCCTAAACCCGGCCTAAACCCAGCCTAAACCCGGCCTAAACCCATTACACCCCCTAAACCCAGCCTAAACCAAATCCACCCCCTAAACCCAGCCTAAACCCATTACACCCTCTAAAACCAGCCCTAAACCCAGCCTAAACCCAATCCATCCCCTAAACCCAGCCCTAAACCCATCCCATCCCCTAAACCCAGCCCTAAACCCAGCCCTAAACCAATTCCATCCCCTAAACCCAGCCCTGAGTCCATTCCATCCCCTAAACCCAGCCCTAAACCCATCCCATCCCCTAAACCCAGCCCTAAACCCAGCCTAAACCAATTCCATCCCCTAAACCCAGCCCTAAATCCATTCCACCCCCTAAACCCAGCCCTAAACCCATTACACCCTCTAAACCCAGCTTAAACCAAATCCACCCCCTAAACCCAGCCCTAAACCCAGCCTAAACCCAGCCCTAACCCATTCCATCCCCTAAACCCAGTCCTGAGTTTATTTAATTTCCTAAATCCATCCCTGAGTTTATTTCATTCCTAAATCCATTAAATTAAATTTTTGCAATTGGGATTATTTTAGAATTGGGATTTCTGGGAATAGGGATTTGTTTAAAATGGGGATATTTTGGAATTGGGATATTTTGAATTGGGATTTTTTTTGGAACTGGGATTTTCTAGAATTGGGATATTTTGGAATTGGGATTTTTTTGGAACTGGGATTTTCTAGAACTGGGATTTTTTTTGAACTGGGATTTTCTAGAATTGGGATATTTTGGAATTGGGATTTTTTTGGAACTGGGATTTTCTAGAACTGGGATTTTCTGGAATTGGGATTTTTTTGGAACTGGGATTTTCTAGAACTGGGATTTTTTTTGAACTGGGATTTTCTAGAATTGGGATATTTTGGAATTGGGATTTTTTTGGAACTGGGATTTTCTAGAACTGGGATTTTCTAGAATTGGGATTTTTTTGGAATTAGGATTTTTTGGAATTGGGATTTTTTTTTGGAACTGGGATATTTTGGAATTGGGATTTTTTTGGAATTGGGATATTTTGGAACTGGGATTTTTTTGAACTGGGATTTTCTAGAATTGGGATATTTTGGAATTAGGATTTTTTGGAACTGGGAATTTTTTACAAGCAAAGCCATCGAATTTCCCAGGAATTTTCTCTTCCCTCTCCCCCTGCACAATCCAAAGGACACAAACCCAATCTCGTGGTTGGCAGAATTTTATTCAGGAAGGAGAAATGATGAAGCTGAGCCATGAACATCAGTTGATTGATTACCATTGATTGATTGATTATTGATTATTGATTGATTTCATTGCCTTTCAATCCCATTGATCACAGGAAAGCAAAGCCATGAACCTCAGCAGCAGCAGAGACTCTGAACCAACAATTCCTGGGATTTTCCAGCTCCCTGCAGTCCCAATAAATTCCAATTTTCATGCTCTGAAGGGACCCTGGCACAATGACAAATTCCTGAGTTTTCAGCACTGCTGGATTTCAAGGAAACACCCCAAAAATTCGATTTATTTGCGTCTCCCCTTCATCTGGTTTTTTTCATTTATTCACTTTTCTCAATCAGGAGAAATTAATTAAACATCATAATTAAGCATTCAGTTTCACTTGATTATTTTCCAAATACAAATTGGGATTTTAAACAGTTGAGTGTCTTTTTTTTTTTTTTTAATTAATTAAACTTCTGGAAAAAACAAGCAAAATCCCCCCTTGCTGTGTAGATAACTGCAAATTGATAACAGATTAATTAATTAATCCCCAAATCTAAATTTTTGTGGGCTTGGTGATATTTTGGTGGATTTATTCCTTGCAGATGGAATTGCAGCCATCCAAAAAAAAAAAAAAAAAAAAGACAAGGGAAGACCAAGGGCCTTCCCAAATTATCTGAAATATTTGGATATAATTTAAAATGCAGAATTTTTGGTTTTTTTCCTTCCATCTTTTGCAAGGATTTTGGGGAGTTTCAATTGGGTCAAACTTTTTTTGGATAAATGAAAAATATTTTGGTTTTGAGGATTTACAATTGGGATCAAGCTTTTTTTTTTTGGATAAATAAAAATATTTTGGTTTTGAGGATTTACAATTGGGATCAAGCTTTTTTTTTGGATAAATGAAAATATTTTGGTTTTGAGGATTTACAATTGGGATCAAGCTTTTTTTTTTTGGATAAATGAAAATATTTTGGTTTTGAGGATTTACAATTGGGATCAAGCTTTTTTTTTTGGATAAATGAAAATATTTTGGTTTTGAGGATTTACAATTGGGATCAAGCTTTTTTTTTGGATAAATGAAAAATATTTTGGTTTTGAGGATTTACAATTGGGATCAAGCTTTTTTTTTGAATAAATAAAAATATTTTGGTTTTGAGGCGTTTCAACTGGGATCAAGCTTTTTTTTGGATAAATGAAAAATATTTTGGTTTTGAGGATTTACAATTGGGATCAAGCTTTTTTTTTTGGATAAATAAAAATATTTTGGTTTTGAGGATTTACAATTGGGATCAAGCTTTTTTTTTGGATAAATAAAAATATTTTGGTTTTGAGGAGTTTCAATTGGGATCAAGCTTCTTTCTGGATAAATGAATAAATTAATTTTTCACAGGGGGATGAGACATTAGAAATTTTACCAGGAATAATTCCTGGAAGAAGATGAAAAGAAGAAAAAACAATTCCCCCACACACCACAAAAAACCTGAAAAACTTTTATGCTGACCAAAAATCCCACTAAAAAAAAAAATAAAAAAAATCCAATTTATCCACCGAGCCACAATAATTCGATACCTACAAATCAACAAAACCCATGGAAAAAATTTTAAAAAATCTGATTTTTGACTGATTTAACAATCAATTTCTCCCTCACCAAACCCCAAGTGGATAAATTTCTCCCATTTTTCCCTCCAGAATTCCTCCAGCTGGGAAAAGAGAGACCACAAACAGACACAGCAGTGGCCAAAAGACTCGTGTCCCACGCCCTGGGCTGGAGGCAAAGGCAGCAGGAACCCACAGAAAATGAAGATTTCCAACCAGAATCCTTGGATCAGCAGGAATAATCCCAAAAAAAACCCCCCAAAAAAAAAGATTTGGGGATGAGCGTGGCTGTTAAATGCAAGCAGAGCATCAGGAAAGTTGGGGATGGGAAAAGTTTTTGGTTTTTTTTGGGAAGTGCTGGAATTCTTTCAAATCACCTGCCAGGGATGAGGTGGTTTCTTTATTCCTGCTCTGTTGAAAAATGAAAATAAAAAGTGTTAAGAGTAAGGAAATTGGAATTTTTTTTTTTTTTTTTCAATTCTAAGCGAGGGTAGGAGTTGAAAAAATTTGTTCTGTGTTTGTTGTAATGTTGTTGTTCAGATATCCCAGGAAACTGAGAGGCAGGGAATCCAAGTTTTTGGGGATTTTTTTCCCTTATTTACAGAATTTCCCTTTTGGGATCTGCTCATTAGAGGGGGGAAAAAAAATATTTTTTTTTTTTTTTTCCCAGAATTTGCCTGTGCTGATGTGCTGGGTTTAAAATCAGCTTCCACCCCCAGCCCAGGCTCTGCTCCTGCTCCAGTCTGGAATTCTGAGGAAAAAAAGGAATTTTTCCAATTGCCAGGAGGTTAAAAACACTTTGCCACATCTGCCCTTTGGACCATTGGAGAAATTTACAAAATATTCAAAATATTTCTGCATTTTTAAACCTCACAACATCCCTGTGAGGTGGGTTTGGGAAGAGTTTGCAGCCAGTTGGAATTCCCTGTGGAATCAGCTGGAATTTCAGATAATTTTGGTTTAGAAGAAGGTGGAAAAACCCCCAAACTTCCCCAAATTTGTCCTCAAACAAACAGAGGAGCACTGGGAATTCCCACAGGAGCAGGGATGAGAGGCAGGAATTCTCACCAGGATTCCCACCCTGATTCATCCTTGGGAAAAAAAAAAAATAAAAAATGGAAAATCCAGTCAGGAGGTGATTTTTGCATTTGTTGGGATGGGAATTCCCAGCTCATCCCTGGGGAATCTGCAGAGTTCTGGGTGCTGAGGGGTCACTTCAGGGAGCTTTGATTCCATCTGAAATTCCATCTGAAATGAAATTCTGTATGAAATAAAATTCCATGTGAAATTCTGTATGAAATGAAATTCTGTGTGAAATGAAATTCCATGTGAAATGAAATTCTGTATGAAATAAAATGATATGTGAGATGGAATTCCATGTGAAATTTGGTATGAAATGAAATTCCATGAGAAATTCCGAGTGAAATGAAATTCCATGAGAAATTCAGAGTGAAATGAAATTCTGTATGAAAGGGAATTCCATGTGACATGGAATTCCATGTGAAATTCTCTATGAAATGAAATTCTATCTGAAAGTCTGAGTGGATTTCCCATGTGAAATTCTTAATGAAATGAAATTCCATCTGAAATGAAATTCTGTATGAAAGGAAATTCTCTGTGAAATGAAATTCCACGCGAGACGGAATTCCTTGTCAAATTCGGTATGAAATGAAATTTCCATGTGAAATTTCCGAGTGAAATTCTGGGTGAAATGAAATTCCATCTGAAATTCAGTGTGAAATTCAGTATGAAAGGAAATCCCATGTGAAATTCTGTTCAAAATTCTCTATAAAATGAAATCCCATGTGAAATGAAATTCTGTATGAAATGAAATTCCAGGAGAAATTCCAGGAGAAATTCCAGGAGCAGTTCTTGTTCTCCCCTCTGGATCCAAGCGTTTCACTGCAGCATTAAATTCAGCTTTACACTGTTCTGCTCACAAAAAGCTGCTCCTTTTTTCCTTTTTTTTTTTTTTTTTTTTTTATTCCCCTTATTTTATATTTTTTTTTTTTTTGCTTTTCCTTTCCTTGTATTCCCTTGCTGCTGAGGAGGAGCCGAGTGCAGGAAGCAGCAGCACGAACAGAGGCGTTGAGAGTGGAAAAAAAACCAAAAAACTGGAAAAAAAATCCCAAATAATGAAGGATTAAAGGCACTTTTTGGGTAGCTGAGTGCAGGAAGAATCTTTGGAATGGTGAAGAGCCAGAGCTGGAATTGCAGGAGGCGCCTAAACTGGGAAGGGAGAGGCGGGTTTTTTTTTTTTTGTTTTTTATTCAGGAATGATCCTGGAATTCCGAGTTTGGTTGAGGCTCGATGTCCTGGGGGGTGCAGTGGTTCGGGAAGGGAGTCCAGGCTTCCTTAAATTAGTGGGAATTCTACCGGGTGGACACGTTGTTATTTGTGAGTCCCCTGGAGTGGTCGAATTTCTGCTCCGTCTCCTCGCTGAAGGAACCGCCTGGAGAGGCCAGAGGGAGAGCAGGGGGTGAGCAGGGCAGGGAAAACAGCTGGAATACTGGGAGAGGGAGGGAAAAACCAGCTGGGAATACTGGGAGAGGGAGGGAAAAAACAGCTGGGAATAGTGGGAGAGGGAGGGAAAAAACAGCTGGGAATACTGGGAGAGGGAGGGAAAAAACAGCTGGGAATAGTGGGAGAGGGAGGGAAAAAAAACCTGGGAATAGTGGGAGAGGGAGGGAAAAAAAACCAGCTGGGAATAGTGGGAGAGGGAGGGAAAAAACAGCTGGGAATAGTGGGAGAGGGAGGGAAAAAAAACCTGGGAATAGTGGGAGAGGGAGGGAAAAACCAGCTGGGAATAGTGGGAGAGGGAGGGAAAAAACAGCTGGGAATAGTGGGAGAGGGAGGAAAAAACCAGCTGGGAATAGTGGGAGAGGGAGGGAAAAAACAGCTGGGAATACTGGGAGAGGGAGGGAAAAAAACCAGCTGGGAATACTGGGAGAGGGAGGGAAAAAACAGCTGGGAATACTGGGAGAGGGAGGGAAAAACCAGCTGGGAATAGTGGGAGAGGGAGGGAAAAAACAGCTGGGAATAGTGGGAGAGGGAGGGAAAAAACAGCTGGGAATAGTGGGAGAGGGAGGGAAAAAAAACCTGGGAATACTGGGAGAGGGAGGGAAAAAAAACCTGGGAATAGTGGGAGAGGGAGGGAAAAAAACCCTGGGAATAGTGGGAGAGGGAGGGAAAAAACAGCTGGGAATACTGGGAGAGGGAGGGAAAAAACAGCTGGGAATAGTGGGAGAGGGAGGGAAAAAACAGCTGGGAATAGTGGGAGAGGGAGGAAAAAACCAGCTGGGAATAGTGGGAGAGGGAGGGAAAAAACAGCTGGGAATAGTGGGAGAGGGAGGGAAAAAAAACCAGCTGGGAATAGTGGGAGAGGGAGGGAAAAAAAACCTGGGAATAGTGGGAGAGGGAGGGAAAAAACAGCTGGGAATAGTGGGAGAGGGAGGGAAAAACAGCTGGGAATAGTGGGAAAGGGAGGGAAAAAACAGCTGGGAATAGTGGGAGAGGGAGGGAAAAAAAACCTGGGAATAGTGGGAAAGGGAAAAACCACCTGGGAATAGTGGGAAAGGAAGGGAAAAACATTTGGGAATATTGGGAGAGGGAAAAACAGTCAGGAATAGCAGGAGGGGAATGGACCAATGCCTGCTGATCGATTGCTCTGGGATCCATTGCTAATTAATGTCATTTTTTTCTTCTTTTCCTGCCATTTTTTCCCATTTAAAACAGAAATAAAACCATAAATCACTGAAACCCCTCTGGGCTGCTGCCTTTTGTTGGGGCTTTGTTTTTCTTGCCTTTAATTGAATTTTTTTTCTTTTTTTTTTGCAGTGAGAGTGGCTTCAAAATCCAGTGGGTGGATGATACCCACGCCCCGGGAATCTTCTCCAGCCTCTCCACAGGTATTTGGGGTGGGACTGGTTTAAACTGGTTTGTACTGGGATTTTGTTGGGCTCATCCTATATTTTATTTTATTTTATTTTTTAAATTTTATTTTATGTTCTTTTCCATCCTGGAAAGGTTTTGAGGATTTTCTGGGATGGGATGTGGGAACTGATTTTTAATTGTTTTGTCTGCAAGTGTGTGTAATCTTTGCCATTATAAATAATAATAATGATAATAGTTATGATGATGATGATGATGATAATAATAATAATAATGTTTTTCCCCTTTTTTCTCTTTGGGATTGGGCAGAACCAGAGCCCTGGAAATGAAGGGCTTAAAGGTTTGGAGTTAATTAAATGAAGTTTTAATTAAATCTTGCCCTAACTGGCACAGCCAGCAGTCCCAGGAGGGTTGGATTGGTCTCTGTGGATTTGCAAAACTGAATTACCAAAATTTCACCAATTTGGTGCTTAAAAAATAAAGTGAGGCCTAACCAGGACTGGGAGGGCTCTGTTTGCTCTGAATCACAACCAGACCCAGATTTTTCTCTAATTAGGACAAAGTGAAAGTTAAAACTTTTATTTTTCACTAGAAATATCTCCCAGCTCAGCAGCAGAGCCTGTGCAACTGTTGGAATGGGTTTCACTTTCCTGAACTAGGTCACAGGCTGAAATGTGACACTCAAAATGGAAATTTTCTGCTAAAATCCCAACAAAATAATGAGAAAAATCTGTGGATTTTTTTTTTTTTTCCAGGAAAAACATTCCTTGAAGAAGGAAATTTTCAGAACTGGTTTGATTTGGAGCTGAGCATCATTTTCTGACCTAAAAAGCCCCCAAGTTAATTCCATTTTAAATGGCTTTGACAATGGACTAAGCCAAATTTAAATCAGTTTTGCTTTGATATTTCCATGACCAAAAAGAACATATCAAGTGATAATATTTTAAATTTTTCCAAGAAAATAAGAGATTTCCCTGACAATCCAGGGATATTTTAATTCCTGTCTGGCACAGCAGGAATTTTTTTCCCCACTTTTTCATTCATTTCCACTGCTTTGTTGGTTTTCCAAAAGAACCCTGGTGACCTGAAGAGATCTCAGCTTGGCAAAATAATTTGATTTTTGGGAAGAAGGGATTTCCCAGACTACTTGTGCCGATGCTGAGATTTCCTGAGGGGAAAACATAAAATTCCTTTTCCAAGAGGAATCCGTGGAGTATTCCTGTGTTGGAACCCTGAAGCCTGGGAGTTCTGAACTTTTTAAAAGTGTTGTTTATCCCTTCTAGGACCCATCCTCTGTGCAGGGAGATATCTCCTGCTAATGGGCCATGTTTAAACCAGCTGGGCAATCATCTTTATCTTTCCCATGACCCACCCTTCATCCAGGAGGTATCACCTGTTAATGGGCCATTGTTAAAAACTGGGTGGGGCAGTGATTCCTATCCCTGTGGGAGATATCTCCTGTTAATGGGCCATTGTTAAAAACTGGCTGTGGCAGTGACCCTGATCTCCTGGCACACGTTCTCTGCTAATGGACCATCTTTAAACCAGCTGGGCAATCATCTTTATCTTCCCACAGCCCATCCTCCCTCCAGGAGATATCTCCTGTTCATGGCCACTGAGTCCCAGGGCATGACTGATAAAATTCAATCATCCCTCTGGGAGATGCTCCACCCAGGGGAGGAGCCAAACATTTCCTACCCAGATAAAAACTGAGATATGGAACAGCAGAGCAGCCTTTCCCACTGGATTCCAGAGGAAAACCAGACCCTTCCACATCATCCCTGAAGCTTCAGAGGAAACTGCACCTTCTCCAGGAGCACTGCTCCAGCTGAGCCACATCTGCCCCTGCAGGAGGATGCAGCACCATTGAATGGGACTGTGCCACCACCCTGACTGACTGACTGTGCCAGCTTGGATTCTGACTCTGGCAGGGTTTGGGATTGTTCTGTGTAATACTGCATTTCTATTTTCATTTTCCTAGTAAAGAACTGTTATTCCTATTGCCATATCTTTGCCTGAGAGCCCCTTAATTTCACCATCACAATAACTTGGATTTAGGGGATTTACATTCTCCATTTCCAGGAGAAGCTCCTGCCTTTCTTAGACCTATCCTCCAAGCCAAGACAGAAAAGAAAAAAGAATAAAAGGACACAAACAGAGCTGGGGGTGCCAGCTCTCACCTATGTGGCAGTTGTACATCCAGATGCGCTGCCCGTCGTAGCGGCTCCGGCATTTCATGACATTGTTGGAATAATCTGACTCTGCCACCTCGTAGTTGGGGTTGATCACAACCTGGGAGGGATGGAGGGATAGAGGTGGAGTTGGTGATTTGGCAGGACGCAGGATCAGTTGTTTTTTATAGCAAATTTTTTTTTTTAGCAGAAAATAAAAATGCGTTTTGTAAGGAGAGAGAAATGACTTGAATAAAGATCAGGGAATAAAGCTTCGCTTAGGGAATCCTGGAATTCTTTGTGTGGGAAGACAGAAGTTGGAGGTGTCAAATGAACAAATTTGTTAAATTCTGGATGTGAGTGGTTAGATGAAAGCAGGAGGAATGTCCCAACCTGGAAGAGGTAATCCCCGGGGGGCACATCGGTGATGTCGATCCACTGGCAGTCGATGTCGTGCCTGTAAACGTCCCAGCAGCCAACTGTGATCCCCTGCTCCCCAAAATTGGCACACTCGTACTGCTTCTGCACATCTAAGGGAGGAGAATCCAGGGAAAAAAGGGTTAAAGCCACAGCAGTTCCCAGAACATTCCTGGTTGCTCCCCACGGGCAGTGATAAACTCCAGTGTGGGGTTTGGGTGAGATTTCAGGAGCTGCCATTGTCAAACACCAGCAGCTGGAGGCTTCTTCTGGAATTCCTCATGTGGTAGGGAGCAGAAAACGCAGAAAATTTGGGGTTTTGGAGCAGCTCAGAGCTGGGATGGAGGGAGCTGAGGGTGGGAAAGAGAATGGGAGATCTGGGGGGTTCTATCATCCATCCATCCATCCATCCATCATCCATCCATCCATCCATCCATCCATCCATCCATCCATCCATCCATCATCCATCCATCCATCCATCCATCATCCATCCATCCATCCATCCATCCATCATCCATCCTCCATTCATCATCCATCCATCTATCCGTCATCCATCCATCCATCATCCATCCATTCATGGATTACATTCATCCATTCATCATCCATCCATCCATCTATCCATCATCCATCCATCCACCACCCATCATCTATCCATCCATCCATCCATTCATCCATCCATCCATCCATCCATCCATCCATCCATCCATCCATCCATCATCCATCCATCCATCATCCATCCATCCATCCATCCATCCATCCATCCATCCATCATCCATCCATCATCCATCCATCCATCCATCCATCCATCCATCCATCCATCCATCATCCATCCATCATCCATCCATCCATCTATCCATCCATTCATGGATTACATTCATCCATTCATCATCCATCCATCCATCTATCCATCATCCATCCATCCATCCATCCATCCACCACCCATCATCTATCCATCATCCATCCATCCATCATCCATCCATCATCCATCCATCCATCCATCCATCCATCATCCATCCATCCATCCATCCATCCATCCATCCATCCACCACCCATCATCCATCCATCCATCCATCCATCCATCCATCCATCCATCCATCCATCCATCCATCCATCCTTTATCCATCATCCATCCATGACCATTTCCTGGCTCCATCCACCTTCATCCCCAGTGAGGAAGAGGATGCCATTCCCAGCACAGGGAGCCCTGGCACTCACCTGCCTCACATTCCGTGTCCTCCAGGCAGAAACTGGCCTTGTGTCCCTCGGCCACCTTGGTGCCATTGAGGTTCAGCAGGTCGTAGTGGGTGAACACCTCCATGCTGTGGTAGTGCCTGTGTGGACAGAGGGATAATTAATTCACCCCCATAATTAATTTTTATTTAATTACCAGGGCTGAAGGGCCGAGTGGAGCTGCCAGGAAATATTCCCTGGGTATGATCCTGTGTGGTTCCACCACTCATCCTGCTCCCTCCTGGGATTTATTCACATGGAATCTCAGGCTGGTTGGGTGGACAGGGATTTAAGGATCATTTAATTCCATCCATGATGGTGGGCAGGGGTTTAAGGATCATTTAATTCCATCCATGATGGTGGGCAGGGATTTAAGGACCATTTAATTCCATCCATGATGGTGGGCAGGGATTTAAGGATCATTTTATTCCATTTATGATGGTGGGCAGGGATTTAAGGATCATTTTATTCCATCCATGATGGTGGGCAGGGGTTTAAGGATCATTTTATTCCATCCATGATGGTGGGCAGGGGTTTAAGGATCATTTAATTCCATCTATGATGGTGGGCAGGGATTTAAGGAGCATTTTATTCCATCCATGATGGTGGGCAGGGGTTTAAGGATCATTTAATTCCATCCATGATGGTGGGCAGGGGTTTAAGGATCATTTAATTTCATTCATGATGGTGGGCAGGGATTTCAGGAGCATTTTATTCCATCCATGATGGTGGGCAGGGATTTCAGGAGCATTTTATTCCATCCCTGTCCATATTTCCCACCATCCCAGGCTGCTCCAAGCCCTGTCCTGGGACCTTTATTAATTCCCTTGCTCCAGCTTTTATGGGATCGCAGAATCCCAATTTATTGTGGCAGGAAGGGCAAAAAATCCACCCAAAAAATCATTCCTTGGAGCAGCCCCATCATTTCCTAGGAATATTCCACACGGAGCTGGCTGTGCTCAGACCTGCCTGCTTTTATTAATTAATTCTTTAAGCAGCAGAATGTGAATTTATCAGCAAAAAACAACAGCTGGAGCAGCTTCTCTCACCCTGCTCAGAGCTGGATTTTCAGCCAGGAGACATTTCCTAGTTTTAAATTGGGATGTGTCTGTGCCATCTCAGCCTGTGGAACATTCCAGCACTTCTGGGCACAGCAAAACTCAGGAGAAAGAGCCTGGAGTCCGTGTTTAAACCCCTGATTAGCAAAGCCAGGCCCAGCAGGGTTTGGGTGATGTTGGTCTCAGGGGACGTTGGGTTTTTTAAGCCCTGCTGCTGACTCGTCAGAGAATTAAGCTGAGCTTTAGCCCAGCTGGACTCCACGGGATTAGCAGAGCAGGAATGACCTGGAAATACCAGATTAAAGCTCAGCTTTGGCTCCATGTGGTCAGGGCTGGGCACAGCAGTGTGGGTGATGCTGATGCAACACCTTGGATTTGAGCCCAGCCTTAGAACTGGGAGCAAATCCAGGGTGAGAGGGACCAGGGAAACAACTGGAGTGGGAGCTAAACCCTCTGTGTGTCACCTCAGCTTTGGGGATGGGTGTCCCAGATTTGGGAATGCCCTGGAACTCTGCTCTGAGACCCAGCAGGGCCCATCTGCAAAGCTCAGCTCAGAGTGAAGCCCAGGTAGGGCCTAATTCAGAACCAGCTGATTAAGAATCAAAAAAAAAAAAATGAAAAAAAAAAAAAAAGAAGAAGGAAAAAGGGCATAAATCCACTCCTTTCCAGCTGTGAAAATAATCAAAGCTTAAACACTTCCATCCACCACCATTGCTCATGGATTTACAGATGGGGGAGGAGCAAAGAGGGAAAGGGTGGAAATTTTTCCTGCTTTACACCTCACAAAAAAAAAAATTAATAAAGAAAAAAAAATGCAGAAATTGCCATCTGCCAGAATGAAATAATTTTTCTCTCCCTGCCTGGGGTCCTCCCCATTTTTATTCCACTTTCACATCCAAACAGGAGCTCCCAGGGCAGGAGGCAAAGCAGAGGCCCAAGGCTGAGGCTGGGCTCTCAATTTGAGGCAGATTTGGCTCAAATCAAGGAATCTGATGTGAGTTTGAGCTTCTGGAGCCTGACTCAGTTTCTGAGCTATGCCTGAGTCACTCCCTGGGCTGTTTACACTCTGCTGCTCACAGACTGGAAAGATTGAAGAGGGATTGAGTTCATCCCTGTCTGCCTAAACACAATCCAGTTTGGAGCACAGATGGCTCCTGCCCTTTTCCTCACCCTTTCCCATCTCACCTCCCTCCCACGCTGTCCAGAATTGCTCCAAGATCCCCCTTTTCCAGTGCTACCTGCACATCTCAGCTCTTTGGGAAGATTAGAAAGAACTCTTAGGTTTAAAATTTACCACTCTGGTGTTTCCTCAGTTTTTTAAACAGGACAGGAGCTGTGCACAGTTATTTTACTGCCGTTTAACTCAAGGGAAAATTCACCTTGTACCAGCCCTGATTTCACAGAAAAGCACCTGGAGGGCCTCCAGCTCCCTTTCCCTGCTAATTTACTGTCTTAATTCCTTGTTAATTACTGTCTTAATTCCTTGAAAATGATGCATTTATGGGATGAATTTTGTTAAAAATGAGCACAAAAACACCTCCCAGCAGAGCTTTGTGTGTGACACTGAGCCCTGTGTGACACTGTCTAGGGCTACAATACAGGATGTGGCCAGAAATGTGAATTCTGTCCCCATCTGCTGGAGCTGGGTGGGGCAGTGACCCTGATCTCCTGGCACATATTATCTGCTAATGGGCCATTGTTAAAAACCAGCTGGGGCAATCATCTTTATCCTTCCCTTGACCCACCCTTCATCCAGGAGGTATCACCTGTTAATGGGCCATTGTTAAAAACTGGGTGTGGCAGCGATTCCTATCCCTGTGGGAGATATCTCCTGTTAATGGGCCATTGTTAAAAACTGGGTGTGGCAGTGACCCTGATCTCCTGGCACACATTATCTGCTAATGGGCCATCTTTAAACCAGATGGGCAATCATCTTTATCTTCCCACAGCCCATCCTCCCTCCAGGAGATATCTCCTGTTCATGGCCACTGAGTCCCAGGGCATGGCTGATAAAATTCCATCATCCCTCTGGGAGATGCTCCACCCAGGGGGAGGAGCCAAACATTTCCTACCCAGAGAAAAACTGAGATTTGGAACAGCAGAGCAGCCTTTCCCACTGGATTCCAGAGGAAAACCAGACCCTTCCACATCATCCCTGCACCTTCAGAGGAAACTGCACCTTCTCCAGGAGCACTGCTCCAGCTGAGCCACATCTGCCCCTGCAGGAGGATGCAGCACCATGGAATGGGACTGTGCCACCACCCTGACTGACTGACTGTGTCAGCTTGGATTCTGACTCAGGCAGGGTTGGGATTGTTCTGTGTAATGCTGCATTTCTATTTTAATTTTCCTAGTAAAGAACTGTTATTCCTATTCCCATATCTTTGCCTGAGAGCCCCTTAATTTCACAATTACAATAATTTGGAGGGAAAGGGTTTACATTCTCCATTTCCAAGAGAAACTCTTGCCTTTCTTAGCAGACACCTGTCCTCCAAACCAGGACAGGCACTGAGCCCAGTGTGGCACATGTGGCACTGAGCTCCACGTGTGCCACCGACCCCCCGTGTGCCACCCACCGGTGACAGTCGTGCCACACCCAGGCGTGGCGCCCGTTCTTGGGCCGAAAGTCGGACTGGCCGTTGTTGTGGATCTGGGAGGAGAAGCGCAGCAGGCGCCGGTAGCCCGAGGTCAGCGAGGTGTTGTGGGCTGAGCTGGCCAGGCAGTTCTCCTCCAGGGCACACTGCAGCAGGAACATGGGCCTGTCCTCCAGGTACGCCGTCTGCTCCACCAGCTCCGCGTTCAGCACCAGGTCAGGGGCGGCTGCAGCGGGGAATGCACGGGTGGAATTAAATAAAACCACCCCAAACGCGGCTGCTGGAGGTGGAGGATGGTCCTGCTGCTGGGGAAGGGGTTTTAAGGATCAGACATTTCCAGATTCACTATCCCAGGTTGCTACAAGCACAGTCCAACCTGGCTTTGGACAGTTGTAGGGTTAGGACAGCCACAGCTTCTATAGAAAATCCACACTAGCCTCTCCCCACCCTCCCAGGGAAGGATTTCTCCTGAATATCCAATCTAATCCTACTCTGAGTTTGAGGAGGAAAATCCTGAGGGGAATCATTCACCATATGGAAATATGGACCTAAAATCCCGTCCTATGGGATGCCATGGGCAGGGACACCTTCCACAATCCCAGCTCGCTCCAAGCTGGCCTTGGACACTTCCAGGCACTGGGCAGCCACAGCTGCTGTGGGAATTCCATCCAGCCCCTCACCACCCTCAAAGAGAACAATTCCTCCTGAATATCCAACCTAATCCTGCTCTGAGTTTGAGTAGGAAAAGGCTGGGGGGGAAGCCATTTACCATACGGGAATAGTTGGCTTTAAATCCCATCCCATCCCAAATCCTACCGCATCCCATCCCATCCCAAGTCCCATCCCATTGATCCTAATGATCCCATCCCATTCCATTGATCCCATTAATTCCACTCATCCCATCCCATCAATCCCATTGATCCCATCCCATCAATCCCATTGATCCCATCGATCCCATTGATCCCATCCCATCCCATCCCATTGATCCCATTGATCTCATCCCATTGATCCTACTGAACCCATCAATCCCATCCCATTTATCCCACTGATTCCATTGATCCCATTGATCTCATTGATCCCATTAATCCCATCCCATTGATCCCATCGATCCCATCGATCCCATCGATCCCATCGATCCCATTGATCCCATTGATCCCATCCCATCGATCTGATTGATTCCATTGATCCCATCCCATCCCATTGATCCCATCCCATTGATCCCATTGATCCCATCCCATTGATTCCATCGATCCCATCCCATCAATCCAATCGATTCCATTGATCCCATCCCATTGATCCCATTGATCCCATCAATCCCATTGATCCCATCCCATCGATCTCATTGATCCCACTGACCCCATCCCACCTTCCCCACCCCCATCTCTCTCCAAGCCAGACTCTCCCACAGCCAGCCCCTCTCTGCCAGGAAGGATTTGCCGCAGTTTTGCCGATCCCAGGTGCCCCCGTGGGATCCATCCCCAGCCACTCACTCTCCGAGCAGGACACGCCGGCCCCGAAGCGTCCCCCTCCCCTGGGGCAGGCCACGTGCGCCCCGTCGTGCCGGCAGTGGGACAGGGACATCTCTGTCCCCGAGCACTTGACCCCGCTCATCACCACGTCGTCGGCGCTCACGTCCCCGTGCCAGTACCACGTTTCCTGGGTGAAACAAATAAAGGCAGGGAAAGGAATTTAACACATTTAATGGTTCTTAAGGGAATATTTACCTGCCTTAAAATGTGGGTTGTTACTCTAGAATAAGATCAGGGCAAGACCCTGAATTATCTAGGAGGATCAAGCCAAAGGATGCTGGAGCAGGGAACTCGGGGAAGCAGAAATTTTGTCAACAAATCCTTAAAAACCTTGAATCCCATCCTGTCCCACCCTTGTCATGGGCAGGGACACCTCTCAGTGTCCCAGGCTGGAACAGCCTGGGCTTGGACACTTTCAGGAATCCAGGGGCAGCCACACTCCTCTGGGAATTCCTCACCACTGTCCAGGGATGAGTTTATTCCCAATATCTCACCTAACTCTGCCCTCTGGCAGTGGGAAGTCATTCCCCTTTATCCCATCATTCCAGTCCCTCCAGAAACTCCCTCTCCTCTCATCATCCCCCATGGGAACAACATCAACTCCCAAACCCCAAAACCTGGGAGAAAAGGGAGAAAGAACCTAAAAAAATCCGATGAGATTTGTCTGTGCCCGCACTGGGAGCAGTTTCCAGGAAAAGAAACCCCCCAAGTCCCACGGCTCCCGTTGGCCCTGGCTGTTTGGGAAGGCTGGGAGCACACAGGGCTGCCCTGTTCTGCACACTGGGGCTTTATGATCCCAGAGCTGGGGCAGCACAAGGGCCTTTTCTGTTCCAAATTCCAGCAGCCTCAGCTTGGGGAAAAAACGTCTTTTCCTTGCTGGACTCTCAGGGCTGTGTCAACAGAGCCAGGAAAGGGCTCAGGGGTGTGGAGATCCTCAGCTGCTGGGGTTTGATGGGGGAAATCAGCTGGAGGAAGCAGTTGTTGGAGCAGGAAAGGGCTCCAGCAGCAGGTGGGCAGCTCAGCCTCCTCCCTGCTGGGTGTCCAAGCCCAGAGTGTCCCCTGAGGACCTGCAGATCCCTCCCTGGCCATGGGGTCTGTCCACGAGCCCAGGGTGGCAGAGATCATGGAATGGTTTGGGTTGGAAAGGACTTAAAGGTCATCCCATGGGCAGGGACACTTTCCACCATGCCAGGCTGCTCCAAGCCCCACCAGCCTGGCCTTGGACACTCCCAGGGGTGGGGCAGAGCTGAGGAGTCATTCCTGGCCCTGCAGAAGCCAGAAGAGTTTGGGGCAGGAGAGGAACAGGGAAAGAAACAGTTGATGGAGATGGACCAAGCCCCACTGCTCAGGGCTGCACTGGAACAGCTACAGGAGCAAAATCTGATTTTTTCAGGTGACCTGACACCAGTTTGAGCCTGACCTCTGCATTTCAGGGAGGGACAAGAACCTGCATGCAGCCAGCAGCCCAAGCAGGGATTGGGGAATGTTGGGAAACCTGAGCTGTGAGAAAACAACAGAGAACTCAGGGAAGCAGAAGGTTTATCACCAAACCCTTAAAAACCTTAAAGCTCATCCAGTCCCACCCCAGCCATGGGCTGGGATATCTCTCATTATTCCAGGTTGCTCCAAGCTGGCCTTGGACACTTCCAGGGATGGGGAAACCACAGATTCTCTGGGAATTCCACCCCAGGACCTCACCCTGGTCCCAGGGAAGAATTTATTCCAAATATTCCACCCAACCCTGCCCTCTGGAAGTAAGACGCCTGTGTCCCATGATTCCAGCTCCTGCTGAAATTCCCTCACTTATCATCCCCATCTCCTCCTGCTCCAAATCCCCACCTCCAGCACCTCTGTCCCACAGAGATTTCACCCTCAGCTCATTCCAGCTCAACCCTCCACTCACCTTTTGGAACTTCCCAACCCCACCCACCCAGAGGCGGTGCCCAGGTAGGGCTGGCGCAGGGGCTCACCTGGAAGGCGTGGCTGGCAAATCCCAGCCCCAGCTGCCTGCAGACCACCATGGCCTCCACGGTGCCCCAGTTGTGGCTGCAGACCGTGCCCCACCGCAGGGTCCCGTTGCGTTCTGCCAGCACCTCCACGCGCCCCTCGTAGGGGTTGCGACCCCCGCTCAGGCGAAGCTGCAGGCACAGAACCCCTAAACACACGGCAAACTCCCGAGGAAAAGCAGGTGGGGAAGAAGGTTTTGTTCCCCCCAAATATTTTGGAATTGTTGGATATGCCCAGCTGGAAGTGACCCAGATTGAAAACCAAGTGTCAGCTTATCATTCCAATTTGTAGGTGAGAATGCTTCTAGTATTTTTTGAAACAAAACTTAAAAATTTTCTTGAAGTTCTTACAAAATGTGTTCTAAGCAAATGAATATATTTTGCTTTAATAACATTGAAACAGGAGAAAACTCCCACTTTTAGCACAGACCTGGAGGAATCCTGGAGGGGGATTTTTTCCCCCACAGACTGGGAAAAAGGAATTCGAACAAGGCTGCCTGAACACATTCCCAATTTTAGAGAAAACGACGCAGGGCACTAGAGGTGTGCAGTGTCTTAGGGTGCAATGCAGGATGTGACCAAAAGTCTGGATTCTGTCATCAGCTGTTAAACCAGCTGGGCAGTGACCCTGATCTCCTGGCACATACTCTCTGCTAATGGGCCATCTTTAAACCAGCTGGGCAATCATCTTTATCCTTCCCATGACCCACCCTTCATCCAGGAGGTATCACCTGTTAATGGGCCATTGTTAAAAACTGGGTGTGGCAGCGATTCCTATCCCTGTGGGAGATATCTCCTGTTAATGGGCCATTGTTTAAAACTGGGTGTGGCAGTGACCCTGATCTCTTGGCACACATTCTCTGCTAATGGGCCATCTTTAAACCAGCTGGGCAATCATCTTTATCTTCCCACAGCCCATCCTCCCTCCAGGAGATATCTCCTGCTCATGGCCAGTGAGTCCCAGTGCATGGCTGATAAAATTACATCATCCCACTGGGAGATGCTCCACCCAGGGGAGGAGCCAAACATTTCCTACCCAGATAAAAACTGAGATTTGGAACACCAGAGCACCTTTCCCACTGGATTCCAGAGGAAAACCAGACCCTTCCACATCATCCCTGCACCTTCAGAGGAAACTGCACCTTCTCCAGGAGCACTGCTCCAGCTGAGCCACATCTGCCCCTGCAGGAGGATGCAGCACCATTGAATGGGACTGTGCCACCACCCTGACTGACTGACTGTGCCAGCTTGGATTCTGACTCTGGCAGGGTTTGGGATTGTTCTGTGTAATACTGCATTTCTATTGTAATTTTCCTAGTAAAGAACTGTTATTTCTATTCCCACATCTTTGCCTGAGAGCCCCTTAATTTCAAAATTACAATAATTTTGGTTTATATTCTCCATTTCCAAGAGAAGCTCTTGCCTTTCTTAGCAGATACCTGTTTTTCAAACCACAACAAGCACCCATCTTTGTGTGGGATCTGGAGGATTGAGGGGAAAACCATCCTGGAATGGAGCAGCTCTCAGAGTCTCCTCCAGGCTCGAGCTCAGGGAGTTCAGTTCTTCTCCCAGCTGGGCAGGGGAAGGTCCAGGCAAACCCAGCAGCAAAATGGGTAGGACCAGCTGCTGGAATTACATTCCCTGGAAAAGCTTCCCTTCCCTGCTCCTGTAGAGCTTGGGAAGGAGCAGTCACAGGAATCTGAGTCTGATTCATGCAGTTATCACAGAATCATGGAATGGTTGTGTCCGAAAATATTCAAAATTTGGTTAAAAATCATCCAGTGCCAAAGGCAGGGACCTTCCCCCATCCCAGGTTGCTCCAAGTCCTGTCCAATCTGTCCTTCCTCATTTTAAGGACTCTGCCTTGTCCAGAGGAGCTCACAAAAGGGAGACTCATCCTCATTTTTCCTCATTTTTTAAATAAAACCTAAATTAAATACTCGCGTCTTGGCTGAAATGATTCCAGCCTGATTCCAGCCCAAAATTCCCGCCCAAAATTCCCTCACACCTGGATCCCTCAGCTCCCCACCTGGTTCTGGAAGCCCATGGCTGGCACGTTGCACCTCACAGCAGCATCTTCCTCGTGGTTGCAGCCCTGGGACTCGGTGTTGAACTTGCAGTCCGTGACCGACTTCTCAAACCCCGTGCAGTCGATCTCGTTCAGGTGGATGGGACCCATTCCTTGGGGAAAAGTAGAGAAAAAAGTAAAACACTCCTTCTGTGTGGTGAGGGAATACCCCAACAGGTTGTGAACACCACAGTGAGCTCCAGAATTCAAAACTTGGAAAAAATCCGCTGATGTTTTTTTAAATAAAACAAACATCTGCTTAAAAATAAAACAAAAATATGTTAAATTTTTTTCCAGTATTCTCTGCGACCCAAGCGTGCAAAAATCCCAGGAAAAGCCAAGTTTCCACTGTTTCATAATTTACAAACTTCTGCTGTAGGGAATTCACAAATTGTGTCTTTTTGGATGGGTCTCTTTGCTGGAATCTGCTCCCAGTCAAGACCTGACATTGAACTGGGACATCGACACGTTGGCTGTGAATAAAAACATCCACAGGGAGGGATGAGGAATCAGGAAAAGAAATCTGGGAAAGGAAAGGAAAGGAAAGGAAAGGAAAGGAAAGGAAAGGAAAGGAAAGGAAAGGAAAGGAAAGGAAAGGAAAGGAAAGGAAAGGAAAGGAAAGGAAAGGAAAAGGAAAGGAAAGGAAAGGAAAGGAAAGGAAAGGAAAGGAAAGGAAAGGAAAGGAAAGGAAAGGAAAGGAAAGGAAAGGAAAGGAAAGGAAAGGAAAGGAAAGGAAAGGAAAGGAAAGGAAAGGAAAAAGGGCAAGGGAAAGGAAAAAGGGCAAGGGAAAGGGAAAAGGGAGCCAAGGGATGCTAATGACATTGAGCAATGAGGGATGAGCAGAAAGAAAAGGGGAAAAAATGTTAAGGGAAGTGTGTGGGAACGCACAGGGAGATCCCAGGCTGTGGATCTGCAGGAACAGCTCATTCCACGTTCTCCTCCCTCACGTGGCAGTCCCCAGGATGATGGAGCTGTTTCTACATCCCATAAACACTGGAATCAGCAGATTCCAGCCTGCCACAAAGAGCGTTTTTGGCAAATCCAGAGGATTTGGTCATTCTTTAAAGCTTCCCAGACTCAGGACACCCACGTGTTGTTTCCTTCTCTTCCCTTCTCCAAGCTGAAGGAATCTCCCCCATTCCTTTATTCTCAAAATTTCTCCCATTCCTTTATTCTCACAACAAGGATTCAGTGTCCTTTTTTTTCTTTTTTTGGTGGTTATTCTCACAACAAGGGCTTGGTGTAATTTTTTTTTTTTTTTTGTTATTCTCACAACAAGGTTTTGATGTCTTTTTTTCTTTTTTTCTTTTTTTTTTTTTTTTTGCAAGTCCACCCCGGGAATGAGATGTGGGAATCACCAGGTGGTTTCAGTTCGCCTTTGAGCACATTTTGGGATTTAAACCAACTCCCAAAGACAGGAAATCCAAACCCAAACCTGGCTCTGAGCTGTTCAAATGCCCTTCTATTTATAATGAGCTAAATTACTGTCCTGCTCTTAAATTGGAGTGTCTGAAGTCTGAGTCCAGGATTTAATTTTTTGCCAGGAACCTTCTAGTAATGCATTACAGCATGGTGTGGTTCTGAAGAACTCAAAGGGAATTTCAGAACAGAAGATGAGATAATTAAGAATTAATTGCTGGAACAGCTGCCTGAGCAAAAGGTCAAACTCATCATCCCCAGGAGTTTTTTTTCAAGGAATCTTTTTAAGTGACAGAATTCCAGTCTGGCCTCAAGATAATTATTAAAGTTAAGGAAGAAATTCCTGGTCCTCAAATTGAACATCCCAACCAAAAATCCTCTGTGCCTTTAGTTATGGGATGTTCTTGGGGGTGGAACATTCCATTCAGGGCACCAGTGAAAGGAATGAGGGATTTGTCTCTACAAACAAACTGTGGTAGATAAAAAACCAGCACTGAGAGATAAAAGAAACAATGGGAAGGATTCCACTGATTGATAAATGGAATGAGAGAGATTTGTCTTTTCAAACAAAGCTGATAAATAAAATTGGATACTGAGAGATGAAAGAAACAATGGGAGCAACCATAAATTCCATAGGAAAAGACAAAGAAGGGGTTATCCATTAGAAAGGGGTCTCAGGTGATTCAGGACCTCTTGAGTACCTCAGCAATGGGGAAAGAAAGAGGGAAATTGGGATAAAAAGGAGGATGTGCCCTCTAAAAACTGGAGACAATGCCCTATGGCCTCTCCCTTTACTCAAATAAAGTTCTGGACTCCTCTGCCTCCTTTCTGGACAGAAATCTCTGGTGTTTGTGGATTCATTTTCCTGACATTCTTTAACATAAATTCCATAGGAAAATAAGAAGTGGGGGTTATCCATTAGAAAGGGGTCTCAGGTGATTCAGGACCTCTCGAGTACCTCAGTTAATGGGGGAAAAAAGAGGGAAATTGGGATAAAAAGGAGGATGTGCCCTCTATAAATTGTAGAGAACGCCGCATGGCCTCTGACAGTCTTTGCCATCAATTCCATAGGAAAAGACAAAGAAGTGGGGGTTATCCATTAGAAAGGGGTCTCAGGTGATTCAGGACCTCTCGAGTACCTCAGTTAATGGGGAAAGAAAGAGGGAAATTGGGATAAAAAGGAGGATGTGCCCTCTATAACTTGTAGACAACGCCGCATGGCCTCTCCCTTTATACAAATAAAGTTTTGGGACTCCTCTGCCTCCTTTCTGGACACAACCCCCCGCTGTTTGCCGACCCACTCTCCTGCCCCCAGGCCTCCCTGGGGCAGTGCTGGGGCTCACCTTGTCCCAGCCTGGCCCCCGTGATGGCCTCCCTGGCGCTGCCAAAGCCCAGCTCGCGGCACACCACGCTGGCCGACACCAGGTTCCAGTTGTCGTCGCACACCGTGCCCCACTCGCCGTTCTTCAGCACCTCCACCCTGCCTTCCCCCGTGTTGGCTCCTCCTTTCAGCCTCACCAGGGGCTGCTGCAAAGGAAACACACACAGCACTGTGATGCTGGTTTGTCTGGCACTGCCCAAGGTGTCTCCTTAGACCTGGGATCACTCAGGGGGTTTGGAGCCCAGGCTCTTCTTAGAGGTTTTCATGGCTGTTTATTGTTTCTTATCTCAGGAACTCTCTGCCCAGCTAGCAGCAATCTGTCCAGCCAGACATCCAGGGCAGAACCTGCCTGGCAGGGCAGGACTCATCTTTTATACTCTAAATTACACCCTAGATATTGACAATAACTTTCCAACACAATACAATCTTGTTAAACTGTCCAGCTTTGTCCCCATCACGTCACCCAGCATGGATGACACGGAGCAGAAGGAGGAAGAGGATCCACACCCCAAATCCTCCATCATGGCCACGAGCCCCTTAATATAAACATTCTAGAAATCTGCTAATTCTACATTCTAACAGTCTAATTTATACTCTATTGATTTTTGCAGCTTGCATTTATTTTCTCAATTGTTCCAAGGAGATAAATCCGGCCCCTGAGACAACTGGGTCTCATTTGAGGGTCTTTGGGGACCCCACCAGGGGGGTCTTAAACCTCCCAGGAAGGCCAGAGGAATACTCTGGGCTCCCACATTTGCCCTTTTTCTTATTTTTTTTTTAATTTTATATGTCCTCTCTTTTCTTCACCCGTAAATATTTAGAGCTCTGTTGGCACTGTTGTCTTTTCCCCAGCCTGTAAATGAAACTCGAGGCAATTTTAGGAAGGAGGGAAAATAAAAGAGGATTTTTTGTATGGAGAATTCAGGAGCAGTTATGGAAAAAAAACCCTCACGCCCATAGGGATATTTATAGGTTGTAGGAAATTAGCATAATTGTTAAAAAGCACTAATTGAGATGATAATGATGCAATTCCCCCCCAGGTTGGAGCCCTGAAGCCTGGGAATTTTGAACTTTTTATGTTTTCTGGCACTGACCCTCAAAAGAATGTTGCTTGTGACTTGAGGCCTTGGAGAATGCTTCCAAAATTGAGTGATTCTTTATAGGGGTAATTTATGGAAATCTGGGCCTAAAAATTATCCTAGAATCACCTGAGACACCTTAAAAAATCCATCATTTTAGGCATTTATTCCAATGCCTAAAATTGCTGGAGGAAAGGTGATTTTTATCCTCAAAGGTTTTGGTGAGCATGGATTTGTTCCTCACACTCTCTTGCGGGCAGAGAATAAAAAATCCCAGTTCTTGGATTTAGGAATCTTTTCCATCTGGGAAAAAAAAAATGGAAAAAACCTCATTTCTCATATTTCTTGAGAGTTTTACAGGAGGGTTGGGAATGGCCCTGAGCCACCAGTGCCCAGCTCCCACCCCTGGGAGGGTAAATAAACCTGAAGGGTTTATTTGCTGTTCACACCTCCAGCCATCCTGGCTTAATCCAGGACTAACGCTGAGCTCCAACCTATAAAACCCACCTGAGTGCTCAGTTCTGACCAATAATAATATATAAATCATCTATCATAAATAATAACGAAATCATAAAGAACGAATGAAAAGCAAAATTAAAAAAAAAAAAAAAAAAAATCGGGCGTTTGCAGTCAGAAATACCCAGCTCCAGTTCCACTCATTTCTGGGTTTATAATATTTAATTATTTCCTGTTAATCACCCACTCCTCTCCCCAGTGCCAAGCAGGGAGCTGCCAATTCCTGGAGCTGGGTTGAGGCACTGAGAGCAGAGATTTGGGTTTGGGAACACCCAAAATCTTTCACTGGGATGACGCCTGGAGCTTTTTCTCCAGGCTGGGGTCACACCAGGGACAAGCAAAGCCTAAACAAAGGCTTAAGGAATTACTTGGCAGCGCGTGCAGGCTCGGGAGATTAACAACGATTTACAAAACCTTTCACCTCCCATCCTGCTGCAGAGAAGAGCCCGGGAGCCAGGCAGGAATTGCATTATTCCCACCAATAATTATTCCAATAATTGTAATAATTATAATAAAAAATATACACAGATATATAAATAAATATACATAATAAAATAATACAATTATTGTTGTCATTCCCATAATAATAATATATAAATACATAAATATAATAGAAATATTATACCTATAAATATATACACAACAATATAAATATAAATATAAATATAAATATAAATATAAATATAAATATAAATATAAATATAAATATAAATATAAATATAAATATAAATATAAATATAAACAATACGACAATAAAATTATTATCGTTCTTATCATAATTGGAATTATTATTATTATGGGTATTATTATTATTATTGTTGTTGTTGTAAGTATTATTATTATTATTATTCCCTAAAACCACTCATGAACAGCCAGAAAATCCAAAATTTCACGCTTTCACAAATCCACAAAACTCTTCAATAAGAAACCTCCAAAATTCCCTCCCCAGCTGGAAAATTTCCCTTGGCACACACCGAGCTCGTGTTTGGTCTTTTCCCAACCCCTGACACTGGGAACGACCAATTCCAGCCTCGTTTTCCAACATTTTTGGAAATATTTTGGAATACCCTGGGATTTTTCCGCTCTGCTCTCCTCCTCTTTAGACTAAACAAATCTTTGCAAGCTCCCTGCGTTTTCCCAGCCTCCCCACAGGACATTTCCTCGCTGAGGACATGGAGGTAGAGGAAATTCCAGCTGATTTCCAGGGGGAAATTCCAGCAGAATTCCAGTGGAAGAGCCCAGCCCAGCAGAGCCGGGCACGGGTTCAGCTGGCTCAGAGCAGGAACGTGACCCAGGGATTTCCTCACTCTTTGCCAGCTGCCCTGGGAGCTGCTCTCTCACCCTTTGGAGGGAAAAAAAAAATGGAATTTGGGAGGGGGAGAGCTCAGCTTATTGCTGAGGAGACATTGGGGGTGAAGGGTTGTATCCCCAGGGTTTCCTGCTCTAATTGGTGGGATTTTGGGAAGGAATTCCTGGCTGGGATGGAATTCCCAGAGGAGCTGTGGCTGCTCCATCCCTGGAAATGTCCAAGACCAGGTGGAGCAGCCTGGGACATTGGGGGTGTCCCTGCCATGGCAGGGGTGACACTGATGGATTTTGATTCCCCTTCCAACCCAAACCATCCCATAATTCTGTTTTTGAATCCATTCAGGAACAGCCCTGAGTTCTGGGAATCTGCTGGGCAGGAAGGACTGCAACCCAGAGAAAGAATTTTTTAGATAAGAAAGAACAAACAACCTTGGAAACCTCAGAAAATGGATTCTGCCTTTCCTTCAGTGCTGGGGCTGGGAAAAACACAGACTCTAAACTGTTGGGGAGGAAATAGAAAAATCTTATAAATATGAGTGCCTAGTGAAAAGTTTTGAAACCATAAGTGAGGTAGAAAATATAGCAATTTTTGACTTTAAGGCTGAAAACAGCCATGTGAAGGTTTAGGGACTCTTCCCTTGTTCAGATAAAGCTAAATGCCACAAATACTAAAAAACCAACAAATATTCTCTTCTAAGTATGTCAGGAAAGGTTTAAAGATAAGCTTTATAGATTAAAAAGCCATAAAACATGGTAATAGAATGATTCCTATAGGTTGCTTGCAAATATTAGGAAATTAGTATTGTGCAGAAGATTGGTTAATGAAAATTAGAATATTCAACATAGAAGAATATTTATAGTATTGTGTTATGAATGTACAAACATGTTGGCTCTATGCAAATATTGGGATAAATGCTCTATGTATAATGTTAAAATAGCATTTTTATATGGATATAGTCTTAGTTAATAGTAAAAGTTAGACATAAGTTTTTTAGAGATAGTTTGCTTAAACTACCTGCTTAATCAAAGATAACAACCCATGAACATGTGATGGGGACCCTGCAGCTGACAAGACAATTATCAACATGCACCAACTGGACCACCACCCAAATTAAAAGGGATAAGGAGAAGAATAAACCACAAGACAAAAACCAGGCATGTTCTAAAAAGGCAGACCCAAGGTCTATGAATATGTAACAAATAGATAAATTGTAAAAAATATTTAAAGGGGTGTTGCCAAGCACCCAGCTGTTTTAACCCTTTGCTTTATGGATGTCTCCTGTTGTCTTTTTATTAAACCTTTTAATTCTCCCAAAACAGTGAATGTGTTTTTCACTTATTGTAAACGGGAAATCGCCTTTTACGCCTCTCACCCTCTTTTATTCTCTTTATGCTCCATCCTCTTCCTTACACTGGACAGTGTAAAGAGTGTTATGTGTTGGAAAATAATTTATGGTATAAAAGATAAGTGCTGCCCCAAGTGCTAGACAGACTTCTGTAACCCAGAGAAAAATTCATTTATCTAATTTAGCCGCGCCCCAATAATAAACTCCAAACTTCACCACCGGAATACAGAATCCTCCTGACTCTGCCCTAACAACCAACAGCACCCCTCACTCTAAACCCCCAGATGTGCTGCCGTGGGGGGGTCTCAGCACACAGACACCCCCGAGGTCCCCCCAGCTCACCTCCTGCCTGAAGGCTTTTCGGAAGCCGCTGTGGCTGCTGGGGGCGAAGGCGCGGCCGGGCACGCAGCTGACCACGGCGGGCATCCCGCTGGCACAGCTGCTGTTGTGGCCAGCCTGGCTGCCCAGCTGGCAGCTGGAGATGTGAGCCTCGCTCCCGCTGCACTCCATGGAGTACGGCCAGTAGTGCTGCTTCCTCCTGCTGGCAAACATCCTGCGGGACAGGCAGGAGGAGGAGGAGGTCAGCGGGTTGCAAATTGTAAAAGGGGGGTTTGGGGGGAGTTGTGGGAGGGAAGTTTTGGGAGGGAAAACACCCTAGGATGAAGTGAGGATTATTTGGAGGATGATCTGTTCATCCAGAGCATGCCTCTGTTGAGATATCACTTAAAAACATGGAATGGATTCCAATATCAAGTGCAGCCACTTAAAGGAAATAAATCCCTACAAGAGATAAAAAATCTGATTATTTGGAGGCTGATCCGTTCATCCACACCATGGATCTGTTGAGATATCATTAAAAGCATAAAATGGATTTCAAGATCAAGTGCAACCACTTGAAGGAAATAAATCCCTGCAAGAGCTAAAAATGTGATTATTTGGAGGCTGATCCGTTCATCCAGAGCATGCCTCTGTTGAGATATCACTTAAAAACATGGAATGGATTCCAATATCAAGTGCAGCCACTTGAAGGAAATAAATCCCTACAAGAGCTAAAAAATCTGATTATTTGGAGGCTGATCCGTTCATCCAGAGCATGGATCTGTTGAGATATCATTAAAAGCATAAAATGGATTTCAAGATCCAGTGCAGCCACTTAAATGAAATAAATCCCTGCAGGAGCTAAAAATCTGATTATTTGGAAGCTGATCCGTTCATCCAGAGCATGCCTCTGTTAAGGTATCACTTAAAAGCATGGAATGGATTCCAAGATCAAGTGCAGCAACTTAAAGGAAATAAATCCTTGCAAGAACTAAAAAATCTGAGTAGGAATCAAAGGTGCAGCTCCAGCCAAGCCACGCTCCCAGAAGTGCAGATCCCACCCCAGGCAGGGACAGGGATAATTCCAAAGAGGATCTGTGCAGATAACTGGGCTGCAGAGCCCCCAAAAAACCTTCCCCTTTCCCTGACCAGCAGCTATCAGCTGGGATTGGGAAAAATCCAAATCCTCTGCGAGTCTGTGTTCACAACCTGAGAGCAATTTCCGAGAGCAGGAGCAGTTCCCCTGCTGACTTGTTCACAGCAGAGCAGCTTGGCAGCAGCTCCTGCTTTGGCTCCCAAAGCTCCTGGAGCTGCTCCAGGCACTCCTGAGGAGGAAAGGGGCACGTGTGATAAACTGGGAAGGGAAGGGATCCAGCTCCATCCCAACTGGGAGGATGCTGGAGAGGAGAGGAATGGAAATACTGGAGGTCAGCTTTAAAAAAGGAGTTCAAAACACAGGGAAGGCTCAGGGGAGCTCAGGCCCTGCTGGGATCTCCACGTGGCTCTGTGGGATCCCAGTGCTGCTCCTCATTCCAGGAATCCCTGCCATGCAGAGCTGGGATCCAGGATTAGCTGTGATAAATGGCACAGCCAGGTGGGTGGAATTTGGGGAGAAAACAGCAGATTTTGGTTTGCTGCAGCACAGAGAGCCTGGAGAAGCACAAAGAGATTTTTTGAGGGGGGTTTTTGGGAGCCCCACTGGGCAGCTCCAGTTTTTCTTTTTTAGGATTCAGATTTTGCAGGGTCACAGCTGTTTGAGGGGACACTTTCCCCCCTGTGCTCACTGAGCTCTGTTGCTCAGCTCAGCATTTCTCCAGCCTCTCCTGGCTCCCAGCCTCTCCCTAATCCTTCCTGGAACCCGATCTGGGCTGAGGCTGGGGCTGGATCCAGCCAGGCTGGAGAGGGAGCTGTGGTTGCATCCCATGATGCTGGAAAATGATGGAGCAGGGCTGAGATCCATCCCAGGGAACAGCAGCAGGACCCTGCCTGCCCTGGGGGCTGTCAGAACCCACCTCTGGCACAGCAGGGACTCCCTGAATTGAGAAAATGAAAAAGAGGATGGGAAAATAGGAATAGAGTTAAAATTTTAAAAATAAATCCTGTGAGGATGAAACACAAAGCAGCCACTTCCCAGGTGGGCTCAGCACAGAAGGAAAGACCTGAAGGAGCTTTTTTTATCCTTCACAGACAGGTCCAGAGAGCTCCATGAACTCCAGAGCAGACAAGAACCAGCCTGACTCAGGGAAGCAGGGATGGGGATGCCTTAGAATAGCAAACAATGACCTCATCCTGGAAATTTCATGAGGCATCAACATCTGGATGGTATTAACAGCCCTGGGGAGGCTGGGGAGAAATGAAGCCCCACCTCGTGTCCCCAGACTGAAAAAAGCAGAATTCAGCTGATCCCCACAGGCAGAACCTCGGGGCTTTGCTGATGTTTGGTTTTTAACACAAAAGGGATCAGTGGGAGCCCAGGGTGATGCTGCTCAGGTCAGAGGTGGGAATGAACATTCCTGCTGGGAGAGTTCAGACAATTCCAGGTCAAGCTGGAATTCAAACCATTTCTAGTGGTGAGGAGAGAGGGATTTTCATCCCAGCAAAGCTTTAAACAAAGCCCCAAGGCTGTGGGAAGGGCTGAGGGGTTGGTTAAGAGAACTCAGGATATTCCATGATTCAGCAGAGAACAAATCATTGCACAAACTCCAGGAAAATTCACCCAAATCCCACTGAGCAGAGGCTGGGGGGCTCCTCCTGGGGACTGTGAGCACATTTGGGAAATTCCAAAAGTTATCAAAGTGCTGCCTTCAGCCTCAGGGAGGAGGGAGGGAAGCCAGGCCTACCAAAACCCTCCAGATCCAGAATTTCCAGGGAAAAACAAACCAGGAGAGTTCCTACTACAAATATTGAAGTGATGAGCTGCTCTGTTATAAACTCTGGGTTTATAATGGGGGAAGCAGACTGGTTAAACTGGGAGTAATGATTGATCCTGGAGCCATTTCTTTGTCCAGTCACAAAGATTCAAAAAGCCATCAGCTCCATCTCTCTGCTCCCAAATTTCTCCTCTCTCCATCAGCAAAATGCATTAAATCCTGCTTTCCCAGCCAGAGCAGGAACTGAGAGAAGGAGTTTCAGCAATTCCTGTATAAAACCCACTGAGAGGAACGAACAAGAGCAGGGACTCAACTTTAGATTTGTTCCATTTCCGAACATAAATCAGCCCCAGAGGCCGAGTTCCAGTCAGGAATAAACCCCTGGCAGTGGGACAACGATGAACTCAGTTGTTTTCTTTTGAGCAAGATCCATCTGCAAATCATTTCACCTCCCAGCACTGTGCAGGGGCTGGGGGCAGTGGGATGTGGGAAGCCTTGAGTAACCTGATCCCAGCTTTTTCTTTTTTTTCCCCTCCAGGCTGCAGAGCAGGAGCAGGATCTGCTCCAGGGAGAAGGGGATTCTCAAATTAAATGGAGGAATCAGGAGAAAAGATTTTTCTGTGGCTTCACAGAAGGGGTTTAGCTCCAGGATGAGCTTTTCCCTCTCCAAAACAAGCCAAGCATCCCCTGGCCCAGGTGAGAAGGTGCCACTGGTCATCCCAGAGCCTCGACCACAAATCCAAGCTCATTCCCAGCCCAGAACTGGGAGCTTTCCCAGTAACACCAGCTGAACATGATGCATCCACCCACAACACAGAGGGAAGCAACCCAGGGAAGAATTCAGATTTTAAACTCTGCTGACAAACAAAACTGTGCAGCTGCCAAAGCTTTACAAGCCTCTCCCATCCAATAAAATGCCATCCCCCTTTATTTTTTCCAACCTGGGATAATGTTTGGCGTGTTTTCCTAAATATTTGTGGGTGCTGGAGCCCAGCAAGGCTGAAAACAAAGAAAGGGAGGGAGGTCTTGGGGTAAACAAGGAAAGGGAGGGAGGTTTTGGGGTAAACAAGGAAAGGGAGGGAGGTTTTGGGGCACTGAGGCTCTTCAGCAGCTGAGATCTCCTGGGCTGGGATTTGGGAGCACTTCCTAATTCCAGCTCAATTCAATGGGATTTTCAGCAGTGCTGAGCTGCTGCTGAACAACCTTCTGTCAGTTTTTCCATTTCCATGTGTCCAAGAGACAGGACAGCTCCTGAGCAGCCTTTTATTTCAGGCAGATGGCTCCAGATGCTCTGGTTAATGCTTTTCTTGGAAAGGCCACAACTGGAAGCAGGAAAAATCTACTTTGTCTGTCTGGAGGTGATTTATTCCCTGCTCCTGCAGGGGGTGAGAATCTCAGGGATGGGTTTGAGGGAAATGTGCTGCACTGGTGGAAGCAAACCCTCCTCAAACTAATATCCAGGGCAATGAATTCCCTGCTCATCTCCTAGGAATCCTGCAGACAGAATTCCAGTGGGTTCATTATTCCTGATTTTCCCTGGTGTTCAGGGCAATGAATTCCAAGTCCTGCAGACAGAATTCCAGTGGGTTCTTTGTTCCTGATTTTCCCTGGTGTCCAGGGCGATGGATTTTCTGCTCATCTCCCTGGGAATCCTGCAGACAGAATTCCAGTGGGTTCTTTATTCCCAATTTTCCCTGGGCTGTTCCAGGCCAAGGATTTCTCCAGCAGATCAGGATTTTGCTAATGAAAGGAACAAACGTGGCCAGGCTGATCCAGAGGGGATGTTCAGAAATAGCAATTCCACAGGCCAGAAGGAGCAGGCAGGAAAACCACAGCTCCTGCCTGGAGCACTCAGCCCTCCCCTGAAGCTGCTCTCCCACTCCCCAGGTCACAGAGCAGCAAAGCAACGAGACAGAATTTCATTTAAACTCTTTTCCATCTGCTTCAGGGGTGTTTTTCCTAAGGAACTGGTGATGAGGGCTGGTGACAAAAAGCAAAGAGAAGAAGTGACAACAAAAAAGTTCAGAGCTCCTGCCTCCCAAGGAAGGGGAAATACAGACTAAACCTTTCCACTTGCAGGTCTGGAAAACACAATGTTCTCCCTATGAATTTATTCCTTCATTTTAAAGGAATCTACAAATCTAGGGAGGAAAAGCAGCACTGAGACCACAGAGGATCCTGTTGCCAGCACCTCCTGGGATGCACGGGCAGGAATTGCACTCAGGGTGGGAAGGAGGAACCTGGGCACAAGGAAGGTTTGTTTCATTCCAAGGAGACTTTTTTGGGAGCTTCCAGCACATCCAGAACTGATCCCAGCTCTGGATCTCTGCACTGGGATGGGGTGAGCAGTTGGAGACTGTTTCCATTATGGAATGACAGGACACAGAAATGGCTTCAAACTGTCAGAGGGCAGGGATGGGGGGATTTTGGGAAGGAATTCCTGCCTGGGAGGGTGGGAGGGGCTGGGATGGAATTCCCAGAGGAGCTGTGGCTGCCCTGGGATCCCTGGAAGTTTCCAAGGCCAGGTTGGAGCACCTTGGGATGGTGGAAGGTGTCCCAGGGAGGCACTAGATGTAAATCCCTTCTAACCCAAACCATTCCATGGTTTTCCCATAGTTGATGGATTCACTGGGACAATTTGCTCCCATCCCTGCTGGAGGAAATGCTCACCCTCGAGCTGGAATTACAAAACAAAACTATTTTTTGGGCCAAGTTTCCCATCTCCCATTCCAGACCCTGTCAAACACTCATCAAGGTCTGCATACCATGGAGCAGCATCTCCTGCCTGCACCAGGGAATTCTGGACCTTCCAAACATTTACACAGATGGAAAATGCCAGAAGGTGCAGTTTCCTCTGAAGCTCCAGGGATGATGTGGAAGGGTCTGGTTTTCCTCTGGAATCCAGTGGGAAAGGCTGCTCTGCTCTTCCAAATCTCAGTTTTTATCTGGGTAGGAAATGTTTGGCTCCTCCCCCTGGGTGGAGCATCTCCCAGTGGGATGATGGAATTTTATCAGCCATGCACTGGGACTAACTGGCCATGAACAGGAGATATCTCCTGGAGGGAGGATGGGCTGTGGGAAGATAAAGATGATTGTCCCAGCTGGTTTAAAGATGGCCCATTAGCAGAGAATGTGTGCCAGGAGATCAGGGTCACTGCCACACCCAGTTTTTAACAATGGCCCATTAACAGGAGATATCTCCCACAGGGATAGGAATCTCTGCCACACCCAGTTTTTAACAATGGCCCATTAACAGGAGATATCTCCCACAGGGATAAGAATCGCTGCCACACCCAGTTTTTAACAATGGCCCATTAACAGGTGATACCTCCTGGATGAAGGGTGGGGCATGGGAAGGATAATGATGATTGCCCAGCTGGTTTTTAACAATGGCCCATTAGCAGGAGATATCTCCCACAGAGATCAGGGTCACTGCCCCACCCGGCTCCAATAGATGGGGACAGAATTCACATTTCTGGACACATCCTGTATTGCAACATGGTTTCACCTGGAATGGTTTGGGTGGCAAAGGAGCTTCAGTCCCAGGGACACCTTCCACTGTCCCAGGTGCTCCAGCTTCTCCTTGGGCATTTCCAGGGATCCAGGGGCAGCCACAGCTGCTCTGGGAATTCCATCCCAGCCCTTCCATCCCGGATAAGAATTTCTTCCCCATATCCCTCTAACCCTTCCCCCTTTATTTCAAACCATTTCCCCCATCCCGTCCCAGCTGGAGGAACAAACTTCTCCTACCCCAGGGTGCCAAAAAGGAATATCTGTGGCTCCCACCAAGCCCTGCCCTCACTTGTAGACGTTGGTGTTGTATTTCCTCTCGCTGGGGAAGCCGAACATCCCGCACACCACCCGGGAGTTCTTCATGGTCCAGTGCTTGTCACAGATCTGCTTCCAGCTGCCCTCGTCCTTCACCTCCACGTAGCCCTCGGTGACCGGGACCCGCTTGCGGTAGGTGGCCAGGATGGGGCGGATGCGGATGTCCTCCACCTGGATGTTCATGTTCTGGGGTAGGAAATAAATGGGAATGATGGTGGGTTAGAGAGAAATGGGTTTTGGAATTTGGAAATGGGGATCACAGCCCAGCTGTGGTTAAAGTTCTGTGGGTGGGGATAAATGGGAATGATGCTGGGTTTCGAAATCTGAGATTTGGAACAGCAGAGCAGCCTTTCCCACTGGATTCCAGAGGAAAACCAGACCCTTCCACATCATCCCTGGAGCTTCAGAGGAAACTGCACCTTCTCCAGGAGCACTGCTCCAGCTGAGCCACATCTGCCCCTGCAGGAGGATGCAGCACCATGGAATGGGACTGTGCCACCACCCTGACTGACTGACTGTGCCAGCTTGGATTCTGACTCTGGCAGGGTTTGGGATTGTTCTGTGTAATACTGCATTTCTATTTTAATTTTCCTAGTAAAGAACTGTTATTCCTAATTCCTATCTCTTTGCCTGAGAGCCCCTTAATTTCAAAACTATAATAATTTGGATTTAGGAGGTTTACATTCTCCATTTCAAAGAGAAGCTCCTGCCTTTATTGGCAGACACCTGTCCTTCAAACCAGGGCACTGGGTTAGATGGAATACTGGGAAAAATTCTTCCCTGTGAGGAGTTGGGATGGAATTCCCAAAGATGTGGCTGCCACATCCCTGGGAGTGTCCAAGGATCAACCTGGGATCATGGGAGGTGTCCCTGCCAATCACAGGGGATGATTTTTAAGCTCCCTTCCAACCCAAACTTTTCTGGAAGTTTATGAAACAAACCTTTCCACCTAGTCTAAATCAATCCTCTGGAAGAGGATTTTTTTTTTTCATTTAAAAAACCCTGTAATTTATTTTTTAAGTAGCCCTACAACAAATCTGCTTTGTCACTTTGATTTCCAGCACTGTTTTCACCTTAATTTACTCCTTGGGGAAATAAATCAAGCTCAGCTTTGTTAGGGCCAGCCTAAACCCCAGAATAGCTCTGGGTGCAGGGAGCTGGAAGCCCTGGCAGGGAAGGAATTTGGGGTTTCCATCCAAAGCCATGATTTCATGTGGAATCAGGGATTCCAAGGTGCTGACAGCACTGCTCTGGCTCCTCCTGCACAGCCAGGACAGGAGCAAATTGTGGAGCAGGATGGATTTCACAGGAGGGCACAGAGCAGGGGCAAAGATTCCAGGGGCAAATCCTGGCTGGAAAATAATCCATGAAGGCACAAAATAGCCCTGCTGGACTCCAGGGGTAAATCCTGGCTGGAAAAAAAATACCTGAGGGCACAAACCAGCCCTGCAGGGCCCCAGGGGCAAATCATGCCTGGAAAATATCCATGAGGGCACAAACCAGCAGGGCCCCAGGGGCAAATTCTGGCTGGAAAAAAAATCCCTGAGGGCACAAACTGGCCCTGCAGGATGCCAGGGACAAATCCTGGCTTGAAAAGATCCACAGGGGCACAAACCAACCCTGCAGAGCCCCAGGGGTAAATCCTGGGTGGAAAAAAAAAACCTCTAAGGACATAAATCAACCCTACATGATGCCAGGGACAAATCCTGGCTGGAGGGGGTAAATCCTGCTTGGAAAAAAATCCTTGAGGGCACAAACCAACTGTGCATAGCCCCAGGGGTAAATCCTGGCTGGAGGGGGCAAATCCTGGTTGGAAAAATAAATCCATGAAGACACAAACCAACCCTGCAGGTTCCCTCAGGGGGAAATTCTGGCTGGAAAAGATCCTTGAGGATCCAAACCAGCCCTGAAGGGCTCCAGGGGCAAATCTTGGCTGGAAGGGGCAAATCTTGGCTAGAAAAAAAATTCCTGAGGGCACAAACCAACCCTGAAGAGCCCCAGGGGTAAATCCTGGCTAAAAAAAAAATCCCTGAGGGCACAAACCGGCCCTGCAGGATGCCAGGGACAAATCCTGGCTGGAGGGGCTAAATCCTGCCTGGAAAAAAATCCTTAAGGGCACAAACCAACTCTGCAGAACTCCAAGGGGCAAATCCTGGCTGGAAAAATAAATCCATGAAGACACAAACCAACCCTGCAGAGGCCCAAGGACAAATCCTGGCTGGGAAAGTTCCTCTGTGGCAAGTGGTTACAAAAGAGCTTCTGAAAAATGGGTGAATTCCTTTCCAGGAGCCCTTTCCTTGTCAAATATGTGCAAACCCACGTGGTCCTGCTCGGGGTTACATCAGAACTGAGGAATCCTCACATTCAGCCACTCGGAAAAGAAAAAAATTGCCCGGAGCTTTAAAGGGCCACGGGGCTGTGGTCAGGGCTGGCAGGGAGGTGGGAGCAGGACCTGCCCAGTCCTGCAGATTCCAGGCTCATCCATTCTCCAGATGCTTTCAGCAGGGCTGGTAGAACAAACAGAGCCCAGGGAAGGGCAGAGAAAGGCATCTGGGGGAGAAAATGGGTCAGGGAGTGGGGCTGGCATCTCCTCCTCAGCTCTGCTCTCTGCCCACACCACCTTGGATAACTCACTTAAAGCTTCCCCCTCTCCTTTTCTTTATTCCTCCCTGCTTTTCTGCCTTTGATTTATCAACATTTACCACCCAGTTTTGCAAATCACTGATTCCCCCTCACCCCCTCAATTCTCCAAAAATCCCACTGGAGCATCCCTCAACCCCAGGAAAACAGGATTTATCCAACACAGGCTGGGCTCCAGTTTTGAAATCCCTCAAGAATTAAAAATAACCCCCGACATACCCAAATTTGTCACATCTGAGGCAATCTCAGGTGTTCCAAGGGTCTGATGTAAGAGGGGATTTAAAACCTCTCTGCTGGAGCCTGAGAAATCCATTTGCAACACGAAGTTTCTCCTGAGCTAGGCAGTTTCTCCTAAAACCTTGCAGGATTTTTTTTTGCCTACGTGCTGTCAGGAAGGTATCGGAGCCTCAGGGCATTCCAGGCTGCTTTCCAAACCCTGCAGCTCGCTTTTCCCTGGTGCAATTTAGGAAATGTTTCCAGCTTTTGCCTTGATGGAGAAATTGTGTTTACCCAGGGTAGTCAGAGGGAACCTTGTTCTTCTGCTTTCCTTACCCTGCCTCATTTTCTACACCAGGGAAAAAAAAAAAAAAAAAAAAGTAATCAAAGCCTTAAATCCACTTGGAAACAGTTCTGGGTGCTGAAGATCTTCAAGTGTTTTTAATAAAACCTTTTAAAAGGGATTAACCCAAAGGCCAGGGAGCCAACACTTCAAATTGTGCTGGGAAAGCACCTGGGAAAAGATGGGAAACAGGAGGAAATCTGCACTGGCAGCTGGGAAAAGTGGGAGAGGGATTTTTCCATCTGTGAGTGTGGGATTTATCCACCCTGAGTAGATTTGGGAGCCACAGTGAGGTGAGGATCAGCCCTGCTGCACATTAGAATCACAGAAATGGGACATGTCTTGGGATGCAACCAGGATGTGGCCAGAAATGTGAATTCTGTCCCCATCTGCTGAAAGTGGGGCAGTGCCCCTGATCTCCTGGCACACATTATCTGCTAATGGGCATCTTTAAACCAGCTGGGCAATCATCTTTATCTTCCCACAGCCCATCCTCCCTCCAGGAGATATCTCCTGTTCATGGCCAGTGAGTCCCAGTGCATGGCTGATAAAATTCCATCATCCCACTGGGAGATGCTCCACCCAGGGGGAGGAGACAAACATTTCCCACCCAGATAAAAACTGAGATTTGGAACAGCAGAGCAGCCTTTCCCACTGGATCCCAGAAGAAAACCAGACCCTTCCACATCATCCCTGGAGCTTCAGAGGAAACTGCACCTTCTCCAGGAGCACTGCTCCAGCTGAGCCACATCTGCCCCTGCAGGAGGATGCAGCACCATGGAATGGGACTGTGCCACCACCCTGACTGACTGACTGTGTCAGCTTGGATTCTGACTCTGGCAGGGTTTGGGATTGTTCTGTGTAATACTGCATTTCTATTTTCATTTTCATAGTAAATAACTGTTATTCCTATTCCCATATCTTTGCCTGAGAGCCCCTTAATTTCAAAATGATAATAATTTGGAGGGAGGGGGTTTTACATTCTCCATTTCCAAGAGAAGCTTCTGCCTTTCTTAGCAGACACCTGTCCTCCAAACCAGGACAGAACATTTCAGCAATGTGTGCTGAAGCCCACATGTGGTTTTCACATGTTTTTTCCTTTCCTTTTTCCTTGGATTTAGACTGGCTGGAGGCCACAGCCAGTCTTTGGGATGAGTTCACACCCAGGGATGCTGCCCCAGGTGCTGCTCCACAGCTCAGCCCTCTGGATTTGTGCTGATTCCAGATGCTGAACATCTGCCCAGTGCTTCCCAGCATCAGCATTCCCACATTTCACCTTTTCCTCATCATTAAACATCCCTTTACTCACTGCTGGGCCACCCCAGGGAAATGGAAAACCTGGAAAAGCCCCCAGGCAAACAGAGGAGTCAAAGGACTCCTGGTTTTATCTTTTGGGTTTGATCTTTTCCAGCCTTAAGGATTCCTGGGAGGGAGCAGCAATTCCCAAACAGAAATCAGGTTCAGACAGAGCAAACTGCTTCTGCAAAGGCCAAAAAATCAGAGAATCAGGCAGAGGAAGAAAAGACCCCACTGAGGATGAGGAGGAGAAAAGTCACCATGATGCAAAAAAAGTTATAAAAATAAAAGCCTCTTGAAAAATGGGAAGCTTGGGAATGCTGGGAGGTACTTTGGGATTTGCCTGTTATTTTTGCAATTATTTCTGCAGCTTAACAAATCAAAAGAAGTTGTTCCAGCTATTTCCAGAAGAGCTCTGAGCACAGCAGGGGTGGGATATCCATGGCTCCAGGACTCCAGATCCCAGAATTTCCCACTCCTGGACTTGAAATTCCTGTATTTCCAACTCCAGGATTGAAATCTCTCAATTTCCTATTCCTACACTTGAGATCTCAGAATTTCCCACTCCAGGACTCCAAATCCCTTAATTTCCCCCTTCCAAGCTGGACATTTGGATGTTTCTTCCCCCCTGACTGACTGGGCTGAGTCCTTATTGGTTTTTTTTTGTTGTTGTTGTTTTTTTTTTTTTTTTTTAATTTTTTTTTTTACAGCAGTGAAAAAATAAGTGGTAAATTGAATTCCTTGCTCTTGGATTTGGGAAAATGTTCCCAGGGCCAATGTGCCACCTCAGGCTCTGGACAAAACTCTCCCATCCCATCCCTCTGCCCCAGAGATGCTGACTCAGACATGAAAAGAAATCCTGCTCCAACCTGGGATTCTGTTTTGTGCATCCAACTCCTTTGTCATCATTATTTCTTTTTTGACCTGTGTTTGCCAAGGACGATTAAAAAAAATGAGAAAAGCAGCAAAAAATGAGGTAACATTTCATTCCTGGAGGGAATTCTTCTCCTGATAGATCCAACAGACCACAATGACATTTTCAGGATCTATCTAAGAGAAAAAACCAATCCAAATCCTATCCCCTTCTCCCTTCCAGGACTGGTCTAGAGCAGGAATTTTTGTGACAGCAAATCCAACCTAAATCCCATCCATTTTTTCCTCCCAGAGCTGGTTTAGAGCAGGGAATTTTGGAATTTTTGTCTGGAACCAAACCCAACCTAAATCCCATCTCCTTTTCCCTCCCAGGGCTGGTTTAGAGCAAGGAATTTTGGAATTTTGTCCGGGAGCAAAATCAACCCAAAATCCATCCATTTTCCCCCCCAGGCTGGTTGAGAGCAGGAATTTTTGATGGAGCAACTCAAGGGTTTGCTCTGGCTCTAAACAAAGAGCAAAACCTCAGAGAGGAATTCAAGGCACTGCAGAGCTCAGCTTTATATTGGAAAAATCAAGAACAAAGGATCAGAATCAGCACACTGAGGGTTCTCCAGGAGAAAAGGCTGCCAGGAGCTTTTTTCCCAATAATTCTTTGGGATTTGAACGGTTTCCTTTGGCTGCAGAGGTTTTGTTGCACTGTTCAATAATGCAAACCCAGGCAGAAATGGTTTATCCTCCACCAGCAGCTGGGCTGATGGTGAAAACAGATTCCAGAGAAAAACTGGGAGCAAACAACACCTGATGGATAAAGCAGATTCCTGAAATCCCCCTCTCTTGTGCTCCAGGGACACGTGGAGAGCAATCCCACAACAAGGAAAACTCTGGGATTGAGAAAAAGCTGAACCCAAACCCTAAACCATGACTGGTTTTAGGGAAACAAAGCTGTGATGGGGATTTGGGATAAGGTTGGGACAGGAGGGAGGGAATGGTTTAAAATTAAAGGGGTGTCTTGGGTTGCAATACAGGATGTGGCCAGAAATGTGAATTCTGTCCCAATCTGCTAAACCAGGTGGGGCAGTGACCCTGATCTCCTGACACATATTATCTGCTAATGGGCCATGTTTAAACCAGCTGGGCAATCATCTTTATCTTCCCACAGCCCATCCTCCCTCCAGGAGATATCTCCTGTTCATGGCCAGTGAGTCCCAGTGCATGACTGATAAAATTCCATCATCCCACTGGGAGATGCTCCACCCAGGGGAGGGAGCCAAACATTTCCTACCCAGATAAAAACTGAGATTTGGAACAGCAGAGCAGCCTTTCCCACTGGATTCCAGAGGAAAACCAGACCCTTCCACATCATCCCTGCACCTTCAGAGGAAACTGCACCTTCTCCAGGAGCACTGCTCCAGCTGAGCCACATCTGCCCCTGCAGGAGGATGCAGCACCATGGAATGGGACTGTGCCACCACCCTGACTGACTGAGGGTGTCAGCTTGGATTCTGACTCTGGCAGGGTTTGGGATTGTTCTGTGTAATACTGCATTGCTATTTTAATTTTCCTAGTAAAGAACTGCTATTCCTATTGCCATATCTTTGCCTGAGAGCCCCTTAATTTCAAAATTATAGTAATTTGGAGGGAGGGGGTTTTACATTCTCCATTTCAAAGAGAAGCCCCTGCCTTTATTGGCAGACACCTGTCCTTCAAGCCAGGACAGGGAGGCAAAGCTGTGACGGAGATTTGGGATAAACGAGGGATAAGGTGGGAGAAATGGTTTGAAATAAAAAGGGGGCAGGGTTAGATGGGATATTGGGCAGAAATCCTTCTCTGAGATGGAATTCCCAGAGGAGCTGTGGCTGCCCCTGGATCCCTGGGCGTGCCCAAGGAAGGGTTGGACAGTGGGATTGGGATTGAAACTCCTTTCCCACCCAAACCATTCCAGGATTCCACGATCTCAGCTGGGACTTCCAGCATCCTACAACACAAACCAGTAAAAAACGAGAGAAAAACACACAAAAACTCTTCCAGGCTGGGCCGTGTTTGCCTCCATCCCAACGCTCTCCTTGCCAGGAGCCACCTCCAGGGCCCCAGAGCTGCTCCTCTCTGCGGGGACACAAAAGCCCTGGCAGAGGCTCCGAGCTCCGTTACGAAACCAGGGAGGGAATCGGGGCCAGCCCAGAGAAAAGGGTTTGTTTTTGAGCCCTCACAAAAGGATTCCTGGCTCGGAAAAGTTTTCACATGAGCCTCCAGTGCTTTTGTTTCCACCCTCTGAAGCAAAGGCTTCCCCACAGCTCTGGGTCTGACCAGGATCCCACCCGATTTTGGGAATATTCCCCTTTGCTTTGTGCTGGTAAATCAGTGATGCCCAGGATGGGTTTTTTGGGTTTTCTCCATGCTCAAACCCAGCCCTTCCCTTTCCTTTTGAAGGGCCCTGAGGATGCTCAGGAATCAGTCCAGGGAGATTGATTCCTGAAATTCCTGTTCCTAGAAATCCCAGGCTGCAGACGCTGCCCTGGCGCTGAGTCTCCCTGGAATTTGGATTTCTCTCTGCTCTGTCCTTGGATTTTTCCATTTCCATTCCTCTCCTGCTTTGAGAGCTCCATGATCCACTCAGACTCCTCTTTCCTTCCCTAAGCCTGACCTGCCCCACTGCCCCTTAAGTAAAATCCATTTAGATCCTTTTTCACTCCCAACAGAGCTCCAGGATTTGTTAGCGTCCAAACATCAGGAATTAAGTCTGAAACTTGAACAAAAAAATTGATTTTTTTTTTTTTTTTCTCCAATCCACAACACACCAAAATCTTTCCTCAGGGGCTTTGTCCATCATAAAAACTCCACTTCCACTAAAACCTCAGCCACCAGAGGAAAACAACTCTTTTTTTCTTCTTGTTTGGGTTTAAACATCTGGAGCTGAGCCTCTGAGTCACCCCAAGGTCCTGGCTGCTACATAAACACGAGAGGATGGGACAAAGCCCTGGGGACAGAGGCTGCACAAAGGGTGAGGGAGCAGAGTTTGAGCCAGGCTTAGGGGCCAGGAGCAGATTTGGGCTGACAAAAGCCTGGCTGAGCTGGGAAAGGCTCCGTGGAGCTGGGGCAGAGGAAAGGGACACAGAGGGGACAGAGCAGGAGGGGCTCAACTTGGGGCAGGCTCAGATTAGGGCAGACTCAGTTTAGGGCAGGCTCAGCTCAGGACAGGCTCAGTTTAGGGCAGGCTCAGCTTGGGACAGGCTCAGTTTAGGGCAAGCTCAGCTCGGGACAGGCTCAGTTTAGGGCAAGTTCAGTTTAGGGCAGGCTCAGCTCAGGACAGGCTCAGTTTAGGGCAAGTTCAGCTTGGGACAGGCTCAGTTTAGGGCAAGCTCAGTTTAGGACAGGCTCAGCTCAGGACAGGCTCAGTTTAGGGAAAGCTCAGCCCTGTCCTGGCAGCCCCAGGGCTGGGGGTTCCTTTCTGTCCTTTCTGCTGAGCTCAAAGTGTCTGGATCAGGCACTGAAACCCGGGGGAATTTATTGCCAAGACACAGCAAGGTCAGGAACACAGAATTAATTAAATTAAATCTGTGCAAAAGACTCCCAAGCTCATTAAGCCCAACCTCTGACCAATCAGCACCTTCTCACCATGACCACCCCACTCTGTCCTCAGGAGAAGTTCAAGATTTGAACAGGAAAATTATCTTTAAAGACCTTTCCAGCCCAAACTCTGATTCCAACCTGCCACAAAGGAGCCACTGAGGCAAATGATCACATTCACTTCGAATTTACAGCACTAAAACACAGTGGGCTCCCCCAAAATCTGATTAATTAACATTTTCCTGAGGTGAGGAGAGGCTGAAGACCCAGAGTCACAAAGCTGCAGAATTTGGCTGCACTTGGGTTTGGAGGAGTAAATATTTATAGCAGAGGGAAACCCAAAGCCTGTTGTCACAACAAACAGGAAAAATAAAACTTAAACAGGCAAAAAAACCTTTTAAACTAATTTTTTACTCTTTCTTTTTACTAATTAAACACTCATGGCTGCAGGACACAGAGATGGGCTGGGGGTGACCTGTGTGACAAATCCCTGCAGTGGGGACAGAGATTCCAGAGAATTTTATGGGGAAAAAAAAAATAAAAATAAAAAAAAGCGTGAAAAGAGGGAGATTTACCTGAGGACAAGGTAAATCTCCAACAGAGCCTGATTTGACTCAAAGCTCCTGAGCAGAACCTCACAGAACCTTTCCCCACTCATTAAAAATCTGGAATTTTCACCAGAATCATGAAATGCTTCGTGTTGGAAGTGACTTAAACCCTGGGACACCTCCCCCCATCCCAAACCCCTCCAAGGACACCTCACCCCACTTTTAACCCAGCACAAGCCAAGCCTTTGAAGAACTGGGCTTTGAAGTGAGATTTTTTTTTCTGCCTCACAAGTACCCAGAGGGGAAATGAAGGCCAGAAATAGCAGCAAGGTCTGACTTGCTAAGCCAGACCTGTCTGGGATAAGGTCTGGCCAAAGCCCCAGGTACCAGAGCTATTTGTGAGCCTCTAAAAGCTGCAGAAATTTGATATATTTAGAGCTTTTTTTATATTTGGAGGCTGTGTGGGAGCACACAGAGGGGAAAGGAGTGGACAGCAAATATTTTGTTCAGGATGTTTTGGGGCGTGCATTGAATCAAATCTCTCTGGTGTGTTGGTTTAAGGAATGCATTAAGGTAAAAATCAGTGACTGTGGTCCTGAAAAGGCAGGAAAGGAGCTGCAGGTGGGTCTGGAATGAGCTGGGATAACACAGAGTGTGAATTTTTCCCCTGGAAAAGCAAGGATGCCATTCCCAGCTTGGGGAACACGAAGGGAATTTGGATTTTCCAGCTCCATCACCCTCCAAGAAATCCTCTAAAATCTGCAGTGAGAGTGGAAAACAGAAAAAAAAAAATGGAATTTTAACAAGGGAGGGATGGAATTCTGGTTTTGCCAGAAGGATTAACCCCTTCCTGCCTGTCTCCCTCCTCCTCGTCACAACTTTCCCACTATTCACCCTCCCCCAAAACACTTCAGGGTTTGGGTTGGAAAGACCTTTAAAGATGATTTTTCTGTTCAAATATTGAACTTTTCTTAAGGACAGCATGGGATGCTCTGGGTGAGAAGGGGCTGATTTGGCTTAATGAGCCTGGAGGTCTTTTTGCACAGATTTAATTCAATTAATTTAATTAATTCTATATTTCTCTGGTCCTGACCTTGCTGTGTCTTGGCAGTAAATTTTCCCAGTGCCCCTTCCCAGCAGGAAAAGGGATGGAAAAGCTCAGGGATGGGAAGAGATGTTTCACAACCCTCAATGGGAAGGGATCTGTCTGAGCACATCCCTATGGAATGGCTGAGGGATTTATGGGATGGAAAATTTCATCCCATCCCACTGACCCACAACTTCTCCAAACTGGGAAGCTGAGCTGGGCTGGTGTCCAATGAAAACAAACTCAGCTCAGGGTTATGGAGTTCCTTGGGAAGGACTGGGGGCTCCTTGTGGGGCACAGCTGAGCCAGCCAGGCCAGATTTGGGCACAAAAATTCACTCTGGGGTCATTTCCTCTCCTGGATTTCCCTGTTCCAAACAATTCCCAGCCAGGCCAGATTTGGGCACAAAAATATCACCCTGGGGTCATTTCTACTCCTGGATTTCCCTGTTCCAAACAATTCCCAGCCAGGCCAGATTTGGGCACAAAAAAATCACCCTGGGGTCATTTCCACTCCTGGATTTCCCTGTTCCAAACAATTCCCAGCCAGGCCAGATTTGGGCACAAAAAAATCACCCTGGGGTCATTTCCACTCCTGGATTTCCCTGTTCTCAGCAATTCCCAGCCAGGCCAGATTTGGGCACAAAAAAAAATCACATTGGGGTTAATTCCACTCTTGGATTTTCCTTGGTCCCAGTAATTCCCAGCCAGGTCAGATTTGGACACAAAAAAAAAAAATCACCCTGGGGTCATTTCCTCTCCTGGATTTTCCTGTTCCCAGCAATTCCCAGCCAGGCCAGATTTGGGCACAAAAAAATCACCTTGGGGTCGTTTCCACTCCTGGATTTTCCTGTTCCAAACAATTCCCAGCCAGGCCAGATTTGGGCACAAAAAAATCACCCTGGGGTCATTTCCTCTCCTGGATTTTCCCTGTTCCCAGCCAGCCCCAGGAAATTTGCACCTAAAGGGTTTTAGGACTTTCTAAATGATGAGGAAAGTCTGTGGGAATTGGGGTTTTTCAGAAGTTTTGGGGTGATCTCATTGTGGCCTTGCAGAGCCTGAAGGAGCTGCTGGAACACAGAGAGGGATTTGGGATTTGGGATGGAGGGACAGGACACAGGGAATGGGTTCCCATGAAAAAGGGGAGATTTGGGTGGGATATTGGGATGGAATGAGGGTTTGAGGGGCTGGGATGGAATTCCCAGAGGAGCTGGATCCCTGGCAATGCCCAAGGCCACCCTGAAGGTGAAAAACCTTTTCCCAAAATCCAGTTAAACCTCTCCTGGCCCAGCTCCAGCTGCTCCCTTGGATCACAGGCACCAAAATCCTGTGAATCCACAGCCTGTGCACACAGATTTGGGATTTGGGAATCACAGCCAGGCTGGGAATGCAGAACCCAACAGCCAAGCTTGGTTTAGCACCTCCAGCCAGGCCTGGTTTAGTAAAGCCTGGTTTAAACAGCAGCTGAAGGACAAACTGACAAATCCCTTCCCCTGGGAATCCTGGTGGGATTGAGCTGGTTGTGCTCTGTCAGAGGTTTCTGACCACAGCAGGGCTCAGAGGAAATTCCAGCCCCCCTCACCCCTCATTCCAAAGGGAAAACATCACTGGGACAAGCTGTGGGCTCCAGGAGGAGCTCACAATGAATTAATGTGAGGAATGATCTACAGAATTCCCAAGAATTGTTGGAAAGGGTAAAGATTTCCAAATTCACCTTCACAGGAGGTTTTGGACTCCCCTAATTCAAGTTTATGACCCCCTTAGGTCACCCTGTTCCTTATTTTAGTCTCCCACTGCTGCCCAGGAGACAAAGCAAAGATAAGAGAAGGAAAAGTCAGAGGGGGAAGGAACTGGAAAATTTGACAGCCAGTTGTGACCCCATGATGGCATCCCAAACATTCCAACTGCTCAGCCCAGCCTCAAGGACAGCAGGGAGGGAAGGGAAGCTCCAGGAGAAAAAAAAAAAATTATAGAGAGAGAATAAAAATCAGCTGGGTTTTGCACAATGGAAGCAGTGGTGTGGTGGTTCATGAAATTCAGGGAGAAACAGAAGAGGTTAAAATTATTCAGGGAGATAAAAATCTGGGAATGGTTTGGGTGGGAAAGGAGGTTAAAATAATTCAAAGAGAAAGGGAGTCTTGGAATTGTTTGGGTGGGAAAGGAGGTCAAAATTATTCCAGGAGATAAAAGATTTAATAATGGTTTGGGTGGGAAAGGAGGTTAAAATCCTATCAGGGAGATAAAAAATCTGGGAATGGTTTGGGTGGAAAGAAGCTTAACATCATTCAGGGGGATAAAAAAAATCCTGAAATGGTTTGGGTGGGAAAGCTCAAAATCACTCAGGGAGATAAAAAAAAAATCCAGGAATGGTTTGGGTGGGAAAGGAGCTTAAAATCATTCAGGGAGAAACAGAATCTTGGAATGGTTTAGGTGGGAAAGGAATTAAAATCACTCAGGGAGATACAAAATCCGGGAATTATTTGGGTGGGAAAGGAAGTTAAAATCCTCCAGTGCCACCCCTACCATGGGCAGGGACAATTCCCAGGTTGATCCAATCTGGTTTTGGGCACTTCCAGGGATGGGGCAGCCACAGCTTCCCTGGAATTCCATTCCAGCCTCTCCCCAACCTCAAAGGGAAGGGTTTTTTCCCTGATTTTCACCTGCTCTGTCAGTTTGTCAGTAAAACAACCTCTGCCCAGGAAATGCAGCATTTCCATCCTGCTCACTGCAACTCCCCAAAAACAAACCCACTTCTCCCTTTCCCATCCCTTTTCTTGCTGCTGGATTCAGGAATCTCTTCAGTCTCATGATCCATCTGAAATTTCAGCACCCCCAGAGCAGCAGCTGAGCTCATTCCCAATTTTCTGCTCACCCAGCCCCGGTGCTGAGCTCATGGAAAAGCAAAAAAAACTCCTCCAAAACTTCCCTGATTAATTCCTGGAGCAGCTCAGGGTGAGGTGACCTCTGTCTAGACTGAACCAAATTTTCTTCCAGGTGTTTTGAGGACTCTCTGTGGTTTCAGAGCAGCCAAAGCCACCCCTGGTGTTCCATGATCCCTCCTGGACACAATGGAACCATTGATGGAGCAGCTTGGGATGATCCCAAGGATTGAGATCCTGGACCTGCAGCCCTTCCCTGGAACTCTGAGCGCTGCCTGCTCATCCCACTGCAGCTCAGGGATTTAAAATTCAAGGGTTCATCCCACTGGCTTTGCTCTGGATGCTCAAATTAAAATGTTTATAGGGGGGTCTTCCCATAAATTTTTGGCCAAGGGTAGTCAGGGAATTGAGACAGATAAAAATCCAAGTAAAGGGAAGTGCTTGAGGGATCACAAACTCCCCAGGATGAGGAGATGAAGGAAAAAATTCCCTTTTAAAAAAATCCCTTTTTTTCCACTCTGAAGGTCTCATCCCAGCTCCCTTCCAGCAGGGAATTGAGACAGCAAAAAGTCCAACAGGGAGGTGCCTGAGGCACAACAAACTTCCCACACTGAGGAAAAAAAAATCTCTTTTTTACCCTTCTGAGGATAAATTGATCATGGGAATAAACTGGGATAAATTGATAATGTGAATAAATATGGGATAAACATGGAATAAATTGATAATGTGAGTAAATATGGTATAAACATGGAATAAATTGATAATGTGAATAAATATGGGATAAACATGGAATAAATTGATAATATGAATAAATTGATAATGTGAGTAAATATGGGAAAAACATGAAATAAATTGATAATGTGAATAAATGTGGGATAAGCACAGGATAAATTCATAATGTGAATAAATATAAGATAAACATGGAATAAATTTATAATGTGAATAAATATGGGATAAACACGGAGTAAATTGATAATATGAATCAATATGGAAAAAACATGGAATAAATTCATAATATGAATAAATATGAGATAAACATGGAATAAATTCATAATGTGAAAAAATATGGGATAAACACAGAATAAATTGATAATGTGAATAAATACGGGATAAACACAGAATAAATTCAGAATGTGAATAAATATGGGATAAACACAGAATAAATTCATAATGTGAATAAATGTGGGATAAACACAGAATAAATTCATAATGTGAATAAATATGAGATAAACACGGAATAAATTGATAATATGAATCAATATGGGAAAAACATGGAATAAATTAATAATATGAATCAATATGAGAAAAACATAGAATTAATTGATAATGTGAAAAAATACGGGATAAACACAGAATAAATTCCTAATGTGAATAAATATGAGATAAACACGGAATAAATTCAGAATGTGAATAAATATGAGATAAACACAGAATAAATTCCTAATGGGAATAAATACGAGATAAACACAGAATAAATTCCTAATGTGAATAAACACAGGATAAAGTGACAATTTCCATCCCTGTCCATGGGACACACCAGATCACCACTTTTACCCCAATTACCTCGATCTGGTTAATCAGGGAGTTGTCAAACTTGAAGCCAGGGATCCTCTTCTCGCTGCACACCACGCCCACGTCCTCGCTGTGCTTGCAGTCGCTCACGCCCCAGCCATTGGAGCCACAGGCAGCCAGGCTGCTCTCCCTGCCCGTGCAGTGCACGTTGTCCAGCCAGATCTTCCCTAAAAAAGGAGGGGAACACAGCTGAGAATCCCACAGGAGGGATCCAGGCTGGATTCCCTAAAATCAGGAATGCAGGAAGTGTTGGGTCTCGCTCTCAATAGCGCCTTGGGTAGTGCGTGTTGTCCAGACAGATTTTCCCTGGAATGGGAGGAAAATAGATGAGATTCCAAGAGGAAACAATTGAGATTCCAAGAGGAAACAATTGAGATTCCAAGAGGAAACAATTGAGATTCCAAGAGGAAACACAACTAAGATTCCAAGAGGAAACACAACTAAGATTCCAAGAGGAAACACAACTAAGATTCCAAGAGAAAAACACAACTGAGATTCCAAAAGGAAAACACAACTGGGATTCCCAGAGGAAACAATTGAGATTCCAAGAGGAAACAATTGAGATTCCAAGAGGAAACACAGCTGAGATTCCAAGAGGAAACACAGCTGAGATTCCAAGAGGAAACACAGCTGAGATTCCCAGAGGAAACACAACTAAGATTCCAAGAGGAAACACAGCTGGGATTCCAAGAGGAAACACAACTGGGATTCCAAGAGGAAAACACAAGTGAGATTCCAAGAGGAAAACACAAGTGAGATTCCAAGAGGAAAACACAACTGGGATTCCCAGAGGAAACACAACTGGGATTCCCAGAGGAAACACAACTGGGATTCCAAGAGGAAACACAACTGGGATTCCAAGAGGAAACACAACTGGGATTCCCAGAGGAAACACAGCTGGGATTCCCAGAGGAAACAACTGGGATTCCAAGAGGAAACACAACTGGGATTCCCAGAGGAAACAACTGGGATTCCAAGAGGAAACACAGCTGAGATTCCAAGAGGAAAACACAACTGGGATTCCAAGAGGAAACACAACTGGGATTCCCAGAGGAAACACAACTGGGATTCCCAGAGGAAACACAACTGGGATTCCCAGAGGAAACACAACTGGGATTCCCAGAGGAAACACAACTGGGATTCCCAGAGGAAAACACAACTGGGATTCCCAGAGGAAACACAACTGGGATTCCCAGAGGAAACAACTGGGATTCCCAGAGGAAAACACAACTGGGATTCCCAGAGGAAACACAGCTGGGATTCTCAGAGGAAACACAACTGGGATTCCAAGAGGAAACACAACTGGGATTCCAAGAGGAAACACAACTGGGATTCCCAGAGGAAAACACAACTGGGATTCCCAAAGGAAACAACTGGGATTCCAAGAGGAAACACAACTGGGATTCCCAGAGGAAACACAGCTGAGATTCCAAGAGAAAAACACAACTGAGATTACAAAAGGAAAACACAACTGGGATTCCCAGAGGAAACACAACTGGGATTCCAAGAGGAAACACAACTGGGATTCCCAGAGGAAAACACAACTGGGATTCCCAAAGGAAACAACTGAGATTCCAAAAGGAAAACACAACTGGGATTCCAAGAGGAAACACAACTGGGATTCCCAGAGGAAACAACTGGGATTCCAAGAGGAAACACAACTGGGATTCCAAGAGGAAACACAACTGGGATTCCCAGAGGAAACACAACTGGGATTCCAAGAGGAAAACACTCCTGCTCTGCCTCCAGAGCCAAAATCCACAAATTTGGGAGCAGATTCCAGGTTTTCAATTTCCCTTGGGTCCCACTCACTCTTTCACAGGACATTTATAGGTGTGAGCACTCAAATATTGTTAAATCCACCCAAACCAGCACCTTCAGCCCTGCTGAGTGGAAGGCTCCAGGGAGGGCAGGAAAAATCTTCTGTAGGATAAAATTCAATCCCAAATCTCGATAAATCCCCTGGGCTGTTGTTATTCTACAGATTTGTTGTTATTCCTGGATTATTTCAGAGTTTTCCTTCTCTAACTCGGTGATTTCAGGAATTCCCACCTGTCACACACAAATATTCTCCTTTCCAGGGGTTTGTCAGGCAGATATTTGGGATTCAGGATATTTGGGATTTTCCACATTTCCACCAGGTGCAAGTTCAGAGGGTGAGAAAGGATAAAACACATCCCAGGATGAGGGGAGTGAAAAAGGTGAAAAAAAGGAAATCTGGATGGTATTTTGGGAAGAAATTCCTCCCTGGGAGGGTGGGGAGAGGCTGGGATGGGATTCCCAGAGGAGCTGGGGCTGCCCCTGGATCCCTGGAATGTCCAAGGCCAGGCTGGAGCAGCCAACAATTTATCACTTCACCGAGCACAGCATGAGAAAGGAACACTCAACATGATCAATTAAACTCAAATTAGGGATTATTTGGGGCTGGAAGATTCTCTCAGTTCCCTAAAATCCAAAACCAAGAACCTTCAGCTGCTCCAGACCCTTCCCCATCCCTGATTTCCAACACTTTCACCTCATGGATCCCAAATACACCCAGCACAGCACAAGAAAAAAAACCACTCAAAACCATCAATTAAACTGAAATTAGGGATTATCTGGGGCTGGAATATTCTCTCAGTTCCCTAAAATCCAAAACCAAGAACCTTCAGCTGCTCCAGACCCTTCCCCATCCCTCTGTCCATCCTTTGGATTCTTTCCAACACTTTCACCTCAAATATCCCAAACATACTCAGCACAGCACCAAACTCCCCAAAACCATCAATTAAACTGAAATTAGAGATTATTGAGAACTGGGAAAAGCCAATTCCCTATTCCAAGAGTTCCTCACCTTCTCCTTTTCCATACTTGGAGCCTGGCAGCCAGGACACAGCCTCCACATATCCCAGCTCCTGATAGAGCAGGAGAGACAAACACCCCAAAACCATCAATTAAACTGAAATTAGAGATTATTGAGAACTGGAAAAATCCAATTCCATATTCCAAGAGCTCCTCACCTTCTCCTTTTCCATACTTGGAGCCTGGCAGCCAGGACACAACCTCCACATATCCCAGCTCCTGATAGAGCAGGAGAGACAAACACCCCAAAACCATCAATTAAACTGAAATTAGAGATTATTGAGAACTGGGAAAATCCAATTCCCTATTCCAAGAGCTCCTCACCTTCTCCTTTTCCATACTTGGAGCCTGGCAGCCAGGACACAGCCTCCACATATCCCAGCTCCTGATAGAGCAGGAGAGACAAACACCCCAAAACCATTAATGGGACTGAAATTAGAGATTATTGAGAACTGGAAAGAGCCAATTTCCTATTCCAAGAGTTCCTCACCTTCTCCTTTTCCATACTTGGAGCCTGGCAGCCAGGACACAGCCTCCACATATCCCAGCTCCCTGCAGGCCACGTGGGCAGCGTGGATGGAGAAGTCGTCGTCGCAGACGGTGCCCCACTCCCCACTGTAGAACACCTCCACCCTGCCCTCATTGTGCTTCCTCTTCTGCCCTGCCAGCCTCAGCTGGATTTTGGGGACGTTTGGGGCTCTCTGGGGGGGCTGGAACACCTGGGGGGCTGGCTCAGGGTAGCCAGGCAGGTATGGCCAGTGCTCGTACTGGGCACAGCTCAGCTCGGCCAGCAGCAGCAGCAGCAGGCAGTGGTTGGAGGGGAAAATTTGGGATCTTCCCATTTTCAGTCCTCAGAGGCTGTCCTGGAAAAAAACAAAAAAAACAAAAAAAAACAAAACAGATTTTGGTTTAAGTTTGTAGTGATGTAAAATTTGTATCTCTTGGAAATTGGGGTTACCAGCCAAAATCGGATCAATTGTTTCTTGTGTCGTGGGCAAAGAAATTGAAACCTCCCCTGTTTATAAATTTAGGTAATTTGCCACATAATTCACCCCAAAAATATGTTTTCTCCAGGGAAAATTCTCCAGGTTGGGAGGTGTAGCAAATTATTTTCCTGTTTCTCCAAAAATCCAGCAGGAAAACTTCATCCAAATCCTGCCAGGACAGAATTGAACCATTTTTTTTCTCCCCATCAAGAATCCAAACCAGGAGGGTGAGGAAATCTCATGGCCAGCAGTGAGGGATTTATCCTAAAATCTGGGTTCCCAATGGGATAAAAGATTTATTTATTTTCCTGCTTCCATCTGTAGAAACTCCAAACATCACCAGACACTTGGCAGAAGCCTTGGATAACCCTGGAATAGTGGAAAATGTCTCCAGGTTTTGGTTGTAAGTCTGGATGGGGATTTATTGACATCCAAGTGCTCCACAAGTTTAATTTTCAGACAGAAAGTGGAAACTTCTCCTGACTCAGAAGAGGAATTCCATGCAGGAATTGAAGCCTGGGAAATCCTGTTCTATTCCTGCTCCCCACTCACACGTGAGGATCCCAAAATTCCTGAGCAATTCCAGAGCTCAGTGGGAAAAACCTCCCCAGACCTTTGGAGTTCTGTTATTTCCTGGCAGCCACAGGAGGGGAGGGAGAAGATTTGGATCCAGAGAAGATGTCTAGGAACTAAAATTCTCTGAAATTTCAACTAAATCTGAAAAAAAAAAAAAAATCCCGGAAAAATCTCGTCTTTGCATAGAGACACAAAATCCATGAAAAACCTTCAAAGCTGCTTGAGGAGGATCAGAATTCCGGGCATTTCCAGGGCTGTGCCTCAGTTTCCCTGGGGGGTTAAACAGGGATGGGGCTCAGAAAATCGAATTGTTCCCCTAAGGGAAGGAAACGCTGCCAGCTCAACCCTGGGGGTGATCAAGGAACAGCTCCAAGCTCTCAATTCCCTTTTTCCTGCTCGAATCCAACCTCTGCAGCCAAGGAGAGGAGCCAAAAGACACAAGAATTTGGGGAAACCATCGGGAGGAGGGGCTGGGGTGGCTCCCGGAGGTGTTAATGACCCGAGCGCTGCCAGATGCCAGAACCTTTCCAAAAATCCCGACCCTGGGAGACCCCGGGAGCAGCTGGGAGGGAGGGAGAGGTCAGGGAAAAGCTCCAGGATGGTTTAATTAGATCCAAGATTAGCCTCGGAGGCTCTAATTGGGATTAGAGCAGATCCAGGTGGTGGAAGTTGAATTTTTGGCAAAGCTTGGCTGAGCTGGAGCCCAAAATGAGTTTGGCTTTTGTTCCCCAGGAATTTTTGGTAAAGGACCCTCAAGGATTATCCTGGCCCTGCAGAGGGAAAGGAGAAAACTCAGAAATCCTGGAGAGAGAGAGAGAGGACAAAGCTCCCTGAGGCAGAGGGGGAATTCTGGCTGGGAAAAATGAGTTTAATAAGGTTATAGCATCACATTCCCAACTCATCCCTGGGAAAAATGGCTCAGGTGGAGCAGCACCACGTCCCAGCTTTGCTGTGGGGTTGGGAGAAGCTCCTGGAGGGGAAAACCACTCAGAAATCCCATTCCAAGAGGAAAAATCCTGGGGGGATTCTGCACCAGATCGGGACAGCAACCAGGAGAAAAAACTTCCACAGGGTTTGCATCCCCCAAAATAAACTCCACCACTCCCTGTGCATGGAGGGTCAAGGAAATTTCCTCAGATTGAGTCAGGAAAAGCAGAATCCAGAGGGATTTGTCCATACTTGGGATTTGGGATTCTCACAAAAAACATCAGCCCAGGGGAAAATTGGGAACTCGGCAGAATCCAGGGAAAGCTTCAGCACTGGAAGGGAATTCCATGCAGGAATTAAATCCTGTGAAATCCTGTTCTATTCCTGCTCCCCACTCACATCCAGGCACGTGGAGATGAGGATCCCAAAATTTTTGAGGGGAGCAGTGCCAGAGCTCAGTGGGAAAAACCTCCCCAGACCTTTGGAATTCCATTATTTGAGCTTCCAAATAATTATTCCTTCACAGCCACAGAAATCCTGGATTTATTCTAGACACTCCAAGACATTTTAGGGCTCTGATATCCAGGAAAATGCTCCTGGGGATGGTTCAGCCACAAGACAAAAAAAACAATTTAAAGGGCACAGGCAGCATCAGGCAGAGCCAGCTGCACCCACACATTATGGGGGCACCAGAAAACCACAAGAAAACAACTTAACATGGAAAATATTCCAGCAAAACCACGGCCCTGCTGCTGGCAGCAGCACTTGGACTCATTTCTGCCTCAGGGCTGAGGGAGCTGCACGTGCTGAGCTCCCTGAGAATAAATCCAGGCTTAAATTTGCAGGAGGTTTGGTTTGGGCTGGATTTTCCCTGTTCTTTTTTTAATATTTTTTTGGGGGGTTCATTTCTCCCCTCACAGCTTTTAACAACCTCCAGATTTATCCCTGACGTCAGGACAATATTTTGGTCTCTCCATTCGAGGGAATCCAAGAGAGAACATTAAAAAAAAATCGTTTTAAAAACGAGAGAATATTATTAGAACATTAAAAAGACAGAACATTTAAAAAATGGAGCAGAGCTGGTGGGGAAGGCAGGAAATGCTCCAGCTCTCCGTGCTCCAGGCTGGAAGCTCAGCTCCATCCCCACTGCAATGTGGAATTTCAGGATTTTAGGTGTTGACTCAGCCCTTTGCTTTCCTGAAGGGAGAAGAGGTGCTGGATTGGAAAAAACATGGAATTGTTTTGGAATGGTGGGATGGGTGGGAAGGGATTTAATCCCACCCAGTGCCGTGGCAGGGACAGCTCCCACTGTCCCAACATTTCCAGGGGTCCAGGAGCAGCCACAGCTCCTCTGGGAATCCATCCCAGCCCCTCTCACCCTCCCAGCCGGGAATTCCATCCCAAAATCCCACCCCTCCCTGCCCTCTGCCAGCGGGATAACACTGCCCCTTGTCCTGGCATTCTCTCATTTTCAATCCCTCTCCCTCCTTTCCGTGGATCTCCCGAAACTCCTAATCCTGACTTTTTCCTCCTCCATCACTTCCCAGGTGTAACAGAGCCAAATCCAGCCAAAAATTCCCTTTTTAATCCAATCCAATCACCAGAAAAATGAAAAACCCCAAACCCCGGCGGGCGCTTCCCTGCTCCCATCCTCATCCAGAGGACAAAAGGAAATTTTGGAATGCAGAACGGGATCCAGAGACGCTCCACAAATGTCCCGATTGTCCCCGGGTGCAGCCGCCTGGAACTGGGAATCCCAGGAATTCCTGCATTCCCAATTCCCCCGTGCATTCCTGGCAGTGGGAACTGGATTTCCTGAGAGTTCTCCAGTCTCTTCTCCACCGGGAACCTCTCTGGAATTATTAAAGGGAATAAAAATAAAACCCTGCCATGAGAGTTTGGACACTTTCTCACGCTGCTCCAAAATCTCCATCCTGTCATGGCTTTCCAAGGGTTAAATAAATCCCCATGGATTAAATCCTAAAAATCAGAGCACAAAGGTCTCCCACAAAGGAAGGATCAGAGGCAGAAAATCCCAATCTCCAGCAGAGACCCCAAGGGAACAAACTCAGAGATTTCCCGGTTGGAAAAAGAGCCACGGGAGGGTTTGGAAAAGACTTTTAACATCCCATCAAATCCAGACCAGCACCTCGTTCACCACCAAACCACATCCAGCTGTTCCAGGGGTGGTGGCTCCTTTTGGGAAATGTCCAGCCCAGGAGGGGGAAGTGCAGCAGGCAGAGGATGGAAAAGTGCAGGTGAAAATTCCATGATTGAGGTTTGATCATTTGATTAAATCTGAGAATCCTGGAATGGTTTGGGTGGGGAGAAAATTTAAATTTATCCCATTCCTGCCATGGAGGGGATAGTGGGGGATAATTCCCACTCTCCCAGCTTGATCCAACCTTTCCTTGGACATTTCCAGGGATCCAGGGGCAGCCACAGCTCCTCTGGGAATTCCATCCCAGCCAGGAATTCCTCCCCAAAATCCCACCTGTCCCTGCTCTTTGTCAGTTTGAAGCCATTCCCTGTGTCCTCCCTTCATCCCTGCCCAGCAAATCCCACAGCTTTTCCTGCAGCACCCACAGAGGGATGGGAAAATCCAATTTTTGTGGTGAACTGGGAATTTCTGGTTCCTCTCAGCCAGGACAGGGATAACCTGGATCCAACATTTCCATCCCTGCTCCTTCCCCACAGCAGGCACAGGGAGCAGAGCAGGAAATCTGGAAATTCCAGGTGGATTCCAGCTGTGCCATGGACAGAAGATGCTCCACCTGTCCCTCTCTTCCCAGCAGAGCTTCTTGTGCCTCCTGGGATGCACTGAGGGGCCAAAACTGGGAGCAAATGGGAATTTGGGGAGATTTGGGGAGAGGCCACGACCTGGATTTGGGAGCTGTTCAGCCGAGCTCCTTCAGGACAGATGCTGGCTGTGGATCCAGATGTTGTTCCCTGAAAAAATTCCATGTCCTTGCAAATTCCAGGGCATTTATCCTTATAAACATCAATATATTATCCTTATAAATCTATCCTTATGGGGATAAATATCTCCTTATAGTGATAAATGTCTCCTTATAAATTTTTCCTTTTAATGATAAATTACTCTTGGTAGAGATGAGGAAAAGTTTTCCTGCTACATTCCCAGATTTCTAAACCAGGATCTCTCTCTCTCCTGGTCTTTAAATCTTTATTTATTTTTATCTCCACACAGCAACATCTGCTTAAATTAAACACCAAAAAAAAAAATCATCTGAAGGTGAAAATTAACCCCAGAGAAAAACTCTGTGTGTGCTGAAGGAGCAGAACTCGGGGTGGAACATCCCAAATTTCCACAGAGAGGATTTCCAGGAGGATCTGGAATCCTGCAAGGCGTGGGGGGGGGGATCATTCTGATGATTTAATTATTTTATGTTTTAATTAATGCTCCCTAATCCACCAGCGGGACAGACGGGCTCCAAACCAGGCTCTTGTTATTCCTGGGAAATCCCCCTTGGAATAACAAACTTGAATGGATTTGCAGTGGAACTTTTCCCCCTCCTCTCCTTTTTTTTTGTCAGATGGGCACAGGAAATGTGGGACAAAGTGGCCAAAAAAGGCTCTGAAAAATCACCTGGGTGAACTGGGGATCATCCCAGTGCCCAAACTGGGAGCTCTGGTTTGAAACCACGCCAGGAATGCTCTGGAAGGGTTCAGGAGGAGAAGGAATAAAAGGGAAAATTAATAAAAATTGCAGAACAGAAAGAAAAGCAGAATGGAGCACAGGGACAGTGAAAATGAATTTAGGAGTGGGATGATGGATTAGAAACCCAGAGCTGTGACTGGGGAAGAATTTTGGGGTCTCAACCTGTCAAAGGAGTGAATTTCCTGCAGAACACGAGGATTTTCCACTCCTTCACCCCGCTGGAGGCAGAACATTGTCCTGTGCAAATCCTGAGGGATTTTTCAAATTGCTCAAACTTCCCTGAAGTTTCTTTTCCCTAAAATTCTCATTTCTGCACCCACCAACCTCCTGCTGGCTTTGACTGGAGAGGAATTCTGACCTTCAGTCTGATTTAAGGATTAAATTTCTCTTAACCACTCATTTTCGGGTTTTTTCCTGCCCTTGGGACCGGGATTATCCAAATTCCCTCCTGGAACACCCAGCATTCGCCCCAAGGTGTGATTCCTCCCTCGGATATTCCAGCAATTCCCATTTTTATTTCATTTTATGTTATTTTAACTGCTCCCTCTCCCCAGCCGAGGAAATTCCACCACTGTGGGTGGCTCAGTGCAGAAGAAGACTGCAAGAAGAAAACTAAATTCAGGATTTTCAGGCTGAATCCAGGAAAAATTGGAATCACTGTGCTGTCACCTCTGTGAGCTGATGGTGGAGATGCTGAATTATTTTCCTGCCGCACTCCCAGATATCCAAACTTGCATCTTCCCCTCTAATATTCTAAATTATCTGGGCTTGGATTTTCTATCTACACGCGGCAACAGCTGTTTAATTAACAATAAAAACTCATGGGGAAGGAAATATTAATTACAATTATTTGTGAGCTCAGCCCGGCTCGGGTTGAACATCCCACGTTTCTCCGGGGCAAATTTCCAGGTGGATATCCCGAAGTAATCCTAAAAATGACCAGGATAAAACAGCAAGAACCCCCAGCAGTGACAGCAGAAAACAATCCTTAATTAATGACATATTTAGCACTTTCTGCCAAACATCTGCCCCGGAGTTTTTACTCTAAATAAAAAAGGAATTATCCAGAGAGGAGAACCCGGGGTGACATTTACCCAACGCTGAGGGCACGAGCCGCGGTTTTCTGCTGGAAATTTGGGATTTTTTACCAAAATCCCTGCTCAGGCATTGCCCGAACTCGCGGGCAGTTTGCAGCTCGTCCTTTATTCCAAAATAAAATTAAAAAAAAAGATAAAATCTCCAGCTCTAAAAGCACCAGGACTTTTTAAAAAGTGAAAATCTTCAGCATCGCAGCCCCACCAAACCAGCTCGGGGCGGGGGGAAGAATTAGGAAAAATACAAATTGATTTTTCCCCTCGATGAGAGAGGGAGAAAAACACATTCGGTGAGAAGAAGGGAAATGAAACTTCCAGCCCCGAAGAAAGGCTTGGAAATGTTGAAATTAATGAACCAGCCGCGCTTTTTGTGGCGATCAAACCCCAAATCCGGCTGGCAGCCCCAAATTTACCTCAATTCGCGGCGGCTTTGCTGGGGGGGAGCTCAGCCCCGTCCCGCTTCATCCACTTCTTCTTTCTCCCGGGCTGGAAAAAAAAAAAATCCTCCTGCAGGCAGGGAAATGTGCGGCGAGGAGCTGCTGCTTCCTGCCAAATTTCAGAGGATTTGCTCCGCAAACCCCTCCCCGGAGCCGCCCCGCCAGCAGCGCTCCTCCCGAGCGGGGGGGCGGCCGCGCATCCCCCCAAAAATTAAAAAAAATACAATTTAAAAGGATGAGAAACATGGTTTTGTATTCGGGGTGTTGGCAGGGAATAAGTGCTGGGGGTTATCGCGGCCCCCCCCGTGGTGAAATTTTAATTTTTAAGTGTTCCGAGGTGATTAAATCCATGGAATTCCAGGTTTTAGGATCCTGGAATTCCCGGGGTTCACCCACATTTAACCTGTCAGCATCCTGCTTTTCCAGCTGCTGAATGTTCCTAAAATTCACCCCTGCAGTCCAAGCCACTTCCAGAGAGAAGGGATCTGTGGGATTTGGGATCTCTAGGATCTCTGGAATTTGGGATCTGTGGGATCTATGGGTTGTGAAATTTCTGGGATATGGGATTTCTGGGATAAGGGATCTGTGGGTTGTGGAATATCTGGGATCTCTGGGATAGGGGATTTCTGGGATGTGGGATTTCTGGGATAAGGGATCTTTGGAATCTCTGGGTTGTGGGATCTCTGGGATATGGGATTTCTGGGATGTGGGATCTCTGGGATAAAGGATCTTTGGAATCTCTGGGTTGTGGAATATCTGGGATATGGGATTTCTGGGATAAGGGATCTCTGGGATGTGGGATCTTGGATAAGGATCTGTGGGATTTGGAATCTGTGGGTTGTGGAATCTCTGGGATCAGTGGGATTTGGGATCTCTGGGATTTCTGGGATATGGGATCTCTGGAATAAGGCATCTGTGGGATTTGGGACTTCTGGGATATGGGATCTCTGGGATTTGGAGCAACCTGGCCTGGGGGAAGGGGATGTGATGGGATGAGCTCTCAGGCCCCTTTTCCCTGCACCAGGAATTCTCAGGGAAGAGACCAAAGCCTGGGAATTGCAGCAGAGCCTCCTCCCCCCGGCTCCGGGGGAAAAGGTGGCCCAGGAGAAGCTGCAGGAGCAATTCCAGGCTGGAAGGAGGGAGGAAGGAAGGAAGGAATGTGTCAGAGTCGGGTCGGGCGAGGACACGGCAGCGCATCCATGAAAAATTCCAGCTGATGGATGGAAGGGAGAGCCCGGGATGAAACATCCCGCAGGAATCCAGCGAAGCTGCTCCGAGCTGGATTCAGGGAATTTGCTGCCCCCTTCGTCCCGCAGCTGGGTAAAACCAGGGAAAAGGGGCTTGGAATCACACAGGGAGAAAGTGCTGCCCGAAAGCTGGGAAATAGGGAAGGCAATTCCCAGATTCCTGAGCCTGTCCTGTCAGAGTGGATCCCGATTTTCAGCATCCAGTGATTTTGCACATGGATTTTTGTCACTCCAAACCCCAATTCCAGCTGAACCCATGGCCTGGCCTCTCTCCCAGCCCCCATTCCCAATCCCACCTTTTCCTCGGGGTGTCCCTGAGGACACACCTGGGCTTTGACCGAGGAGTCCCAGTCATGCTCCCTGCTCCCAAAAATGAGGCACGGGCCGCTGGGTGCTGTAATTCCCCTCATTTGCAGTTCTTTGGGAAAGGCTCATTGCCTCCCCATCCTGCTGTTTGCACCCTGCGGGGCGATTCGACCTCGACAATTCCCGGAGCAGCTCCCTAAAAGCTTTTCCCTGCAGAGATGATCCCGGAGATACCCAAAAATCTGCAGGAATTTTAGGGCCACGTGGTCGTTTTCACACCCAGGGGATCCAGTGGGAAGTTCCTGCCATGGGTGATTGAAGAGCTGGATTCCAATGGCTGAGAAATCCCAAAATTCGGGAGAAATTAATCAGTATTTCCCCTAAAAAAGTTATTTTTGTGTTTAATCCCTGTGGGATTTTCTCCAGTTTAGAATCATGGAATGGTTTGGGGAAGGGACATAAAATTATCATAAAATCTGGGGATGAGGGTCACATCCCAATATAAATCTGGGAATGAGGGTTTGGATCAGGGGTGGGATCCAGGTGATGGCAGGGACAGGAAGGGAGTGTGTCCAGACAGGGACAGAGGGACACAGGGACAGGGGAGATGGGGACAGTGATACAGGGCTAGGACAGGGACACAGGGATGGGACAGGGACAGGGGGAAGGGACAGGGACACAGGGATGGGACAAGAACCCACAGTGGGACAGGGACATAAAGAAGGGACATAGGGGTGGGGACACAGAGACAGGAACAGGGACACTGAGATAGGGAAGGACATAGGGACAGGGACACAGGGACAGGGACAAGGACACAGGGAAGGGACAGGGACTCCGGGATGGGACAGGGACACAGGAACAGGGACACGGGGACAGAGACACAGGGATGGGGATGGAACAGGGACAGGGACTCAGAGACAGGGACATGAGGACAGGGACACAGGGATGGGACAAAGGGATGGGACAGGGACACAGGACAGGGACATGGGGAAAGGACACAGGATGGGATGGCACAAGGACATGGGACAGGAACACAGGGATGGGACAGGAACAGGGGCAGGGACACGGGGACAGGGACACAGGGAAGGGACTCAGGGATGGGACAAGGACAGGGACAGGGACATGGGGAAAGGACACAGGGATGGGACGACACAAGGACACGGGACAGGAACACAGGGATGTGACACAGAGATGGGACAGGGACACAGGGAGAGGGACATGGGGAAGGGACACAGGGATGGGACAAGGACAGGGACACAGGGATCGGACAAGGACAGGGACACAGGGACAGGGACACAGGGACAGGGACACAGGGATGGGACAGGAACACAGGGACAGGGACACAAGGATGGGACAGGCACAAGGACACGGGACAGGGACACAGGGATGGGACAAGGACAGGGACAGAGGACAGGGACACGGGGACAGGGACACGGGGACAGGGACACAGGGACAGGGACACAGGGACAGGGACACGGGGACAGGGACACGGGGACAGGGACACAGGGACAGGGCCACCTCGAGTCCAGCTCGGCTGGCAGCAGCTTCACGCGTTATTTGTCCCCAACAATGGCGAACAATGGGATCGGGAGTGACAAACAGACAATGGGACCGGGACTTTGGGGACAACAATGGCACCAAAGGGACAATGGCACCAAAGGGACGAGGTGGCCCCGGTGTCCCCTTCCCCCTCTGTCCCCCGAATTTCCATCATCACCGGGCTCAGCCTCAGCTTCCCTTTGGGGCTGATTTTCAAGTATAGAAAAAAATATTTTCTATATAATTTATATATCTATAAAATATTTCTATTATACATATATAATATATAATATATAATATTAAATATGTAACATATAATATATAATATATAATACATAATATATATCTATAATATATAATATATATTATATATATTGTATATTATATATAATGTATAAAATGTAAGATATATTATATAATATATACTATATTATGTACTATATGTGCTCTATATTAAATGTTATAGCTCTAAAATATATCTATTTTACATTTTCAATATATATATATATATATATCTATAAAATCTAAAATTTTACTCTAATTTTTTTCTCCTCTATTTCATTTTTTCCCTGATTTTTTCCCATTTTAATTTTTTCCTCTTTTTCCCCCTGGGTTGTTTTTTTTTTAAATAAAATATAAATAAATAAAACCACCCAATTTTCCAGCATTTTCCCACTTTTTGGATGTTTTCCAGCTGAAGAATTCTCAAATTAAAAAAAAAAAAACAAAGCCCAAAAATTCATAGAAATTCAACTTTTAATCATGGACAAATTGACTTTCAAGTAAAATCAACAGTTTTTAAATAAAATATAAATTACCAGAGGACTGGGAAAGACCCTGTGCATGTTCTCCTCTGATTTTCCAGTTTTCTTCACATTCCTGGAGTTTCTGGGAGGTCTCTCCATGATTATGAAACAGAAATTTGGGATTAAAAGGAAAAAGAAGGAGAAGAAATGATGATTTTTATTTTTTTTTTAGAAGCACAGCATTGGATGTGAGAGATTTTCCTTCTCCATCCCAGCAGTGATTCCAGAAAGGAAAAAAAAAAATAAAATCTCCTTAATTTTTTTTTTTTTCTGGTTTTTGGAACTTTTTTCAGATGGCAATTCTGGAATCCAGCAAGGAAAATCCAAGCTCATCCTGTGGGATTTCAAAATTTGGGAATTGAACTCATCCTCTCCTGCACATCCCAAAGTGCAAAATCATTTTTGGCATTTTTCCCTCAGCACCCCATTCTGGAATTCCCAACTCTTGCTGCTCCAAGGGGCAAAAAAAAAGGAGGAACCCTGAGGTAAAAATGGCTTTTTTTTTTGTATTTTTGTATTTTTGTGTTTGTGTGTGTGTGGATGAATCCTCCATCCCAGAAGCTCAGAGGGATCCTGGGATTTTCTCTTTGAAATTTAGAGATTTTGGGGATTTTCTGTTTGAATCTCAGAGGGATCTCAAGATTTTAATGGATAAATCTCAGAGATTTCCTGGGATTTTCTATGGATGAATCTCAGAGGAATCCCAGAATTTTCTCTTTGAGTCTCAGAGATTCCCAGGGATTTTCTAAGGATAAATCTCAGAGATTTCCCAGAATTTTCTATTTTAATCTCAGAGATTTCCCACGATTTTCTATGGATAAATCTCAGAGATTTCCCATTTTAATCTCAGATATTCCCAGGGATTTTCTATGGATAAATCTCAGAGATTTCCAGGGATTTTCTATGGAAAAATCTCAGAGATTTCCCCTTTGACCCTCAGAGATTCCCAGGGATTTTCTATGGATAAATCTCAGATATTCCCAGGGGTTTTCTATGGATAAATCTCAGAGATTTCCCATTTTAATCTCAGATATTCCCAGGGGTTTTCTATGGATAAATCTCAGATATTCCCAGGGGTTTTCTATGGATAAATCTCAGAGATTTCCCATTTTAATCTCAGAGATTTCCCAGACTTTCCTCATTGAATCTCAGAGATTCCCAGGGTTTTTCTATGGATAAATCTCAAAGATTTCCCATTTTAATCTCAGATATTCCCAGGGGTTTTCTATGGATGAATCTCAGATATTCCCAGGAGTTTTCTATGGATAAATCTCACAGATTTCCCATTTGAATCTCAGAGATTTCCCAGACTTTCCTCATTGAATCTCAGAGATTCCCAGGGATTTTCTATGGATAAATCTCAGAGATTCCCAGGGGTTTTCTATGGATAAATCTCAGAGATTTCCCATTTTAATCTCAGATATTCCCAGGGATTTTCTATGGATAAATCTCAGATATTCCCAGGGGTTTTCTATGGATAAATCTCAGAGATTTCCCATTTTAATCTCAGAGATTTCCCAGACTTTCCTCATTGAATCTCAGAGATTCCAGGGTTTTTCTATGGATAAATCTCAGAGATTTCCCATTTTAATCTCAGAGATTTCCCAGACTTTCCTCATTGAATCTCAGAGATTCCCAGGGGTTTTCTATGGATGAATCTCAGATATTCCCAGGGGTTTTCTATGGATGAATCTCAGAGATTTCCCATTTGAATCTCAAAGATTTCCCAGACTTTCCTCATTGAATCTCAGATATTCCCAGGGATTTTCTATGGATAAATCTCAGATATTCCCAGGAGTTTTCTATGGATGTATCTCAGAGATTTCCCATTTGAATCTCAAAGATTTCCCAGACTTTCCTCATTGAATCTCAGATATTCCCAGGGATTTTCTATGGATAAATCTCAGATATTCCCAGGGGTTTTCTATGGATAAATCTCAGATATTCCCAGGGGTTTTCTATGGATGAATCTCAGAGATTTCCCATTTTAATCTCAGAGATTCCCAGGGGTTTTCTATGGATGAATCTCAGAGATTTCCCATTTTAATCTCAGAGATTTCCTGGGATTTCCTCTTCGGATCTCAGAGATTCCCAGGGGTTTCCTATGGATAAATCTCAGAGATTCCCAGGGGTTTTCTATGGATAAATCTCAGATATTCCCAGGGGTTTTCTATGGATAAATCTCAGAGATTTCCCATTTTAATCTCAGAGATTTCCAGGCATTTACTCTTCGGATCTCAGATATTCCCAGGGGTTTTCTATGGATAAATCTCAAAGATTTCCCATTTTAATCTCAGAGATTCCCAGGGGTTTTCTATGGATAAATCTCAGAGATTCCCAGTTTTCTATGGATAAATCTCAGATATTCCCAGGAGTTTTCTATGGATAAATCTCAGATATTCCCAGGAGTTTTCTATGGATGAATCTCAGATATTCCCAGGAGTTTTCTATGGATGAATCTCAGATATTCCCAGGAGTTTTCTATGGATGAATCTCAGAGATTTCCCATTTGAATCTCAAAGATTTCCCAGACTTTCCTCATTGAATCTCAGATATTCCCAGGGATTTTCTATGGATAAATCTCAGATATTCCCAGGAGTTTTCTATGGATGTATCTCAGAGATTTCCCATTTGAATCTCAAAGATTTCCCAGACTTTCCTCATTGAATCTCAGATATTCCCAGGAGTTTTCTATGGATAAATCTCAGATATTCCCAGGGGTTTTCTATGGATAAATCTCAGATATTCCCAGGAGTTTTCTATGGATGTATCTCAGAGATTTCCCATTTGAATCTCAAAGATTTCCCAGACTTTCCTCATTGAATCTCAGATATTCCCAGGGGTTTTCTATGGATAAATCTCAGATATTCCCAGGGGTTTTCTATGGATAAATCTCAGATATTCCCAGGGGTTTTCTATGGATGAATCTCAGATATTCCCAGGGTTTTTCTGGGGGGGCAGCCCCTCCTGGATCCAGAGGGAGGCCGGGCAGTTGCTGTGGATGTGGCGCAGGCGCAGCAGGTACAGCAGGATGGAGAGCAGCACCACCAGGAAACAGGCCAGGAACAGGTAGTGGTTGTACACAAAGGAGAAACTCCTCCAGTGGGAGTGAATCCCACGGAAATTTTCCTGCTGGATGTCCCTGGAAAAGAGCAGAGGGACAAGGGTCACGTCTTAGAGGCAAAATTCTGCTTCCAGCTCGGTGGGAATCAGGCAGGGTGGGAATCAGAGCTCATTTTGGGGAATAAGCTCTAAAAAGCACAATTCAGGCTCTAAAAAACACAAGTTCCCATCTCAAAAATTCCCATCCCAAATGTTTTTCCCAAATTTTTGAGAGGATGTCCCTGGAAAAGAGCAGAGGGACAAGGGTCACGTCTTGGAGGCAAAATTCTGCTTCCAGCTTGGTGGGAATCAGGCAGGGTGGGAATCAGAGCTCATTTTGGGGAATAAGCTTTAAAAAGCACAATTCAGGCTCTAAAAACCACAAGTACCCATCCCCAAAATCCTCTCCCAAATGTTTTTCCCGAATTTTTGACAGGATGTCCCTGGAAAAGAGCAGAAGGACAAGGGTCACGTCTTGGAGGCAAAATTCTGCTTCCAGCTTGGTGGGAATTAGGCAGGGTGGGAATCAGAGCTTATTTGGTGGAATAAGCTCTAAAAAGCACAATTCAGGCTCTAAAAAACACAAGTACACATCCCCAAAATCCTCTCCCAAAGGTTTTTCCCGAATTTTTGAGAGGATGTCCCTGGAAAAGATCAGACAGGTTTTGGAGGCAAAATTCCGCTTCCAATTTGGTTCTGGGCAGGAGTCTGAGCCCATTTGGGGAATAAGCTCCAAAAACCACAATGTGAGGTTCTGAAAACCACAAATTCCTATCCCCAAAATCCTCTCCCAAAGGCTTTTCCCAAATTTTTGAAAGGATGTCCCTGGAAAAGAGCAGAGGGACAAGGGTCACGTCTTAAGAGGCAAAATTCTGCTTCCAGCTCGGTGGGAATCAAAACTCATTTGGTGGAATAATCTCTAAAAAGCACAATTTGAGGTTCTGAAAACCACAAGTTCCCATCCCCAAAGTTCTCTTCCAAAGGTTTTTCCCATATATTTGAGAGCTCTGGAAAAGTTCAGACAAGATTTGGAGGCAAAATTCCACTTCCAGCTTGGCTCAGGGCAGGAATTAGAGCCCGTTATGGGGAATAGGTTCTAAAAATCCTAATCCAAAATCTAGAAAGCATCACCAAAATCATCTCCCAAAAGTTTTTCCCAGATTTTTTAAGAGGATATCCCTGGAAAAGAGCAGAGAGACAACAACCACACTTTGGAGGTAAAATATCATTTCTAACTCAGTGGGAATCAAACAGTGGGAATCCAAACACATTTTGGGGGTATTGTATCTAAAAATCCCAATTTGAGGGATCACCACCTCTTCCCATCCACAAATTTCCCTCCCAAAGGTTTTTCCCATATATTTGAGAGCTCTGGAAAAGTTCAGACAAGATTTGGAGACAAAATTCCACTCCCAGCTTGGCTCAGGGCAGGAATCAGAGCCCGTTATGGGGAATAAGCTCCAAAAATCCCAATTTGAGGGATCACCACCTGTTCTTATCCCCAAAATTCCCCCTGGCCAAGGCTCCTGGCAGGTCCCTGGGGTACCTGAGGGGCAGGAAGCGGGTCCTGTAGAGGATGGCCCCCAGGGTCCACTGCACCTCCTTGTCATAGACCTGCAGGGCTGTCTTCAGGCTGCTGTAGCTCTCAGGGAAGGAAAAGCCCCTGTGGAAAACCTCGAACATCCAGGCAGATTTAAAGCACTGGAACCTGGGAGAACAGGCAGGGAAATGGGGTCAGGCAGGGAAATGGGGTCAGGCAGGGAAATGGGGTCAGGGACAGTGGGGTCAGGCAGGGAAGGAAAAAAACAATGGAGGGCAGTGGAGTCAGGGACAGTGGGATGAGTCAGTGACAATGAGATCAGTCAGGAACAGTGGGATTGATCAGGGACAGTGGGATTGATCAGGGACAGTGGGATTGATCAGGGACAGTGGGATTGATCAGGGACAGTGGGATTGATCAGGGACAGTGGGATTGATCAGGAACAGTGGGATCAGTCAGGAACAGTGGGATCAGTTTAGCACAGTGGGATCAGTTTAGCACAGTGGGATCAGTTTAGGACAGAGGGATCAGTTTAGCAGAGTGGGATCAGTTTAGGATAGAGGGATCAATCAGACACAGTGGGATCAGTTTAGGAGAGAGGGATCAGTTTAGGAGAGAGGGATCAGTAACAGTGGGATCAGTTTAGGACATGGGATCAGTTTAGGACAGAGGGATCAGTTTAGCACAGTGGGATCAGTTTAATACATGGGATCAGCCAGGGAGAAGGGGTTAAGCTCAGCTCAGCATTCCAGCGACCGCAGGATTAAACACTGAATCTCCTCCTTTTTGCATTTTTTTTTCCACAACTCCCAATTTTTTTCCCCCCACTTCCAGCAACCCAACGAAACACACAGACCCTGGCAGCCATGCAGGGGGGATTCTGGCACAAACCCAAAGCCCAAAGCCCCAACCCCTCTCACTTGAGGCGGTGCAGGTCGGCGTGGGGGGCGTAGAGGCCGCGCTCGAAGCGCTCGCGCAGCACCGACCACCTGGTGGCACAGTAATCCTGCAGGGACACAACAGGGCATTCCTGGGGGGACAAAATCCTTGTGCAGATGCTAAATTAGGGATTGATCTCAGTTTTGTCACCTGTGCAGCTTTGGGGAATTGGGATCTCTTAGGGAAATTGGGATCTCTTATGAATTTGGGATCCGTTAACGCAATGTTTTGCTGCAGGACTTTGGGAATAAAATCCTTGTGGAGGTTCTAAATTAAGGATTGATCCCCATTTTTTCACCTGTGCAGGTTTGGGGAATTGGGATCTCTTACTGAATTTGGGATCTCATGGAATTTGGGATCCCTTAAAGAAAAGTTTTGCTGCAGGACTTTGGGAATAAAATCCTTGTGGAGCTGCTAAATCAGGGATTTATCTCAGTTTTGTCACCTGTGCAGCTTTGGGGAATTGGGATCTCTTATGGAATATTTGGGATCCCTGATGAAATTTGGGGTCCCTTAAGGCAACATTTAGCTACAGGACTTTGGAAACACAATCCCTGAGGATAGAATCTGTAGGTGAGTGCTGCCCACTGTCCCACCTTTGGTGAATTTAGGAATCTGGGATCCCTGATGAAATTTGGGATCCCTTAAGGCAACATTTAGCTGCAGGACTTTGGGAACACAATCTTTGGACAGAATCTGTAGGTGAGTGCTGCCCACTGCCCCACCCGAGCAGCTTTGGTGAATTTAGGAATTTGGGATCCCTGATGAAATTTGGGATCCATTAGTGCAACATTTAGCTGCAGGACTTTAGGAACACAATGTTTGGACAGAATCTGTAGGTGAGTGCTGCCCACTGTCCCACCTTTGGTGAATTTAGGAATCTGGGATCCCTGATGAAATTTGGAATCCCTTAGTGCAACATTTAGCTACAGGACTTTGGGAACACAATCCCTGAGGATAGAATCTGTAGGTGAGTGCTGCCCACTGCCCCACCCGAGCAGCTTTGGTGAATTTAGGAATTTGGGATCCCTGATGGAATTTGGAATCCCTTAGTGCAACATTTAGCTGCAGGACTTTGGGAACACAATCCCTGGACAGAATCTGTAGGTGAGTGCTGCCCACTGCCCCACCTTTGGTGAATTTAGGAATCTGGGATCCCTGATGAAATTTGGGATCCCTTAAGGCAACATTTAGCTGCAGGACTTTGGGAACACAATCCCTGAGGATAGAATGTGTAGGTGAGTGCTGCCCACTGCCCCACCTTTGGTGAATTTAGGAATCTGGGATCCCTGATGAAATTTGGGATCCCTTAAGGCAACATTTAGCTGCAGGACTTTGGGAACACAATCCCTGAGGATAGAATGTGTAGGTGAGTGCTGCCCACTGCCCCACCTGAGCAGCTCTGGTGAACCTGGCAGCGCTGTAGTCCCCTCCCATCCTCAGCACATCCTCGGTGCAGTAGTAGAACTCGGAGAAGCCGTAGAACTCGCTGCTCTGGAAGTGCAGGGGGGGCTGGAAGACGCCGTTGAGGGAGCTGAGGCTGTCGTTGGTCCTGTTGAGCAGCGGCTGCAGCAGCTGCCGGCACTGCTGGAAGTGGCCGGTGCCGCGCAGGTGGAGCGTCCGCCCCGCCCGCCGCAGCTGCTGCCGCGCCTCCCGCGGCAGGCACGGGTCTGCCAGCGGGGAGTGCGGGCTGAGCCCGGCCCCGGAGCCCGGCAGCCTGCGGGGACAGCGACAGGGACAGTCAGACAGGGACTGGGGACAGGGACAGAGCTGAGAAAGAGCCCTGCAGCCTGCGGGGACAGCGACAGGGACAGGGACAGTCAGACAGGGACTGGGGACAGGGACAGAGCTGAGAAAGAGCCCTGCAGCCTGCGGGGACAGCGACAGGGACAGGGACAGTCAGACAGGGACTGGGGACAGGGACAGAGCTGAGAAAGAGCCCTGCAGCCTGCGGGGACAGCGACAGGGACAGTCAGACAGGGACTGGGGACAGGGACAGGGACAGTCAGACAGGGACTGGGGACAGGGACAGAGCTGAGAAAGAGCCCTGCAGCCTGCGGGGACAGCGACAGGGACAGTGAGAAAGGGACTGGGGACAGGGAGAGAGAGCTGAGAAAGAGCCCTGCAGCCTGCGGGGACAGCGACAGGGACAGTCAGACAGGGACTGGGGACAGGGACAGAGCTGAGAAAGAGCCCGGCAGCCTGTGGGGACAGGGACAGGGACAGTCAGACAGGGACTGGGGACAGCGACAGGGACAGTCAGACAGGGACTGGGGACAGGGACAGAGCTGAGAAAGAGCCCTGCAGCCTGCGGGGACAGAGACAGGGACAGGGACAGTCAGACAGGGACTGGGGACAGGGACAGAGCTGAGAAAGAGCCCTGCAGCCTGCGGGGACAGAGACAGGGATAGGGACAGTCAGAAAGAGCCCGGCAGCCTGGGGACAGGGACAGTGAGAAAGGGCCTGGGGACAGGGACACAGCTCAGAAAGAGCCTGGGGACAGAGAGAGAGCTCAGGAATGTCCTGGGGAGAGGGACAGGGACAGTTCAGAAATTCCCATCATTCCATGATCATTCCCATCATACCAAAACCATTCCCACCCTTCCATGGTCACTCCCATTTTTCCAGTAACATTCCCATCTTTCCATGACCACTCCCACCCTTCCATGATCATTCCCATTTTCCCAGTAAGATCCCCACCTTTCCATGACCACTCCCAGCTTTCCAACATCATTCCCACCTTTCCAACATCATTCCCACCTTTCCAACATCATTCCCACCTTTCCAACATCATTCCCACCTTTCCATGACCACTCCCACCTTCCCATGACCATCCCCACAATCAATCCCACCTTCCCATGACCATCCTCACCTTTCCAACATCATTTCCACCTTTCCAACATCATTCCCACCTTTCTATGACCATCCCCACCTTCCCATGACCACTCCCACCTTTCCATGACCATCCCCACCTTCCCATGACCACCCCCACCTTTCCAACATCATTCCCACCTTTCCAACATCATTCCCACCTTTCCATGACCACTTCCACCTTTCCAACATCATTCCCACCTTTCCAACATCATTCCCACCTTTCCATGACCACTCCCACCTTCCCATGACCATCCCCACAATCAATCCCACCTTCCCATGACCATCCTCACCTTTCCAACATCATTCCCACCTTTCCAACATCATTCCCACCTTTCCATGACCACTCCCACCTTCCCATGACCATCCCCACAATCAATCCCACCTTCCCATGACCATCCTCACCTTTCCAACATCATTTCCACCTTTCCAACATCATTTCCACCTTTCCAACATCATTTCCACCTTTCCAACATCATTCCCACCTTTCTATGACCATCCCCACCTTCCCACGACCACCCCCGCCTTCCCCCCACCGCAGGCTGCTCCCAGCCCCTCCCCAGCCCCAGCCCATTCCCCAATTCCCCTGGAATTGCCCTGGAATTGCCCCGGAGCTGCACCTGCTGCTGGCCAGGCTCTGCTCGTAGCGGCCGCGCGCGGCGTTGCCGCCGAAGCCCAGGAAGGTGGCCACGTACACGCGGTACACGTGCTCAGCCTGGTGGGTGTCACAGCCCAGGTTGAACTCTGCCAGCAGGTTCTTGGCCACTTCCTCCTGCAGCAACAAAATCAGGAGCCATCAGGGTTGTCCTGGTCCGAAAATGAGTTTTTGGGGATGTTTTGGAGTCCTTTGAATTCACCCCTTGCTCGTCTCTTTAATCGTTTTCCTTTCCTCTTTCCTTTTTCCCCTTTCCTTTCCTTTCCTTTCCTTTCCTTTCCTTTCCTTTCCTTTCCTTTCCTTTCCTTTCCTTCCCTTCCCTTCCCTTCCCTTCCCTTCCCTTCCCTTCCCTTCCCTTCCCTTCCCTTCCCTTCCCTTCCCTTCCCTTCCCTTCCCTTCCCTTCCCTTCCCTTCCCTTCCCTTCCCCAAACACAGGGATTTGATGCTGTTTTTCTTTTAGATAATTCCCAATTAATTTCGTGGGAAGTTAAGCTTGAAAAATTCAGGAATTGCTCCAGAACTCAGTGAAATTGGATTCATTTCTGTTCCATTTGCAACAAAGCAATTTGGTGACATTTGTAACAGTCAATACCATTTCTCCCAAAAATTAAAGCAAAAAGCCATTTTTATGGAAAGGTTTTTTTTTTTATAGGAACCACCAGGAATCTTTTGAATTTGAAACCCCAGGATGGAAACATTGGAATTGAAAAGGATTTAAACTTGTGCACGAAGATGCAAAAATGGAAGATGAATGCAGGGTTTGAGTGATGGGAACGGGATTTTTAGGTGGAATCTTTGTGCTGCTTTTTGGAAATGGGGATGGGATGGAGGATTCCAAGGGATGGAGGATTCCAAGGGATGGGAAAGAGCTGCAATCATGGCAGAGGGAGGAGGGAATTGAGGGATAATGGTGGGGGGAGGCAAGGCTTACAGTCTGGGGCACCTCGTAGGCGATCTGCGTGGAGACCCCGCCCATGTCCAGGATCCCCACGGTGCGCTTGCGGAACAGGGGCTGGTGGGGCTCCTTCCCTGGCACTTCCACCACGGCCTCCTCCTCTGGGAACAGGGAGAATCCATGGGGAAATCAGTGGGAAAACAGGGGAGAGTCCATGGGAGAATCCATGGGATACAGGGAAAAATCCATGGGGAAATCAATGGGGAAATCAATGGGATACACAGAGAAATCCCTGCGCTCCTTCCCTGGCACCTCCACCACGGCCTCCTCCTCTGGGAACAGGGAGAATCCATGGGGAAATCAGTGGGAAAACAGGGGAGAAAACATGGGAGAATCCATGGGATACAGGGAAAAATCCATGGGGAAATCAATGGGGAAATCAATGGGATACACAGAGAAATCCCTGCGCTCCTTCCCTGGCACCTCCAGCACGGCCTCCTCCTCTGGGAACAGGGAGAATCCATGGGGAAATCAGTGGGAGAACAGGGGAGAAAACATGGGAGAATCCATGGGATACAGAGAAAAATCCATGGGGAAATCAGTAGGAAAACATGGGAGAATCCATGGGAGAAAACATGGGATACAGGGAAAAATCCATGGCAAAATCAATGGGGAAATCAATGGGATACACAGAGAAATCCCTGTGCTCCTTCCCTGGCACCTCCACCACGGCCTCCTCCTCTGGGAACAGGGAGAATCCATGGGGAAATCAATGGGAGAACATGGGAGAGTCCATGGGAGAATCCATGGGATACAGGGAAAAATCCATGGGGAAATCAGTAGGAAAACATGGGAGAATCCATGGGAGAAAACATGGGATACAGGGAAAAAATCCATGGGAGAATGCATGGGATACAGAGAAAAAATCAATGGGGGAAACCATGGGATACAGGGAAAAATCCATGGGAGAATCCATGGGATAAAGGGAAAAAATCCATGGGAGAATCCATGGGAAAACATGGGAAAACCTATGGGAAAATCCATGGGAAAACATGGGAAAATCCATGGGAGAATCCATGGGATACAGGGAAAAAAATCCATGGGAAAACATGGGAGAATCCATGGGAAAACCTATGGGAAAATCCATGGGAAAATCAAGAGGAAAATCCATGGGATACAGGGAAAAAAATCCATGGGAAAATCCATGGGAAAATCCATGAAAAAATCAATGAAAAAATCAATGAAAAAAATCAATTAAAAAATCAATGGGAAAATCAATGGGAAACAGGGAAAAATCATTGGGAAAAATCAATGGGAAACGGGGAAAAATCAAGGTAAAAATCAATGTAAAAAATCAATGGAAACATCAGTGGAAAACAGAGGAAAAAAATCAATGGGATATTGGGAAAAATATGGGAAAACTCAATGGGATACAGGAAAAAAAAAAAATCAATGGGAAACTGGGAAAATTCTCTGGGATGGAGCCAGGGAGGGCCCAGAGCTGCTGTTTGTGGCTGGAACATCTGGCTGGAAAATCATCCCAACATCTGGAATTGCATCCCCAACATCTGGCTGGAAAACCAACCCCTGGAGCTCCCAGTTCCCCCCAGTTCCCCCCAGTTCCTCACCATCATCTGTGTGCTCAAATCTTCCAAGGACAAAGTTGATCCCAATCCATGCATAGACTCCTGTAGGTGGGAAATAAAAAAATAAAAATCATCAATTAACTTTTAAAGGAATTTTTAAAAAGCAAATTGAAATATTTAAATTTTTTTTTTCCTATTTATTGCTCGTTTTTTGTTAAAATTGGAGTGAAATATTCCTGAGAATATTTCTCCTTTCCCTAATTAATGCCAGGATAAAATTTTTGATTAAGTGAATTTAAGATGCTCTAAAATTCAGGAGAGAAATGAAGGAAAATAAGTTTTAAAGGGATTTTTTAAAAAATCTCTAAATTAAAATAAACTAAATTATCTCTGCTTTGATTAAATTCCATTAAATTTTCAGAGATAATCAGCAAATATATTTGGACAATCAGGAGTTGAAAAAACAACAGAAATTCTCCAAATCATCCCTTGGAAATCAGATTCAATTCCATTAAAAGAAATCCCAAATATTTTCCAGATTCAATTCCATTAAAGAAATCCCAAATATTTTTTAGGGTCAATTCCATGAAAGGAAATCCCAAATATTTTCCAGATTAAATTTCATTAAAATAAATTCCAAATATCAATTCCATTAAAGAAATCCCAAATATTTTCCTGATTCAATTCAATTAAAGGAAATCCCAAATATTTTTCAGGTTCAATTCCATTAAAGAAAATCCCAAATATTTTCCAGATTAAATTTCATTAAAGGAAATCCCAAATATTTTCCTGATTCAATTCAATTAAAGGAAATCCCAAATATTTTTCAGGTTCAATTCCATTAAAGAAAATCCCAAATATTTTCCAGATTAAATTTCATTAAAGGAAATCCCAAATATTTTCCAGATTAAATTTCATTAAAATAAATTCCAAATAATTTTTATATTCAATTCCATTAAAGAAATCCCAAATATTTTCCAGATTAAATTTCATTAAAGGAAATTCCAAATATTTTCCAGTTTAAATTCCATTAAAATAAATCCTAAACATTTTCCAGATTCAATTCCATTAAAGAAAATCTTAAATATTTTCCAGATTAAATTTCCATTAAATTTTTGAGGAAAATCAACAAATATTTGGCCAATTAGGAGTTCCCATCATCCCCACACCAGAGAAATAAAGGAAAATTCTTCTCCTGAGGAATTAAAGATTCTCAAGCAAAGCAGGATTTGAAAAAAACATTAAAAAAATCCCCAAATTATTTAAGAATTTTGGAATTCCTGAATTTTTTTTCCCCCAATTTACCTTCCTGTTTCCCAGAAATCACCTCAGCATGGGAGTCAGAGAAGAGAAAATCAAAGTGCACAGGGATGTCTGTCAGTAAATCCTCCAGGATGGCTTTTTGCTGGCTGCAAAAATTCCATGGAAAAGTCAAAAAAAAAAAAAAATTTAAAAAATTAAAAATTCAGGATTGCTGCTGGAATTCCCCCCAAAAAAACTCCACCAAAAAATAAACAAAAAAACCCAAAAAACCAAAAACAAACCAAAACAACAACAACAAAAAAACCCCCCACACACAAAAAACAAACAAACAAAATAAAAAACAAAACAAAAAAACAACAAAAAAAAAACAACCACAAAAAAAAAAAAAACAAAAAAACCCAAAAAACCCCCAAAAATCCCAGGGAATTGTTAGAAACTTGGAAATTTAGGATTTTAGACTTTCTGTGCTGACAGGCACTGACACCCCCCAAAAAAGAAAAATCTGATTTTTATCACAGAATGTGGAGAAAAAAGTTGAAAAATTCCAAATGGGGAAAATTGAAAATTTAGAATTTAATCAGAATATAATAATGGAGGTTTTATTTTTCTTTTTCATCCCTTTCTGGGTGATTTTGTTTAATTGGAGAGAAAATTCTGCATTGTGGGTCAATGATTGATTATTGGGTTCAATAAAATAATTAAGGTGTCATTTCTTAATTGCAGAATTTAAAAAGATTTATAAAGAGACAAAAGTCCATTTTTAGTTTTTTAGCTGGAAGTGCTGGAGGAATCACTGTAATACAGATAAAAATTAATAAATATCTGAATAAAAAATATTGTTTGGAGTTTTTGAATCTTGATTGTGGGGAAGGGAAGAGAAGAAAAGAAAAGGAAAAAGGGGGAAAAGGAAAAAAGGGGGAAAAGGAAAAAAGGGGGAAAAGGAAAAAAGGGAAAAAAGGAAAAAGGGAAAAAAGAAAAAAAAGGAAAAAAGGGAAAAAAGGAAAGAAGGAGGAAAAGGAAAAAACAAAGAGGGAAAAGGAAAAAAAAAGGGGGAAAAGGAAAAAAGGGGGAAAAGGAAAAAAGGGGGAAAAGGAAAAAAGGGGGAAAAAGGAAAAAACAAAGGGGGAAAAGGAAAAAAGGGGGAAAAGAAGAAAGGAAAGGAAAGGAAGGAAAGGAAAGGAAAGGAAAGGAAAGGAAAGGAAAGGAAAGAAAGGAAAGGAAGGAAAGGAAAGGAAAGGAAAGGAAAGGGAAAGGAAGGAAAGGAAAGGAAAGGAAAGGAAAGGAAAGGAAAGGAAAGGAAAGGAAAGGAAGAAGGAAAGGAAAGGAAAGGAAAAGGAAAGGAAAGGAAAGGAAAGGAAAGGGAAGGGAAGGGAAAGGAAAGGAAAGGGAAAGGGAAAGGGAAAGGAAAGGAGGATAGAAGGTTCTGACCTCTCAGGCAGGATCCTCATCCCTGCTGTGCACAGGATGTACAGAGGGGTCTCCTTGTGCTTGGAACGTGGCACGTGCTCGGCAGCGAAGCTCAGCAGGGGGGAGATGTAATCACTGACCTTGTCAGGAGAGCTGGCAAACTCTGAAATCCCTGGCAAACACAAAGGGCAGGGCAGCAGCTCCAGCATTCTCTTTGCATTTTCCTGTTGATTTTCCTGCTGCTGTCACTCCCCTGTTTCCTACCCCATTTCAAATTTTAACCTCCACAAACCTCCTGCAAACCAACCCCAAAAATCCCTGCAGCTGTTCCATACTGGAAATTTCCTTTGGACCACAGGAGGCAAAGCTAGGACAGGAAATCCTGCAGAAATTCCATGTTTTTCCCAGTACCTGTTTGGATTTTCCTGTTGATTTTCTGTTGCTGTCACTCCCCTGTTTCCCTCCTGCCCTATTTCAAAATAGGGTACAAACCTCCTGCAAACCAACCCCAAAAATCCCTGCAGCTGTTCCATACTGGAAATTTCCTTTGGAGCACAGGAGGCAAAGCTAGGTCAGGAAATCCTGCAGAAATTCCATGTTTTTCCCAGTACCTGGTTTGATTTTCCTGCTGCTGTCACTCACCTGTTTCCTACCCCATTTCAAATTTTAACCTCCACAAACCTCCTGCAAACCAACCCCAAAAATCCCTGCAGCTGTTCCATGCTGGAAATTTCCTTTGGAGCGCAGAATGCACAGTTAGGACAGGAAATAATGAAAAAAATTCCATGTTTTCTCCCAGTACCTGGCTTGATTTTCATCACCACAGGTTTCCTGTTGCTGTCCCTCATCTGCTGGATGTCCAGCAGGTCCTTGGGGTTCCCATTGTGCCGGGGCCAGCAGTACACAAACACCCTGGAGCCGCTGCTGCCACAATCCACCACGATCCCATAGTTCAGGTTTGGGTTCCTGGTGTCTGTGGCTTCTGTGTCTGTCACCCTGGCCAGGTATCTGGGGGAAAAAAATGGGAATTGCTGCGTGGAATTTGGGTGAAAATTTGGGGTGTTTGGAGTAGAATTTTTAAGGAGTTTTGGTGGGATTTTAAATTTTATCCAGTGATACCCCAAGGGAAAATTTGCATTGTCCCAGGTGCTCCAAGCTGGCCTTGGGAACTTCCAGGGATCCCCAGCTCCTCTGGGAATTCCAGCCCATCCCCTCCACACCCTCCCAGACTGGAATTCCATTTCACTCTTTTCCATGGAATTCTCTCCCTGTTTCCCACAGAATTCTGTGCCCCCTCACCTGTGGAATTTCCCATACTGAGCTCAGCTGGAATCCCCCAGAGCAGGAGCAAAGCAGCATCTCCCCCTTCCCCTGGGATCTATTCCCTGTTTTTTCCAGGATCCATTCCCTGTTTCCCATTCAATTCCCTTCCTGTTTCCCATTCAATTCTTTCCCTGTTTCCCATGGATTTTTTTTCCCTGTCTCCCATGGAATTCCCTCCCTGTTTCCCATGGAAATTTTTCCCTGTTTCCCATGGAATTTTTTCCCTATTTCCCACAGAATTTTTCCCTGTTCCCCCTAGAATTCCCTCCCTGTTTCCCATGGAAATTTTTCCCTGTTTCCCATGGAATTCCCTCCCTGTTTCCCATGGAAATTTTTCCCTGTTTCCCATGGATTTTTTTTCCCTATTTCCCATGGAAATTTTTCCATTTCCCATGGATTTTTTTCCCTATTTCCCATGGAATTCCTTCCCTGTTTCCCATGGAAATTTTTCCCTGTTTCCCATAGAATTCCCTCCCACTTTCCCCAGGAATTCCCTCCCACTTTCCCCAGGAATTCCCTCCCACTTTCCCCAGGAATTCCCTGCCCTCACCTGTGCAATCTCCCCTCCCCACCCCACCTGTCCTTACCCCACAGCAGCAGCAGCAGCAGCAGGGAGCAGAGCATCACTCCCCCTTTCCCTTGAGCTCCATTCCCTATTTCCCATGGAATTTTTTCCCCACTTTCCCCTGGAATTCCCTCCTCCTCACCTGTGCAGTCTCCTGTCCCCAGCCCAGCTGTGGCTGCCCTGCAGCAGCAGCAGGGAGCAGAGCAGCAGAGCCCCAGCAGCAGCTGCAGCCCCCAGCAGCAGCAGCAGCTGCCTCAGGGAGGTGTTGGGGACACGGGGACACCCCACAGGGGACAGGCTGAAGTGCCACCAGGCTGGCAGCAGGCAGGAGAGGCTGATCCTGGAATGGAATGGTGAGTTTGGGGGGGGGTCAGATCTTCATAGGGAAAATCAGGATCCATGTGGGAATCCCACAGGACATGGATCAGCCCCAGCCTTCCTTAGAAACACACAAAATTACAAATTTAACTCTGAGCCTGGACCTCATTCCAGCCCCATCCTGAGATCCAAAAGGAGAAAGGAGTGGATTGAGTGATGGGTTTGGAAATAAACACAGAAAAAATTCCTCCCTGGAGGGTGGGAGGGGCTGGGATGGAATTCCCACTCCTGCCCCATCCCTGGGCTCAGGAGGATCCCACAGGATTTGCTGACTTGGGGCTGGAGCTCCTTGGGATCTCCTGGATTGCTTTCAAAGTCTCAGAAATGAGAGCCAGGAAGGAGGGAAAAGGCTGGTTTGGGATTCAGGGAATGGAAATGTGGGGACAAGAGAATGTCAGGGGACACCTCAGGGCCTGAAGGGGCTCCAGGAGAGCTGGAGAGGGACTGGGGACAAGGATGGAGGGACAGGACACAGGGAATGGTCCCAGTGCCAGAGGGCAGGGATGGCTATTGGGATTTTGGGATGGGATTCCCAGAGGGGCTGTGGCTGCCCTGGAGCCCTGGCAGTGCCCAAGCCAGGCTGGGATAATCTGGGACAGTGGGATGTGTCCCCATGGCAGGGGTGGGATGATCCTTGAGGCTCCTTCCAACCCCACCCCATCCCAGGATTCTTGAGCAGACCCAGGACACCCTTCCCACGCTTAATTCACGATTAAATTCCCAAAATCACCCAACAGCTCCTGTGTGGGATCCTTACCTGCCCATTTTGGGATGGGGGAGCTGCTGCAGCCTCAGCTGGTGCCCTGGGAGGGGCCGGGAATGTCAGAGCTTCCTGCAGCCATCCCAGCTCTGCTCCTGAGGAAAACAGAAGGGATGCAGGAAAATGGGGATAGAGAGGGTGAATAAAACAGGGGGAAACAGGAATGGAAAGGGAACAGGAATAAAAAGGAAAACAGGAATACAAAGGGAAACAGGAATGCAGAGGTGATGGAAGCACTGAATCCCTCGTGAGTGGTGAGGAGGGGCTGGGATGGAATTCCCAGAGGAGCTGGGGATGCCCCTGGATCCCTGGGAGTGTCCCAGGCCAGGCTGGAGCAGCCTGGGATAGTGGGAGGTTTTGGGATAAAGGGACTGGGATAAAGGGAATGGGATGGAGACAAGGGCAGGGAAGGGACGAGGAGTGGAACGAGCTGCCCCAGCCCGGCTCTCCCAGACCCTGAGCCCCGGCCACCTGATCCCGATCCCATCCCCATTATTCCCATCCCATCCCCATCCCCATTCCCATTCCCATTATCCCCATCCCCATCCCCATCCCCATTCCCATCCCATCCCCATTATTCCCATCCCATCCCCATTCCCATCCCATCCCCATTCCCATTATTCCCATCCCATCCCCATTATTCCCATCCCCATTCCCATCCCATCCCCATCCCCATTATTCCCATCCCCATCCCATCCCATCCCATCCCATCCCATCCCATCCCATCCCATCCCATCCCATCCCCATTATCCCATCCCCATTCCCATTATTCCCATCCCCATTCCCATCCCATCCCCATTCCCATTATTCCCATCCCCATTCCCATTATTCCCATGCCCATTCCCATTATCCCCATCCCCATTCCCATTATTCCCATCCCCATTCCCATTATTCCCATTATTCCCATTATTCCCATCCCCATCCCCATCCCCATCCCCATTCCCATTATTCCCATTATTCCCATCCCCATTCCCATTATTCCCATTCCCATTATTCCCATCCCCATTCCCATTATTCCCATTCCCATTATTCCCATTATTCCCATTATTCCCATTTCCATTCCCATTATTCCCATTATTCCCATTCCCGTTGTTTCCCCCTCTCTCTCTCCCCCGTTTCACCTCCCGGGCCGCCCCATGGCAACCGGCCCCACGCCACTTCCGGGTGCGCCGCCGGATGTGACGCAGGCGTCGTGACGTCACGGCGGTGCCGGGAAGGGATTCCCCGGGGGCGTGGCCATGGCGGGTGGGCGTGGCCAGATCATCTACCGGTAAAAACGGCCTAAAATCGTTACAAAACCAGCGTTTAACGGCAGAAATAGGAATTTATGGCTATAAATATGCCAAAATCGAGAAATAGATAAAATTGTAGCTACAACTATGTCAATACTTTGATGTGTAGAAAACTTATAAATGTGTTAAATCTTAAAATATATATAAAATTTATAGTGGTAAATACGTCAATATTTAGAAATGTATTAAGGTTATAGCTCTAAAATGTCAATATTTTGAAATATATTCCACTTATAGCTATAAAGGTGTCAATATTTTGGAATATATTCAATTTATATTTCTGAAAATGTCAATATTTTGGAATAAATGTATACCTATAAATGCGTCAATATTTTGGAATAAATTCAATTTATAGCTAGCACTGTGCCCATCTTTTAAATAATATTATTATAAATATCCACCTGTAACAAATATTTATGATATAATAAATTTATTTGTTTTTTTTAAAAGAAGGAAAGGGTGGAAATTCCATGGGGAAAATGGGAATTCTCCTGTGTTTTGCCACTGAGGGGCAGCACTGCCTGTGCTCGCTCCAGGATTCCCCTGTGGAATTAAAAGTTTTTTTCCTGGGATAAGGTGGAAATAATGGGAATAAAATCAGGGATTTGCAGGGAAAACAGAGCGGGAGAGGAGGGGATTTGGGATGGGAAATTATCAACAGGGGGAGAAAAAAAGGAATAAGGAAAGGGGAAGGAAAAAGGAACAGAAGAAGAAAAGGGGAGAGGAATAAAAAAGGAAAAAAGGAAAAGGGAAAGGAATTAAAAAGGAAAAAGGGAAAGGGAAGGAAAGGAAAGGAAAGGAAAGGAAAGGAAAGGAAAGGAAAGGAAAGGAAGGAAAGGAAAAGGAAAGGAAAGGAAAGGAAAGGAAAGGAAAGGAAAGGAAAGGAAAGGAAAGGAAAGGAAAGGAAAGGAAAGGAAAGGAAAGGAAAGGAAAGGAAAGGAAAGGGAAAAGGAAAGGGAAAAGGAAAAGGAAAAGGAAAGGAAAAGAATAAAGAAAGAGGAAAGGATTAAGGCTCTAATTTCTCCGTCTGCTGGAAAACAAAACCAGGCTCTGCCCAGTGCCACCAGTCCCTCCCATTGTTCCCCCAGGGCTGCAAACCAGAAAAGCGAGTTGGAGAAAAAACAAAACAAAACAAAACAAAACAACAACTTCAGTGCAGGAAATAATCCCCAAAGCAGCTTTAATTACACTCGGCGGGCAGTTTTTAGGGAGAATTATGTCAGGTTGGGTGAGCGCTGAAAAAAAACCCAGCGGGGAAATTCCAGGCAGTTCAAACCTTCAGTGGTGGGATGGGAAATGATCAATAGGGGAAGGGGAGGAAAAAAGGAATAAGGAAAGGGAAAGGAATAGGATAAGAAAAGGGGAAAGGAAAAAGGGAAAAGGGAAAGGAAAAAGGGGAAGGGAAAAGGGGAGGGGAAGGGAAGGGAAGGGAAGGGAAGGGAAGGGAAGGAAAGGAAAGGAAAGGAAAGGAAGGAAGGAAAGGAAAAAAGGAAAAAAAAGGAAAAAAGGAAAGGAAAGGAAAAAAGGGAAAGGAAAGAAGGAAAGGGAAAAAAGGAAGGAAAGGAAAGGAAAGGAAGGAAGGAAGGGAAAGGAAAAGGAAAGGAAAGGAAAAAGGAAAGGAAAGGAAAGGAATAAGGGAAGGGGAAAGGAAAAAGGAACAGAATAAGAAAAGGGGAAAGGAATAAGGGAAAGGAAAAAGGGAAAGGAAAAAGGGAAAGGAAAGGAATAAGGGAAAGGAATAAGGGAAAGGAAAAAGGGAGAGGAAAAAGGGAAAGGAAAAAGGAACAGAATAAGGGAAAGGAATAAGGGAAAGGAAAAAGGGAAAGGAAGCTGGAGCTCGCTGGTGGGCGGATTGGGGCTGGAATTACCCCTGGGAAGCAGCAGCGCTCGGCTCTTTGTGATTCCTTGGCCGGCACCGCCTCTGGCTGTGCTGACCTTGCACAGAAAGCGGTGAAACCGAGCCCGGTGACTCCGGCACAGGGAGAAAGTTCAGGGAATGTGCTTCAAGTTGGGATGATCCTGCTCTGCCTACGTGGTTCTATTTTATGGCTCCACCAATTTTTTTGGGGGGTGAAAAAAAAACCATTAATCCCTGCTCAGAGCTTGTAGCAGAGCAGGAATTCCCATTTTCTATGGTTTTCCAGCAGCCAAATTCCTGGAATCCACATGCCTGGAATCCAGAGTTTCCCTCAGAGCTGCACAAACTCAGAGGGGCTGGAGCTCCAGTGCTGCCTTTTCCCATTTGGGGATGGTTTGGGGCTGGAATAATTCCCTGAGAACCATCAGGGCTCAATTCTCCCAAATTTTCTTTGATGGGGACTCTGGTGAACTGGCGGAAAAATTCAGGAATTAAAGTTGGGAATGATCCTGCTCTGCCTACGTGGTTCTATTCTGATGGCTCCACCAATTTTTTTGGGGAAAAAAAACCCCACATTAATCCCTGCCCTGAGCTTGTAGCAGAGCAGGAATTCCCATTTTCCATGATTTTCCATTATTTTCCATTGTTTTCCATGATTTTCCATGGTTTTCCATGGTTTTCCAGCACTGATCTCAACACCAGCAACTCATGAAAGCTTCAAACCAGGAGCTGAAGCTCCCAAAGTGGGTCAGGTCACCCCAAAGACAAAACAGAATTGTTTGTTTATATTCTTGGAGTTTGTAAATGGAAAGATTAAAAAAAAAAAAAACAGAAAACAAAACTGGGACATGTCAGGTTTCCAAGCTGATGAATTTCTCTTTCCCAGAATTCAGGAGAATCCAGGCTGGAGCTTTTTTCAGGGATCTGCTGAGTCTGGCATTGCCTTGGATCTCAGGATGGGGCTGGAATTAGGTCCAGGCTCAGAGTTAAATTTGTATTTTTGGGGTATTTTGGGTGTTTTTAACGAAAAATGGGGCTGATCCATGTTCTGTGGGATTCCCATATGGATTCTGGTTTTCCTCTGAGGATCTGACCCCCAAACTTGCCAAAAAAAAAGCTGTGAGGACATAAAATTCCAGCTGGCTGTGCTGCAAAGAAGATTAAAACCAAATCAACCATTTCTATTTGCTCTGATCCTTCTTTTAAACCTTTTTGAAATGCCATAAACTGGGGCCTTTTCCTTTCCACATTAAAAATCATGGATTGGTTTGGGTTGGGAGAGATTTTAAAATTATCCACGGGCAGAGTTTCACCTCGGACACTTCCAGGGATGGAACAGCCACAGCTCCTCTGGAAATTCCATTCCAGGGCAAGAAAAAAAACCCACAATTATCTGGTGCTTTTAAGCAATTAAAAGAAAACAACTTTTGAATTTGCTGCTTGGTGTCTTTGGTGGGAAGGATAAAACCCCCAGAGCCAGGTGGTGCTCAGCTGTTAGAGGAGCTGGAGATTTGCAAAGTGAAAAAAAAAATATAAATACACCCCCCTGGCTCCTGGAGATAAAAGCCAATTGGGGTGCCCACCTTATCAGAGGGGGAGCAGCAGTGGGGCAGAGTGCTGAGCTTTGATAAGGAGCTCCAGGTGCTCTTATCAGCTGGGAGGGGCTGTGGGTGCTGCCCCAGCCCCAGGAGCCTTTCACTGCCTGATGCTTCCCCCCAAAATTTCTGGGTGCTGCTCCATCCTCTGGGATGCAAATCCTGGGGTTCATTCCTGGATTTTTTGGCTGCTGGCACTGAGGGAATGTGGGTGAATTTTGGGGGTTCTGCTGGGATTTGTTGGGGTGTAAGTTATTAAGTTGTGGATTCATGGAAGGGTTTGGGTCTCGCTCTGTGTCACCCCTGCCATGGGGACACATCCCACTGTCCCAGATTATCCCAGCCTGGCTTGGGCACTGCCAGGGCTCCAGGGCAGCCACAGCCCCTCTGGGAATCCCATCCCAAAATCCCAATAGCCATCCCTGCCCTCTGGCACTGGGACCATTCCCTGTGTCCTGTCCCTCCATCCTTGTCCCCAGTCCCTCTCCAGCTCTCCTGGAGCCCCTTCAGGCCCTGAGGTGTCCCCTGACATTCTCTTGTCCCCACATTTCCATTCCCTGAATCCCAAACCAGCCTTTTCCCTCCTTCCTGGCTCTCATTTCTGAGACTTTGAAAGCAATCCAGGAGATCCCAAGGAGCTCCAGCCCCAAGCCAGCAAATCCTGTGGGATCCTCCTGAGCCCAGGGATGGGGCAGGAGTGGGAATTCCATCCCAGCCCCTCCCACCCTCCAGGGAGGAATTTTTCCTGTGTTTATTTCCAAACCCATCACTCAATCCATTCTTTTCTCCTTTTGGATCTCAGGATGGGGCTGGAATGAGGTCCAGGCTCAGAGTTAAATTTGTATTTTGGGGCATTTTGGGTGTTCCTAAGGAAGGATGGGGCTGGACTTAGATCCAGTCTCATAGTTAAATTTTTAATTTTGTGTGTTTCTAAGGAAGGCTGGGGCTGATCCATGTCCTGTGGGATTCCCACATGGATCCTGATTTTCCCTATGAAGATCTGACCCCCCCAAACTCACCCAAAAAAAAGCTGTGAGGACATAAAACTCCAGCTAGCTGTGCTGCAAAGAAGATTAAAACCAAACCAACCATCTCTATTTGCTCTGATCCCTCTTTTATTTTCTAAAACGGGATACTTTCCTTTTCCACCCAGGAAGGTGAGGAAACCCCCTCTGGAGCAGCAGCAGGAGGATTTTAACCACTGCAGGGTTAAAATATAACCTGGCAGCAGAATTGCTGCACCTGAGAGTGCAGGAGAAAGGGCTCATTAAGGTGACACTAATTCCCCCCTCCCTGCCTTGCCAGAAGGAGATTAAAGTTCTTGCTCAAGGAGAGGAAATAAAAACCTCGATAAACCCTGTGGAGCAATGTTGGGAAATGTGTCCCTGCCGGTTTTATTTCCTGGGATCACTGTGCCCGGTTTGTGGCTGGAATTTCGGGGGTGGGTGTGGCTCGCCAGCTCTAAAATGTCATTTAATTGTGGAAAACACAGTGACAAACGCTGCCGGCAGCACAGGTTTGGTGTCTTGCCCAGGAAATCAAGGTGTGATAATCCCAGAGGGCAAGAAGGGGAGATTTAAAACAATTAAAAAATTAAATTTGAAGGGTCTCAGGGATGGGGGGATGGCTGGGACACCGCAGTGAAGAGTTTTTCCAAGTGCAGGAAAATGCTGCCAAATCCCCCAGATCCATCACGAGTCCCATGCACGACAAAAACATTTATTATTCTTTTTTTCCAGCAGCTCCGTGTTCCCTTGACAAATAAAAAAAAAAAGGAGGAAGGAGAACATCTCGTGTTTCCCCCAACACCTGGATTCTCTCAGCTCATTTCCAAACCCAACACTTTATTTTCCTGGGTTTTTTTCCCCGTTTTTTAAGGATGGTTCTCCTCCTTCCACCCAGCAATAAATTGCGCTGCAGTATCGTGGCAATGGTTAACCTTGATTTGAGATCAACACCTCCTTCCCTGCAAGGTCGAATTCCAAATAATGAGGAATGAAATCAAATCAGGAGCCGCAAAGACTTTGCCTCCTTTCTGCTGGATTTTTTTTTTTTTTCTGATTTTTTGGGTTGTTTTTTTATGGTGGGGTAATTGTGTAAGATGAGGGGAAATGAGTTTTTTGGGGAGCAGCGAGGATGCTGTGGATCCCAAAAATGAAAAGCAGGAAGGTTTTTATGAGTTTTCCATCAGTTTTTTTTTTTTTTCTCTCACAGTGAGATACAGGCAGGGGAGGAGCTGCTGAGACTCCCTCAGAATACCCCAAAAAAACCCAAAAAACACCTAAAAAACCTTGATCAACAGCACAAGAGCTGAGCACGGCCCCTTGTGCTTTGGGGACAATTTGGGGCGATTTTGGGGACATTTTAGGGCTTTTTTGGGGATAATTTGGGGCTGCTATAGCGATAATTTGGGGCTGCTATAGAGATAATTTAGAGCTGCTTTAGGGGATATTTTTAGGACTTTTTTGGGGACAATTTGGGGCTCCTTTGGGGATAATTTGGGGCTGCTTTGGGGACAACTTGGGGCTGTTTTGGGGGCATTTTTAGGGCTGTTTTGGGGATAATTTGGGGCTGCTGTAGTGATAATTTGGGGCTGCTTTGAAGATAATTTAGGGCTGCTTTAGGGGACATTTTAGGGCTTTTTTGGGGACAATTTGGGGCTCTTTTGGGGACAACTTGGGGCTACTATAGCGATAATTTGGGGCTGCTATAGCGATAATTTAGAGCTGCTTTAGGGGATATTTTTAGGACTTTTTGGGGGACAATTTGGGGCTGCTTTGGGGACAACTTGGGGCTGTTTTGGGGACATTTTTAGGGCTCTTTTGGGGACAATTTGAGGCTGTTTTGGGGATATTTTGGGGCTGTTTTGGGGATAATTTGGGGCTGCTATAGCGATAATTTAGAGCTGCTCTAGGGGACATTTTATGGCTCTTTTGGGGACAATTTGGAGCTGCTATAGGGATAATTTAGTGCTGCTTTCAGGGATAATTTGGGGCTGCTTTGGGGATAATTCAGGGCTGCTTTAGGGGACATTTCAGGTTTGCTTTGGGGATATTTTCGGGCTCATTTGGGGCTGTTTTGGGGACCTTGCATGGTAAACAGCCCCTTTGCCCACGGAATCTCCAACTCCTGGTGTGATTGAACCTTCCTCTGCTTCACCAGCGGGTGGGGAGGAAACTTTTGTGGCGGTGCCCGTCCCTTTATGAGGGTGCCCGTCCTGGCACAAGGGGGGGGTGCCAACTCTCAGGGGCTGTGAGCTCGCACAGGACACGCGACATTCAGGTGACACCCCGGGAGTGGCAGGAATCGCTAAATCTCCCGTTCCTTCCCTTTTCTCCCGGCCGGACGCCGATCGCGGCGGGGACACCGCGCTCGGTGACAGTTGCGATCCCCCTCAGCGGCCGCGCCTCAGCACCGCCCTCCCCTCATGAAATAGCCCCGCCCCTCCAGCGTTTCTACCAATCACATCCCTCTGCCGCGTTAATTGTCATATTTTATTGGTTCATAATGCTGCCAATCATTTTCCCGCCCGGCGATGTCATCAATGCGCCCCGCTCTGATTGGTGGGGCGTGGCGAGCGAGGCTTTAAAGGCGGCGGCGGCGGCGCGCGGTCCCAGTGCCCGTCCCCCCCGGTGCCGGTGTCGCTCCGGTGTCGCCAGCCCGGCCCGTGTCCCCCCGGTGGCGGCGCATGGAGCTGAGCTGTGCCATGGGGGGCAGCACCGCCGCCCCCCCGGGCCCCGGCCCGCCCGCCGCCGCCGCGGGGGCCGGGCTGATGGAGGGCGACGACTACGAGAGTTTGGGCAGCGGCGTCGCGCTCAGCACGCACATGGTGGCCGGGGCCGTGGCGGGGATCATGGAGCACACGGTCATGTACCCCGTGGACTCGGTCAAGGTGCGTGGGGACAGCGCGGGGCGGAGGTGCCCGGGTGGGGGGACACGGGCGGGGGATGCTGCGGGACAGAGCGGGGAGCGTGCGAGCGTTATTTGGTGGTATAGGGGGTTATTGGGGTGCGGGGGTTATTGGGATATAGGGGGTTATTGGGGTGCGGGGGTTATTGGGGTATAGGGGGTTATTGGGGTGCGGGGGTTATTGGGGTACAGGGTATTGGGGTACGGGGTATTGGGGTATAGGGGGTTATTGGGGTGCGGGGGTTATTGGGGTACGGGGGGTTATTGGGGTATAGGGATTATTGGGGTGCGGGGGTTATTGGGGTACGGGGGTTATTGGGGTACGGGGGTTATTGGGGTACGGGGGGTTATTGGGGTGCGGGGGGTTATTGGGGTGCGGGGGTTATTGGGGTATAGGGGGTTATTGGGGTGCGGGGGTTATTGGGGTACGGGGGGTTATTGGGGTATAGGGGGTTATTGGGGTAGGGGGGTTATTGGGGTATAGGGGTTATTGGGGTATAGGGGGTTATTGGGGTATAGGGGGTTATTGGGGTAGGGGGTTATTGGGGTGCGGGGGTTATTGGGGTGCGGGGGTTATTGGGGTATAGGGGGTTATTGGGGTATAGGGGGTTATTGGGGTACGGGGGTTATTGGGGTATAGGGGGTTATTGGGGTATAGGGGGTTATTGGGGTGCGGGGGTTATTGGGGTGCGGGGGTTATTGGGGTACGGGGGGTTATTGGGGTATAGGGGGTTATTGGGGTACGGGGGTTATTGGGGTGCGAGGGTTATTGGGGTATAGGGGGTTATTGGGGTGCGGGGGTTATTGGGGTACGGGGGTTATTGGGGTGCAAGAAGTGCTGAGGATTCAAGGAAGGGAGGGAACAGGAGTGTGCAAAAGGTTTTGGGGTGCCAGAGGGGAGTGTGCAAAGGGTTATTGGGGTGCGAGGAGTTTTTGGGTACAAGGGGGAAGGAGGGCAAGAGAGGGTGAAAGAGATTTTGGAGTGCAAGGTTTTTTTTGGGGTGCAGGGGGTTATTGGGGTGCAAGAACTGGGGATTCAAGGAGGGGAGGGAACGGGTGTGCAGGAGGTTTTGGGGTGCAAGGTTTTTTTGGGGTGCAAGAGGGGAGTGTGCAAGGGGTTTTTGGGGTGCAGGAAGTTTTGGGGTGCAGGGAGATGGGAGTGGAAGAGATGTGCAAGAGGTTTTGGGGTGCAAAACGAGGAGAAGTGTAAAGGGTGTGCAAGGAGCTGTTGGGGTTCCAGGGAGGAAAATCTGCAAGAAATTGGGGTGTTGAGGTGCAAGAAAGGTGGGAATGTGTGAGAAATTTTGGGATGCAGGTGGGCAGGGCACCCATGGGATTGTCACCAATAATGTCACCAGTAATGGGATGGGACTGTGGGGGTTTTTTTTGGGGTCAGGGTGTTCCTAGAGGAGCTTCCTGGTGGATTTTGGAGCTGACCACACTCAGGGAAGGTTTTGCAGTGGAATCATCCTGAAGGATAATCCTTGCTGCTGTGAGGAGAAGAGGGAAATTTGGGAAAAGCCAACCTGCCTCACTGGTGGTGTGGATGAATCACAAGATGTTGCAATCCTTCTCCTTTTTCAGGGCTCCCTGAAAAAGTAGAAAGAGCAGAGCAGAGGAAATACTTTGGTTTTTGCAGGTCCTTCCAGGGTGACAAGCAACTCAAAGAAAATCTTTTTTGTTGTTTGTGTTTGTTTTTTTGTGATATTTTTTTTTGGGTTTTTCCCTGCTGCACCTGCCTCCTAGATTTGGGATATCCCCCCTGACATAAATTTTTATGCCTGAGCAGTTTGATTTTCCCTCTGGAATCCTGGACTTGCTCACCAGGGCATTTCAGCAGGGAAAAGCAGAGTGAGAAATGAAACGTGTTGGCTTCCTGCAGTGGGAGGTGCTTTGGAGGAAAAAAAATTCCCCGAGTTCTGATTTCCAGCACTGGGGTAATCCTGCCTGGAAATGCTGGGAGAGGATAAAACTCCAGGAAAACTCAGCTGTGTGTGCTGGGACAGAGTGAAATCCCCACTGGGATCTGCCCCTGTTCTGCTGCAGGGAAAGGGTGACCACTGACCCAAAAAAAAGGGAATTTTTTAATCCTCAAACAGCTTTTTGTTTGTTTAGCATGGGTGCAATCCAATAATAAGTCAGTTCCTGAGAGCAGCTTTCACCTTGGATGGGGGGAGAGAAAGGAGCAAAACTTTTCCCGTGGCATTTCCAGGGTCCTTTACCAGGCTGGGGGTGGGTTGGGATTTTCTGCTGCTCGGGGGGAATGGCAGAGTCATTTCCTGCCAAAGAGAAACCGAAATGTCATTTGGGGAATTGTTGCACTTGCACAACCCCTGATTCCTCAATGGTTTGGGTGGGGAGGGACCTTCAGATCCTGCTAGTGCCACCCCTGGGCAGGCAAATGTCCCTGTCCCGGTGTCACCTGGCACCTCTCACTGTCCTGGTGTCACCTGGCACCTTTCACTGTCACCCTTTCACTGTCCCAGAGTCACCTGGCTCCTTTCATTGTCACCTTTCACTGTCCTGGTGTCACCTGGCACCTTTCACTGTCACCTTTCCCTGTCCCAGTGTCACCTGGCACCTTTCACTGTCCTGGTGTCACCTGGCACCTTTCACTGTCACCTTTCACTGTCCCAGTGTCACCTGGCACCTTTCACTGTCCCAGTGTCACCTGGCACCTTTCACTGTCACCTTTCACTGTCCTGGTGTCACCTGGCACCTTTCACTGTCCCGGTGTCACCTGGCACCTTTCATTGTCACCTTTCACTGTCCTGGTGTCACCTGGCACCTTTCACTGTCCTGGTGTCACCTGGCACCTCTCACTGTCCCGGTGTCACCTGGCTCCTTTCATTGTCACCTCTCACTGTCCCAGTGTCACCTGGCACCTTTCCCTGTCCTGGTGTCACCTGGCTCCTTTCATTGTCACCTTTCACTGTCCCAGTGTCACCTGGCACCTTTCACTGTCCCATTGTCACCTGGCACCTTTCCCTGTCCCAGTGTCACCTGGCACCTCTCACTGTCCTGGTGTCACCTGGCTCCTTTCATTGTCACCTTTCACTGTCCCAGTGTCACCTGGCACCTTTCACTGTCCTGGTGTCACCTGGAACCTGCTCATTGTCACCTCTCACTGTCCCAGTGTCACCTGTCACCTTTCACTGTCCTGCTGTCACCTGGCACCTTTCCCTGTCCTGGTGTCACCTGTCCCCTTTCCCTGTCACCTTTCCCTCTCCCCTTTCCCTGTCACCTTTCCCTGTCCCATTGTCACCTGTCCCCTTTCCCTCTCCCCTTTCCCTGTCCCATTGTCACCTGTCCCCTTTCCCTGTCCCCTTTCCCTGTCACCTTTCCCTGTGCCATTGTCACCTGTCACCTTTCCCTGTCCCCTTTCCCTGTCCCATTGTCACCTGTCCCCTTTCCCTGTCCCATTGTCACCTGTCCCCTTTCCCTGTCCCCTTTCCCTGTCACCTTTCCCTGTCCCACTGTCCCCTGTCACCTTTCCCTGTCACCTTTCCCTGTCCCCTTTCCCTGTCCCATTGTCCCCTGTCACCTTTCCCTGTCCCCTTTCCCTGTCCCACTGTCCCCTGTCACTTTTGGCAATTCCATCCCAGCCCCTCAAATGCACCAATTCCTTCCCAATACCAAATTTTAAATTACACTTTTTTTTCCCCCCAGTATTAAATAATAAATATTAATTTTTTTTTCCCCTTTGACCTCCAGCCTCTCCTTCCTCTCCCCCTCAGCTCTGCCTGTTTTATTTTGTTTTTTTTGTTTTGTTTTGTTTTGTTTTGTTTCTGCCTGTTTGGACACTGTTTTTTTGGTTTTTTTTTTATTTGTTTCTGCCTGTTTGGACACTGTTTTTTTTATTTTTTTTTTTATTTTTCTTTCTCACACTTCTCAGGCTTGTTTTTGCAACCAGCTGTGCTGGGAGCCCAAATTATTTGGAGGCATCAGCATGTCAAGGACTTTTCCTGGCAGAAAAAAAAAGAGTTTCTCCTCCTTTTCCCTTCCCTTTTCCCTCCTTGGCTGGTTGTTCTCCTTAATTCTGATTTTGGTTATTATTTGGACAATTTATCCTCCTAAATTCTGATTTTGCTTATTCCTAAATTCGGATTTTGGTAATTCCTTGGCTGTTTGTCCTCCTAAATCCAGGGTTTTGTTATTTTCTTTGGCTGTTTATCCTCTGAATTCTGAATTTGGTTATTATTTGGGTAATTATCCTCTTAAATTCTAAATTTGGTAATTCTTTAACAGTTAGTTCTCCAAAATTCTGAATTTGGTTATTATTTGGACAATTTATCCTCCTAAATTCTGATTTTGGTTATTCCTAAATTCTGAATTCTGTTATACCTTGGCTGTTTGTCCTCCTAAATTCTGATTTTGATTATTCCTTGTACTTTTACTTCTATTCAATCCTAATTTTTATTACTTCTTGGATTATTTTTCATGATTTTGGTTATTCTTTGGGCACTTTGTCCTCTGAATTCTGCTTTTGGCACCTCCTGGAGTTGCTGAATCCTGGTTTTATCTGTTCCTTGGGCTTTTAATCCTGTTAAACCTGAGTTTTGGTTATTCCTTGGGCATTTAGTCCTGGTTTTATCTCCTCCTTGGGCTGTCAATCCTGTTAAACCTGAGTTTTGGTTATTCCTTGGGCATTTAGTCCTGGTTTTATCTGTTCCTTGGGCTTTTAGTCCTGTTAAACCTGAATTTTGGTTATTCCTTGGGATATTAGTCCTGATTTTATCTCCTCCTTGGGCTGTTAGTCCTGTTAAACCTGAATTTTGGTTATTTCTTGGGCACTTAGTCCTGGTTTTATCTGTTCCTTGGGCTTTTAATCCTGTTAAACCTGAGTTTTTGGTTATTCCTTGGGATGTTAGTCCTGGTTTTATCTGTTCCTTGGGCTTTTAATCCTGTTAAACCTGAATTTTGGTTATTCCTTGTTCACTTAGTCCTGGTTTTATCTGCTCCTTGGGCAGTTAATCCTGTTTTACAGGTTTTGGTTATTCCTTGGGCACTTAGTCCTGGTTTTATTTTCTCATTGGGCTGCTAGTCCTGTTAAATCTGAATTTTGGTTATTCCTTGGTCAGTTAGTCCTGGTTTTATCTGCTCCTTGGGATGTTAGTCCTAGTTTTATCTTCTCCTCGGGCTGTTTGATTTTTCAACCTTTCAGAGCAGCTCAGATCCACTAAAAAAAAAAAAAAAAATCCTATTATCCTTCTATTTGACAGCTTTACCCACCTCACATCTCTTTTTTTCCCTGAAAACTGAGGAGGAGGCTCCAGGGGACACTAAATTGGCATTTTCCTGTTTTGGGGGGAATTCCTATTC